>NC_053128.1:17529541-17892041 GCF_010015445.1 Perca fluviatilis | reverse complement strand
CAGGTCATCTGGCGCAGCACTCCATCACTCTCCTTCTTGGTCAAATAGCCCTTACACAGCCTGGAGGTGTGTTTGGGGTCATTGTCCTGTTGAAAAATAAATGATGGTCCAACTAAACGCAAACCGGATGGGATGGCATGTCGCTGCAGGATGCTGTGGTAGCCATGCTGGTTCAGTATGCCTTCAATTTTGAATAAATCCCCAACAGTGTCACCAGCAAAGCACCCCCACACCATCACACCTCCTCCTCCATGCTTCACGGTGGGAACCAGGCATGTAGAATCCATCCGCTCACCTTTTCTGCATCGCACAAAGACACGGCGGTTGGAACCAAAGATCTCAAATTTGGACTCATCAAACCAAAGCACAAAATTTCCACTGGTCTAATGTCCATTCTGTGTTTCTTGGCCCAAGCAAATCTCTTCTGCTTGTTGCCTCTCCTTAGCAGTGGTTTCCTAACAGCTACTTGACCATGAAGGCCTGATTAGCGCAGTCTCCTCTTAACAGTTGTTCTAGAGATGTGTCTGCTGCTAGAACTCTGTGTGGCATTCATCTAGTCTCTAATCTGAGCTGCTGTTAACTTGCGATTTCTGAGGCTGGTGACTCGGATGAACTTATCCCCGGCGGCAAAAAAAAGGGATGGTTTTTTTTTTTTGTGGTGTGGGGTGGGGGTGGGGGGTTTTTTTTTTTGGTTTTTTTTTTTTTTTTTCCGCTTTTGGGGCAAAAATATTTTTTTTTTTTTTTTTTGGGCTAACTTACCTTATTTTTTTAAGTAATAATGGCCACTCATTTCTCTTTACTTAGCTGATTGGTTCTTGCCATAATATGAATTCTAACAGTTGTCCAATAGGGCTCTCGGCTGCGTATCAACCTGACTTCTGCACAACACAACTGATGGTCCCAACCCCATTAATAAGGGAAAAAAATCCACTAATTAACCCTGACAAGGCACACCTGTGAAGTGAAAACCATTTCAGGTGACTACCTCATGAAGCTAATTGAGAGAACATCAAGGGTTTGCAGCGCTGTCAAAAAAGCAAAGGGTGGCTACTTTGAGGACATGTTTTCAGTTATTTCACACTTTTTTGTTAAGTACATAATTCCATATGTGTTCATTCATAGTTTTGATGCCTTCAGTGAGAATCTACAATGTAAATAGTCATGAAATTAAAGGAAACGCTTTGAAAGAGAAGGTGTGTCCAAACTTTTGGCCTGTACTGTATATATCAGACAGTAGGCTGATCTTTTTACCAATTATTTAACTGCATCAGGTTCTCAGTAGGTCACTTCTAACATGATATTGCCGTTACCAAAACAGGCCTCCTCAGTGGGAACAGAATTGATAAGTCGATTAATCAGTTACTTAATCAATACTGATAATAGATTAAGCACTTTGTCATTAATTACATTACATTAAAAACATTTGCTGATACCAGCTTCTCAAATGAAAGGATTTTCTGTTTTTCTCAATTTCAATTGAAAACAGCGGTTTCAAGATGTCACCTTGAGCTCTGGGATAATATGATGGACGAGTAGACTAAATGATCAAAACATTAACAAAATATTTATAAATAGTAATAATAATAGTCAGATTAATCTATAATGAAAACAAATAAGTGTTACTCTGTTATTTTAAGTATCTCACACAAATAAAGCTGCAGGTGTCAAATAAAATAAAATTGGTCAGAGTTCAAATTACAAATGTGCATATGGACCTCCAGTATAACCAGTGTTAATCAAATGAAAATATTCATATGAATATTTTCATTTGATTAACACTGGTAATAAAATCAAGAGAATGATTTCAGATGAGCGTGTTACAGTGTTGGTTTGCTTTGTTGTCATTGCTCCTTTAAAGCTGTGGTCGGAGCAGGCATTGGTGGCACAGCTGCAGCGTTTTACCTGAGGCAGGAGTTTGGAGCCGGGGTGAAGATCGATGTGTTTGAACCTGGCGCTGTTGGCGGACGACTAGCAACAGTGAAGATAGGAGATTATGAGTATGAGACGGGAGGCTCAGTGATCCATCCTCTTAACCTACATATGAAGCACTTTATTGAAAAATTAGGTAACATATCCCAAGTTCAACAGACTCAGCACAAACACATGAATACTTGGTGCGTAGTTCAGTATATTTGAAACTTAGAGAGAGCAATCCTGTTACTTTGTGTTGATTTTTCAGGTATTCCTCCAAGGAAAGATGTCCCCTCTAAAATGGCAATCTTTGATGGAAAAGAGCTCACGTTTGAAGAGAGTGACTGGTATATAGTAAATGTCTTGCGCATGCTCTGGAGATACGGGTTCAACTTTCTCCGAATGCATATGTGGGTGGAGAGTATTTTGGACAAATTTATGAGGTGAGGAGGAAAAGTAGTTGTCATGGCTCCTAAATCTTATTCTTTTAGCATGAGATCCAGGAATATCAACATGGAATTGCTGTCCCTTGTTCTGTTGGGTGTCTTAATACTCATGGAAATTCCCTTTATTCACAGGATCTACCAGTATCAGCAGTATGGTTACTCATTCTCCAGTGTGGATAGGCTCCTTCATGCCATGGGCGGCGATAGTTTTCTTACCCTGGTGAATCAGACCACGGAGGAAACAATGATGGGCGAAGGATTTTCGCAGATCTTCCTCAACGATATTGTCACACCTGTCACTCGTGTCAACTATGGCCAAAGTGTCCGCATCAACGGCTTCGTGGGTAGGTTTAACAATGACGTGAGAGATTCGGATTTGGTTTATCACATATCTCAAGTTTTTTTTTGAAAATGCTGTCAAATAGAGGTAACATTGACTATTTATTGTCTTCCAGGGGCAGTGTCATTAGCAGGAGCAGATTCAGGCCTGTGGGCAGTGGACGGAGGAAATAAGAGAGTGTGCTCAGGACTGCTGTACCACAGCAAAAGTGAGCTCATCCCTGCCAGAGTGACTTCCATTTTAGTCAAAGTTCGACCATCAAAGACAGGTACCTTTTAACATTCCTTCATTCGGTATGGAACTGGTCCCAACGATGGATTTTTCATGTGAATGTTTCAAGTTTTTTTAAATGGCAAATATTTAATCTTAACTTCCCTCCTTCTCCCTTATTTTTAGGCACCACAACCAGTTTATATGAGGTTAATTATGTTGAAGAATCAGGCCCAGCACACTCTCTGTATGACATAGTAATAATAGCAACACCGCTTCACCAGGGAAAGTCTGACATCACATTCTCAGGCTTCTCCCCTCCAATCCCGTCTCATTACCCCGGACGTTACCACCAGACTGTCTCCACTCTGGTCCACGGCATGCTGAACGTGTCCTACCTCGGGACCACAGAGCCAGCCTCAGAGTTTACTGTGTCTGACGTCCTCACCACAGACTCAAAGGACTCTGTCATCAACAGCCTGAGCTCTATTGACCCTGTGTACATCCCTCAGGGTTACAAGCGACCCCCTGCCAGCCAGACCAAAGTCTGGAAGGTGGTCTCCCCAAAGCCGCTGTCCCAGGAGCAGATGAAGAACATGTTCCTCTCCTGGGATTCAGTGTCGGAGACTCAGTGGCTGGCTTATCCTTCTTACCATCCACCGCACCGTAAGACGCCTCCCTTCATCCTGCACAACCGGTTGTACTACCTCAACGCTGTGGAGTGGGCGGCAAGCGCCATGGAGATGAGTGCCATTTCTGCCAGGAATGTGGCCCTGCTGGCACACCACCGCTGGCACCAACAGGTCAGCAAGATCGACCAAGAAGACCTGCACACCAGACTAAGAGGGGAACTCTGAAGAGGGAGAACTCTGACCCCTTTAAAGTGCCCATATTCTGCTCATTTTCAGGTTCATAATTGTATTTTGAGGTTGTACCAGAATAGGTTTACATGGTTTAATTTTCAAAAAACACTATATTTTTGTTGTACTGCACATTGCTGCAGCTCCTTTTTTGACCCTGTGTGTTCAGGTCTCTGTTTTAGCTACAGAGTGAGGCATCACACTTTTATCCCATCTTTGTTGGGAGTCGCACATGCGCATTAGCTAGGTAAGGACTACTAGCTAGAAGCTAGCGCCGCTAGCAGTTAGCCACCTTGTTCTCAATGGCAAAACACTGCTACAACACTGTTCACAGTATAGAACTACTTACATGTCCCTCGCCTGCAGGTATTCCACGCCAAGTTGGAAGTGCGCCCTCATTTAGAAGAAGTCTCCCGGCTAATCCTGCCTTATACTGACCGAAGTTGGAGAAACAGCTAGCTGATGTGGTATTAGCTAAAGGGGTTAGCATACACCAAATGTTTCGGACGATGACGTAGACGGCCCTGCCGATTTTGACCAGCTCACCCGGAGACTGAAGGCAGGTTACATTCTGAAACCCGTATCTCACTCAAAACAGCATGGATAGTTTTCCAAGTGTGTATGCGTGTGGAAGCACCAGAGACACATAATAACCCAAATCCCGGAAAAAGGTTTTTTTTCATAATGTGGGCACTTTAAACTTCAAGAACAATTCCTGGTTTATTACAATTTGGATCTTGTTGTTGTAGTTTTGGCCATCATTTCTATCTTTTACTCAGCAAAGTAATTGCTAAGATCTGGGAAAACCAGTCGCTACAATTAGGTCAGACAGGGCAAAAAACTTGAGCAGTCAAACAATCACAGTTTAACCAGTTTATCTAAACCACTGTATTTTATTGTTAACCCTTTAGTAATCTGTCATTGCACAGGAAAACTGCTTGTATACACACAACCACTTCAGATATGATGTTTTAAAGTTGAAGTTGAAAGGTTTTAGTGATGTCTCTGCTTTCACAGTTCTCAGCCGTTAACTTGGCGAGTACAATGTTATTACCAATAGGAATGTTGACCAAAACTAAGAAAAAAAGACCAACTGGAATGATCCTTTAATCACCCTAACTGTAGCTACAGTTCATAATTCACCAGCAACAATAGCACAAATCACACTAAAAGGTGGGTCAACATTGTACTGTGCTGAAGTTTGTAATCACTGTTAACCACGCTGAACTCCAGTAGACACATAGTGTTCCTCTGTGTACGTGTGTGTCATTTTTATATATTTCTTATGTGCACTGCTTCTGTTGAACATGGTACAGCTAACATCCAGCAAATCAGCTTGTTGGTGACACGTAATCCAAGATGGATTTAGGGGTCTTCCGATGATTTCTCAGCCTCTTTACATCCTCAGCAGACTACTTTATATGTTGTTAGTGAGTAAAGACAGCTGTCAGCAAGAGATGTGGGCCACTAAGATGTCTTTGCAAATCAAATGTTTTGATGTCAGTTATGAAAAGGATTAACCAGTCCATGTTTTTTCTTACTATCCAATTGTACTGATAATGTTAATAAGACTATAATTGGACAGGCTAATAACACTGACGAGGTGTATAAATTCAGCATGTTAAAACAATGATTGTGCCTTAAAGATTAAAGGTTAATTGGCTTACGTCTTTAATAAATGATACGTCTCCTTATCATTTGTCCTGTGGGTCTTCCTGTGTCATCAGAGCCAGGCCACAAGGACCAAACTAAAAAGAGTAGAATGCATTTCTGTTTTGTTGTAACATGGAGGATAATCTGTATTAAAGTACTCTGTACGTGTGCATTAACAGATGTCATGTCACTTTATACCTACTGTACCTACCTAAACCACTTTCATGTTCTTTAACCACTTTGGGAAGGAAATTGTAGTTTGCTAAATGTTTCTTAAGAGCAGGTGTATTTTTCTAGATTTTTGAAAGACATTTTATGGTTTGAGTATATTTCAAGACATACTGTTGCAAAAATATTAATGGTGCAGTTGAATTGACAGAAAAAAAAATCTGTTTAGCATTTAATTCTTTTTGTAAATACCTTAAAAAAACAATGTGGAGTATTTAGACTGGCTTCTTCTGCACAAATAAAACAAGGCTTTTAATTATAATATAAACTTTTGATTTCAGATTTGAATCAATACTGAAACCTCCCAGACCAAACAGTGTGTTTTGTAAGAGCCTAAAATCACAATAAAGGGATGAGACAGTGTCTGCTTTTGTCTGCATTAAATTATGTTTAAATCACTTCTCAAGACATACTTCACTCATATCGCTCTCTTTCTATGAAGCAATTTGCAAACTTGCTTCATAGATGAAGTGTGTGATGGTATTATTGATGACCATTTTATTCTTGTCTTTATATTATAATCTCTCACCCAACTTGTACTTTTGTTTACATTTCTTTCTATCTCGTTTCACTTTTAAAATCCATTTTATTTTCACACTATCATTATCTAAAATGTCTCTTTTTGTAAGGAGTAAAATGTTCTGCAGTTCTATTTATGACAGCTATTACAGTCAGCTGTTGTATGAGGGGCCATCTGGGACATTATTCACATTACAGAAATGCTTTTATACACTAATGAAAAATTATATTCTCACATACTGTACTGAAACCTCACACACACAACTGAAACGCTCTCATAAACACTACTGAAATGGCCTCACACGCAATACTGAAAGGCTCTCATATGCACAACTGAAACAGGATTTCATTTTTAATAGTGTATATGAGAGCGTTTCAGCAGTGTTTATGAAAGCATTTCAGTAGTGTTTATGAGCTCGTTTCAGTATTGCGTGAGAGGATTTCAGTTGAACAGGAAGGAGTTTCAGTGTAACAGGAAGGTGGGTGGGAAAAGTAAGTTAACATTCTCTGAGCAAGATTCAAACCTGAGTCTCCCACATAAAAGTCAATGATATTACCCATTGAGCTATCCATCCATTTATATATCTCATTTACTTGAAAAAATTGTATTATCTCAGAAAACAGGCACAAAACGTACGCTTAAGAAGAAATGTCTGTATGAAATACACGCTTCTTTTTCCATCCACCTTTTGCCTTCTGGTTAAACTGAACTGTCTTCCGGTGTTCCGACGAAAACAACTACCTGCCACAACAGATGGGACGGACATGCAATGCAACGCCTCCTAATGCATGTATGTCATATATGTAAGAAGCGCATATTTCATACAGACTTGTCTTCTCAACAGCCTGCAGAAGTCCTTACAGAAGCAGCTGCAGTCAACATTGTACTGTGCTGAAGTTTGTAATCACTGTTAACCACGCTGAACTCCACACATAGTGTTCCTCTGTGTACGTGTGTGTCATTTTTATATATTTCTTATGTGCACTGCTTCTGTTGAATATGGTACAGCTAACATCCAGCAAATCAGCTTGTTGGTGACACGTAATCCAAGATGGATTTATGGGTCTTCCGATGATTTCTCAGCCTCTTTACGTCCTCAGCAGACTACTGTATATGTTGTTAGTGAGTAAAGACAGCTGTCAGCAAGAAACATGGGCCACTAAGACGTCTTTGCAAATCGAATGTTTTGATGTCAGTTATGAAAAGGATTAACAAGTCCATGTTTTTTCCTATCACAAAAAATCCTATCACACGCAATACTGAAACGCTCATAAACACAACTGAAACGCTTTTACTGTTTTTTTATGCATTAATGTTCTCATGCTTTTAATCGTACTGTTTTTATGATCATGTACTGACCGTTGCTTTTGTTTTGTGTGAAGCACATTGTATTGACACAGGTATGAAATGTGCTATATAAATAAACACTACTGAAACACTCAAAAACACTACTGAAATGCTTACATAAACACTACAGAAACGCGCTCACGCACCATACTGAAAAGCTCTCATATACACTATTGAAAGTAATATCCTGTTTCAATTGTGTATATGAGTGTGTTTGTTTTAGTATTGCATATTAGAGTGTTTCAGTTGTGTGTGTGTGTGAGGTTTCAGTATAGTAAGTGAGAGTATAATTCGTCACTAGTGTGTATGAAAGCATTTCAGTAGAGTGTGTGAGAGGATTTCACTTGTTTGTGTGTGAGGTAATTGTGAATAATGTCCCAGATGTTGATCTGCACGATTAATTGAGGAATTGTCTTACTGAGGGACATTGTGACCCATCATTCATAAGCCAAGGATGTGTGGTGAAATCACCGTTTCCATTCGCAAAAGGAAATGAACATTGCTTTCAGCTCAGATCCAAGGACGCCCATTTTTCCTTTTGTATTAAACAGACACAGTAACACCCCAAATGAAGGCCCGTGTGACTGAAGAGCCAACAATGGGTGGCATTGATGGCCTGAATAAGGATACGTCTGTGTGGTTATGTGCCACCCAGCTGTCCTCTCAGGTAGGGAGGGACAATGGTACCAGAGCTGCCTGTCCATGCAAAACATGTGACGTTACTGAAGATATAAGAGGCTGTAAAGTGACAACATCCCCAAAATCTTCCACTACCCAGACCAAAAGCCAAGATGAGATTTCTAGTGCCGCTAGGTGTTTTCCTCGCTGTGGCAGCGTTTCACTCCGGTAAGAAGAATAAATAGTTGTTTATGATTTGCAAGGGAATTAGAATGTCACGATAATTTAAAATGTGGTGATCTCCATTGATGGCAACTGTGAGCTCAAAATCTTTTGTCTGTTTTTATATAAGTTTACTTGATAATGTGCCTCTACAGAAAACCCATTCATGTTTATTTACTACAGATGTTCAGTTATGTATTTATTTGAGGCCTGACTAATGTCTTTGTTATGATTCCTAGCTCTCTCAGCATCTCTGGAATCTGCAGAGAGAGAGGAAGTAGTTGCTCAGCACGGTGAGGAATTTTTCTTATAAATAATTAGCATAAAAGCAATAATTATAACTAGAAAATGCATTTCCTGCAGAAAATGCTTGTGAATGCTGAAAAGCTAAATTGCTAAAAAGGATTGCTGGCATGATTGCGTAGGAAGAAGGTGAAGTAGTGAGAATAGTTGGAGAAGTGGTTTTAATTAATATGAATTTTATTGAAATGTTAAATAATACCAATAATGTCTTAAACAAAAGTAGAATATTTTTATATTTTTTAAAAAGAAAAGTCATGGTATAGCATGTTGAAAAGTCAATGTATAGGTAAGTCGAAAGAATGGTATGTCGAAAAAAGTTGTGGTATTGTTTGTTGAAAATACTCATAGTATAGTATGTCGAAAAGAGTCATGAAAAAGTCATAGTATACTACAAACGTATGTCGAAAAAACGTCATTGTATAGTATGTCAAAAAGTGATAAAACAGTCAGTATATTATGTCGAAAATTGTCATAGTATAGGATGTTGAAAAAAGTGATGAAAAGTCATAACATAGTTAGATCGGGGGAAAAGTCATAGTATTGTATGTGAAAGGAAGTCTGGAAGAACATGCAAGCTCTACACAAAAAGGACAAGCCTGGCCTGGGAATCGAACCAAGCGTTAGAGTCTACAGTGCTATGTTGATGCCAATTGGAGCAATGCTAACCACTGATACACCATGCCAATGAATAAAGCATGTTGAAAATAGTCATATTATAGTATGTTGACAAAAGTGATAAAAAGTCATAGTATAGTAAACTGAAAAAAATCATAGTATAGCATGTCGAAGAAAGTGTTAAAAAAGTCATAGTAAATATGTCGAAAATGGTGATAAAAAGTCATAGTATAGTATATTGAGAAGTGATAAAAAAGTGATGACATATTATACAATGACTTTTTTCACTTTTTTTGAAATACTAAACTATGACTTTTTTAGACTTACTATTATATGACTTTTTTCAACATACTATACTACGACTTTTTCATCACTTTTTTCAACATACTATACTATGACTTTTTTCGACCAGCTATACTATGACTTTGTTCACTTTTTTCAACATACTATACTAAGACTTTATCACTTTTTGACATACTATGACTCTTATTCACTTTTTTTGACATACTATACTATGATTTTTTTTTAATTTCTTCGACATATTATACTATGACTTTTTTAATAATTTTTGACATACTATACTATGACTTTTTTCGACATACTATACTATGACTTTTTATCACTTTTTTCGACATACTATACTATGACTTTTTTATAATTTTTTTGACATACTATACTATGACTTTTTTATAATTTTTTTGACATTCTATAATATGACTTTTTTCAACATACTATACTATGACTTTTTTCGACTTAATATACTATGACTTTTTTTCACTTTTTCCCACATACTATAATATGACTTTTTTTCGACATACTGTACTATGTCTTTTTTATGACTTTTTCTGACACACTATGACTGTTGTGTGTAGTGGGATCGATTGAGGACCCAAATGCAGGGAGAGGCAGGCAGGCAGGAGATGGTGTGAACTTCAGGATTTAATGCAATGAAAAACGGCAGTACAGAGACTGAAAAAACTCTCTAAGTTGCACAGGGAGAAACCAAAAGCAACGGCAACAGGCGAAAACATGCACAAGCTGATGGGCGAAACACAGGCAGGAACAAACACAAACTGAAAATGATCTGACACGAGACAAAGGCAACACGGGGGTTAAATACATGAGGTAATGAACAAAGAAGGGACAGGTGATACAAAAGGTGAAACACATTAGGAGAGACAGGGTAATCAACAAAGGCAGGATTTAAAGATTGCTCCGTTGACTTTCAATGTAAAAAGAAAAAAGCTTAATATTTTTTTTAAAGTATAAATGCTGGAAAAAATTTGAATACAATACAGAAGTAGCAAGCGTCCGAAAGTCATACCGAAGAATCAGATAACAATACTACTGATCAGCATTCACAGAATTATTTAATGGTGATGAAACTTGCCTGCCTCAAAACTGATTCAATGGTCTTGTTATTTTTCATGCAGATGGGCTAACTGAACTGCTGAAAATAGGTACAGTGCATCAGTTCAAATGATAACCAACTGACTGTGAAACTGATGTTTAATATGTTTTATAGTTTAATGTACTTTATGTTTAAGTCTGTGTGTGTAAATGCACCTGGCTGCAAGAGTGGCAACATTTTTTCATTTGAGACTCACCGGTTTGTTAAAGCCACCCAGTGGTGAAAGAAGTACTCAGATATTTGACTCAAGTAAAAGTAGCAAAACCGCTGTGTAGCAAAACTCTGTTACAAGTAGAAGTCCTGCATTCAAAGTTTTACTTCAGTAAAAGTATTTTTAAATATTTGATTTTAATTTAATTACTTTATAGTTTGTGAATTCCCCCCAGACTCGTCTTAACCTATACTAATAGATAATAATTTATTTGTTGATTACATTGTAACACTACATTCCTTCACTTGTATTATTACACAAATTGCCCATTGTCTTGTTACTGTTGCATCATTTTATCACTCTGTCTCCTCAGATCAGATGGAGTTTGAGGCCGCTCAAAAGAACGAGGCCGCTCAGATGAATGGTAAGTTTGACCAAAGTCCAAGGCAATGACCATAACCCAAAATGAGGTGACTTTATAAGCAAATAAACCTTTCATCCATTGCATTAAGTACAGTTTGTAAAACAAGTTTCAGGTCCATCAATGCTCTTTTTATTTTACCCTTTCCTGTAAAGTGACAGAGGAACAGAACGAGGACGCCCGCTACCTTGGTAAGAGGAACTACATGAGCTCTGACTTCATTCAAAACTAATAAATTGCTTATTCAGGTGCAGTGTTTAATGCAATCTCTCAAATATTTTACATACAGAGGCTGTTCAAGATGAATCTGGTAAGTTATACTTGTATGATGAACACCTGAACAAATTGATTGTGTGTTAAACGTCACATGTTGAAATGTTTCCAACAGTGGAGGAGCATATTGAAGCTGAGAATGACAACACAGGTGTGTATAAAAACATCCTGTTGGCTTTAATCATAAGACAACATGTGATCTTGTTCAACATTACATAACTTGTAAAATAATAAAACTTTTATTGCAGACCCAGGTCCATACAAACACACAATACAGCATAAAAAACATAAAAGAGATACAAAAATACACAACAACTACACATCAACCTATAGGATATACAGGCTATTGCACCAATGCTGTCTTAACCTGGAAGTGTATCTATAACAGCTTTTCACAGGGCTGACTAGAGCTTCAATTATGTGGTTCTCTGACTTGTCCAGGCGACACATGAAACTAAACATCAGCTGTCTTAAGAGTGCCTCACAGGTTGGCACTCTAGTGGACACAAACAAATGGCTGGCACTATGCCACCTAGGGACACGGAGCAGCAGCCTCAGTGCATCATTGTATGCTACCTTGAGCCTCTGCATACTTTTTTTCTTATAGTTAGACCACAATTGAGCAGTGTATAGCGGTGTGATGTAAGTTCTAAACAAAGAACACTTCACAGAATCAGAGCACATGGAAAACTTCCTTATAAGCATGTTAGCCTGAGAGTAAATTTTACAGCGCTGTCGGTAAAGGTCTTTGTCATCTGTCCAGTCATCGGATATGACATGACCTAAATATTTAATTTCCTCACACACAGTGAGAGGACTATCTGACAAATAAAAGGTCGGAAAATTTGATTTCCTGTCCTCATCGCTTCTAACTATCATTATGTGACTTTTCTTAGCATTATACTTTATGTCATAATCAAGGCCATACTGAGAGCACACCTTCAGCATCTGCTGCAGCCCAGCACTATATGGACAGAGCAGGACCAGGTCGTCTGCATACATAAGATGATTAACAATATTGTTGCCCACAAGACAGCCGGTTTTTAACCTATTTAGCTGATTTGGTAATTCATCCATATAAACATTAAATAAAATAGGAGATAGAATTCCTCCTTGCCGCACTCTGTTACTAACACAGAATGGAGCAGATACAACATTATCCCATTTAACCTGAAATGTTTGGTGGGCATACCAAAACGCTAAAATTCTCACTAAAAATTTAGGGGCACCTCTATCTAGCAATTTTTCAAACAATCGTTCATGATTAATTCTATCAAATGCCTTTGACGCATCAATAAAACATAGGAATACAGATGAATTTAGACCTGTGTACCTGGACACAATCTCTTTAAGAGCATAGATACACAGATCAGTTCCATGTTTTCTTTTGAACCCAAACTGATTGTCAGTAGTAAGGACATACATTTCTAGCTTTGTTAACAGTATTCTCTCCAGTACTTTCGACAAGGTACTGGCTAATGCAATTGGTCGATAATTGTCAATACTATTGAGCTTACCAACCTTGTCTTTAAGCACAGGTACTAACATTACAGACATTATAGCATTTGGCAGAACACCATGAACCAGACAACCATTAAAGCACATGAACTCTCCCTTTCCAGCAGAAGGAGGTGGGAACTCTGACCTAGCAGCTCATGAAGGTGAGAGAGGTTCTACTGCACCCTTCAGTATCAGCCTGTAGATGGTGATAAAGGGCAGTTTAGAAAAGGACTGCAGGCTCTCAAATTACACTGACATGTTAAATATCACAACCTGACTGATTTCTCTCCCACACAGAATCCCAGTCTGAGTCCTCTGAGGAAGCAGATGGTGAGTTTGAGCATTGGGTTTTCGTAGGCAGTTTATTTCAGCACATTAAAGCTGCAATTTCACCTTCTGTCATTCACGATTTATGTCTACCATTTTTGACAGGGAAACAGTGATGTAAATCTACACTAAAACACTACAGCAGTTATTAATGAAGCAAACACTACATTACAAGCTTTGAATAATACTGTGTGATATTATCTTCTCAAACAGAATTCAGTTATCCACATATTCATGAATTTCAATTAATGTTTTATTTTACATTTTTACATAGTTGTAAACTACTTTTAAAGAAGATTTAGAGATTAACAACAATATAAAGGGACTTTTCAAAACAAAGGTACAAAGTGCTTTACATGGTTTAATCAGGTTAAAAACATCTCAGGAATTAGGTAAAGTACATTTTAATGTCTTTTCAGAGCACCCTGAGACA
This sequence comes from Perca fluviatilis, assembly GCF_010015445.1. NCBI lineage: Eukaryota > Metazoa > Chordata > Actinopteri > Perciformes > Percidae > Perca > Perca fluviatilis. The sequence goes on along the minus strand of NC_053128.1, from coordinate 17,878,252 downwards.
GAGCCAGAGACTGTGAGCAGTTTGGGTAAGATCAAGTAAAATGGCCACTGACTCACTATACTCATGAATCCCACACTACGACTGCTTGCTGTAACTCTCCATTTCTCCTCTGCAGATGAAGTCAGTCAGGATTCAACCAAGAAGGAACAAGGTGAACTTCTAAATGCTACACACATACATAAGTAACAATTTACCTAAAGGCTGAATGTATCATTTGTTTACTGGTATTATCCAGAGACGGTAGTTAACTCGTGCCTGCTAGGGCAAGATGTGGTGAACTGTTTTGAGCAACACAGTGAAAGTTCAATTGTGCAATGAACAGAATGTGAAAAACAAATCCAGTCAAAGCCGGTCTCAGCTGGATTTAAATAGTGGTAAAAATACATTTTATAGGTTGGGTTTAGAACAGTAAAATGCCTGAAGACCAATTACAAATGTACAACTCGGCAGCTTGTGAAAACAGTTTAATGTATAGAAACAGTCAAAGCCAATACTCTAGTTAGATATTCAAGTCACCACAGAGATGAGCTGGCTGCTTGACCTCAAAAATAACATTCTGGGATTGTTTATTTGAACACAGTCCATCTTGCATGTGAGTAAATCTAGGACAAGAATCCAGGGCACTCTGAGGCGTCTGTCCCCAGGTGCTTATTGTGATTGATTTATACTGTATCATCTGCTTCTGGTTATTTTAGGACCAAGGACGCACTGTCCCTGCTCTAAAAGATGCCAAAAGGATTGTTTTAAAATTGATAAAATTCCTCTGATCCAAAGTTAGTGATGCAGTGATAAAGGTCATCTTTTGGATTATGATGTAAAAAGTCAAATTCCTGAGAAGGAAAACCTTCATGCACTGGTTAAAAAAAAAAGAGAGATAATAAACCTGTAGCAGTAATTCCTAACCCTTTGGGAGTAGAATAGGCCTTGCTTTGTGCTTTAAAATCACAAACTGCCTGGTGCAGTCACCATTCATCAGTACCATGTCCAGAGGAGTGAGTCATATCAGAAAGACCGAGGTGTGATTCATATAAATTGCTCTGAGAGCCCTGGAAAACTACTGAATTGTGGTGTTTGCAATGTAAAACTAGCGTAAAGGAATCCTCCCTTGTCTGTCTCTGCGTCACAGATGTACTGGAGTGAGAAAACACAGCAGCACGTGGATCCCAACGCTCACTCATCACCCAGTGGCTGAGCTGTACTGAGCTTACTGACAATAAAAGGGAACTATCCACCTATCTGTACAATCTCTCTGTCCTTTTTTGTTTCATGTTACATGCTGTGACAAAATACTTCTGCAGTCTTTCAGAACTGCTTTTTGGTTCTTTTCCTAAGATAATATAACATTATTTTACCACATGAAACTGAATTTGAGGGTATGAAGTTGCAATATATTTGCAGTGGTGGGATGTAACTAAATACATTTACTCAAGTACTGTACTTAAGTACACATTCAAGGTACTTGGACTTTACTTGAGTATTTCTATTTTATGCAACTTCATACTTCTACTCACTTTCAGAAGGTAAAAATTGTACTTTTTACTGCACTACATTTGTCTGACAGTATAGCTGTTAGGAGTTTTTCATCCCCTTCCTGTCCACTCAAAACTATGCATCTCCAGATTTTAAATGATTGTGATAAACTGAATGAGGGGTTTCTCTTAAAATTCTCCGTAAGCTAAATAAAATTTTAAAAACCTCTTAGATCAGCTAGAAAATGAGTTGTCACAAAGCTGAAAACAGGGCTGTTTTTCTGACATGAAAAGTTGACTTTTTAAAGATACATGGTTCTCACAGGACAGCAACGCTACAAACATGACCTTATAAATTATGTATTGCTGTAGATTTAACTACCCAACAGTATATAAAGGAGTTAAAATTAGCAAAACCTTAAAAATTTACAGCTGTAAAACATAACCTACACATTAATGCAGCAGTAATATTAATTCAAAAATATATAATAGTAAACACTGACAGGGAAAATTTTACTGCACAATCAATACTTTCAAGTAAGTTCTGAATGCAGGACAGTTACTTGGGAGTATTCTCATTGTGTGTGTGAGATATATATAGCTCTATCTTTCTTATGTTATAAAGTAGCAACAAAAACAAGTTCAACTCCAGTATTTTCCCATTTTTATTTGTTTTTTTTTCCATGTACAAGTGTGGACAAGAGTATGTTGATGTGCAATAAAAAAACATTTCTTTGGTACCTAAGGGAAAATAAATCAAAAATAATTAAGGCAACTACAGCATCTATAGATCTGATATGCATTTAGTACTGCAGCTAAATGACCACACACACCGCTGGCATGCAACGTAGGTTTGCCCTCCTTCAAACAAGAGACCAGATCAGCTCAACACCAAACCACCCAGTTAGATAACTTCCAGTTTTGGGTTCCTGTTTGTCCTCTTTTACAACCTTATTCACCTTCCAAGGCCCAGGGGAGAAAAAAAAAATAAAAAAAAATAAGGAAAGCTAGAATAACCCAAATGTCTAGGCAAGAAAAACATCCTGGGGAAGTAGCCAATACAAGGTGAAGTGTAAAAACATTGAAGGATGCCTAAAGCATTTAACCATCAAAGATGATGCAATCAAGTTTTAACAGAAGACTTACAGTATGTAGGTCTTGTTTGAGAGCACTTGTTTCCCTTAGTTGACCATCTGCTGTTACATTTCTCAAATTCAAGTAAACAATTTCAAGCAGTTATTTCTGCACTGGAGATTCTAATGACTGGATCGCAGATAATCCATCAACGATTAGGGCTTTGTCATTTGTCACCTATTATTCCATTGATACGGTATTTCACATACTTTCGCAGGTGGTCATCCAGTGTGTACAATTGGTGCTTCTACCATAGTAAACTATTCAGATAATTGTGTGTCAGAAAGACAACACTGCAGTGCTGTGAATGTTTTTCACCTAAAAAAAAAAAAAAAAAAAGAAATACTGATTTTGCATCTACGTTACTTTCAGCATGTGTTATGACTGGAGTTACATCTGCAAAGGCTTATACTGCATTGCAATTGCTCATTTCTTTCTAACGTGTAAAACAAAATGAAAACATCGTTGTATATACACATCATTTTAAAGTAAAAAAAGAAAATGGAAGAATGAGTATTAGAAAAAAAAAAGCAGATGGTGCTTTTAGATTAACTCGTTACAGAATGATGAGATATGAAAAAGCAAGTCAGAACAAAGAAATGCAAACTTCCCACTGGAAGTAATGCGGCCCAAATGGAACAAACAGCAAATTCTAGGTTGAAAATGATGCAGCCAAGAACCAAAGGCCCATATCACAAGTCCTTCAAACATTTCCTTTTTTTTTTTTCCCCCAAAGTTGTTGGCTTGAGGTAAGCGATAGATTTTGGCCGTCCAACTTTACGCCTTTTCTCCTGGTGCTTTAAAGTTTTTCCCTCCAAAAAAAAAAATACAAAAGAAAACTAAAGAAGCCCTACGGGCACTGATCTGCCAACAGACAGCATGCAGTGATAAACTTCCATCATTTTGAAATTTATGACTTCAGAATATCTCTGCATACCTAAAATGTAAAAATTTTATTGGGGAGAAAGTTGCTCCACATTTGGACCGTCTCACAGACTAGGTTCCTGTTTACTGTACCCTCCCTTACACTAAATACTCCTTCCCGTGTCTCAGTCTGGTTCCCAGACCACAGTGTTTGACCAGCTTACCTTGCAGTGGGTGGTGGAGACAGGCAGGCCAATGTTAGAGGCTACCACGACAGTCAGGGCTGAGGCCAGTTCGATGCTGAAACCACTGCCAGGAAATAAAAACAACACTTAAGTCTGAGCATGCTTGCTAAATTTAAAGACTGGTAATGTCTGAGGAGGATGTGGTTTCGTGACTAAGGAGAATCAGGTCTGTGGAGTCTATACCTTGAGGGGGTGATGGGGGTAAGGTCCTTGCCCATAGTCTGGATCACTCGGCGACCCCACACCCAGAGTCCAGCGCAGATGCCCACGCCACCGTACAGCAGCAGCCAAATGGGTGTGGGTTCCTCTGAAATCACTTGGCTGGTTGTGTACACCAGCCACAGAGCTACCAACGGTCCAATAGCATTACTACAGAGGAAAGAATGAAATTAATTATGTAACAGGGGTCAAAAGATTCAGACTTTTGTTGATCCTTGATAAGTAACGTGTGAGCTACAACATGCCAGAGAAACAAAAGTTCAATTTATCAGCCTGATAAAAACACGACCATCATGAAGGAATCTGCATACCTAACGTCGTTTCCTCCATGGGCAAAGGATCCAAAGCAGGCGGTGAGAATTTGGAGGAACTGGAAGAGAGTGGAGACTTCTGGCTTGTCTGCCTCAAGCCCATCATCCAGAGAGCTTTGGCTGCCAGCTGCATCCTCCTTTGTCATTTCTAGTGTCACATCACCTTCTCCCAGAGCTTCAGGAGTTGTGTGCTCTGCCACAGCATTGCAGTAGCTAGTGTAACTGTCCATACGCACACGCTTCTTGTCCGGACCCCCTGGCCCTGCGCCCTTGTCGCATTCCTCGTAGGCACGGTAGTCCCCTTCTTTATGCTTGTAGTCTCCGTGCATGCCGATGATTGCCATGGTGTAGGAGGTGTAGCTGTTGTTGCGTCGGATAGGTCGGTCACCCCCCTCGCCCATGCAGTCACCAACCTTGGCCAGGTGGAGCTTGTGCAGAAGGTCCTTGTAGAGACCGGAGTCCTTGTGGACTGTGTGGTACTGGCTGTAACCGTTACTTGGAGCCTGTGCTGGCCTGTTGTTGAACTGGACCTGGTTGTTGAACTGGACCTGATTGGCTGAATTTGTGGAGCCATTGCTGTGCTGGACCAGCTGGTTGTTGACCTGACCGTTTGATTGAACCTGTTTGGGGACTGCAGAGAGGGGTAAAACATTTTTTTTTTTCATTATGAAGCATAAGAAGGAAAGTTAAATTACATACCATTAAATCTACATAATTCTAATTACATAGGTTTTAACAATGTTGTTTTCTTGGCATACTTACCACCATTTGCGTCGCTGTCTTCTGTGTCGTCAGAGTCTCCGATGTTAAACGCCACCTTGCGTTCCTTATTATTGTCAACATCGTCAGAATCTCCAATGTCAAACGCCACCCTGCGCTCCTCAGGGGCAGCCTGGGGCTGAGCAGAGGGACTTTGATTGACATCTAGGGTGGTAGGCGTAGTCTCCTTGGCAGTCTGTTTCAAGATTGGACATTGGGCCTCTCTCAGCTCCCTCTTCTCCATCAGGGGGCTCTCAGAGGGGCTGGAAGACTTCATATCTCCTATTAGGGGAGAAGGTGGAGTGAGATATTGCTTGGGCCATGTCCAAACATATACCCTGTATAGCAGAGAAGTACCAGCCAAACGTGTTTCCTTTCAAACAGAGCTGTAGGAGTCTTAATTGCATAACTAGAGTTAAAAAATAAAATAAAATAAAAATAACACAAATGTCCTATAAATGCAACGTTACCCGTGTTCAAAAGTGAGCCCCTGAGTTCACAGGATCAGATTATGATCTTGCAAGGAACATAATTACACTACGCTAGCAGCTTAACTTATAAAAAGACAGTAAGACTTCTAACAACCTGTGACTCACATACCATTTGTTTGTGGTTTTTAAGTGACTCAGATAATTCCAATATTTTCTATGACATAATCATAGGAGTATTCTGACCAGTTGGCCACATTGTATCATTTAAACTGGTCAAGGCCAGACCTGAAGCAGTCACCATCAAGCCACCCACACATGCACTGCAAAGGCTAGGTCAACACCTTAAGTCCACCTAGGTTTATTTTTGTTTAGTCAAGGTAAAGACCAATTAGTGGATCACTATGACCCGATTAGGCTGCTTGACTCTGGAGGCTGATCTAGACAGATCATGCTCCCTTAGATAAACCTGTGGTTTCTGTTACTAGAAGAGACACTTGACAGGTTCTGTAAAATCAATAATCACAATTCAAATTGAAGACATTTTTCTCTGACACTAAATGGTTTATTAATATGGCTACAATTAGAGAAAAGACATTTTTGAACATTAGTATTGAATTTATACATTTTGCAAAAGGTTCTATTGAAACCCAATGGTAAACTACATGGGGAAAATGAATGGTGTTCCCCTGCATCATCAAAACCACACCAATGGTGTGTAAATGCAGATGGCCCTTGGTTTTTTTTTTTTTTAAACTTTAATCCAGGATTATAGAACAAAAACTGGTGACAATATTTTCAGATGATTTTCATTAGAGCGACTCCATTATGACAAAATATCCCAAAGCTCCATTTGCTGGATTAATAGGAGACCTCAGTGTGAATAGGTTGAGGTTACAGGTGCAACGCTAAATCCCTCGCTTGTCCAGTGGCGGCGAGAAAAACCATAATTTCAGTGGTCAGCTGAATCAGCAGGTTGCCAAAAAATGAAAAACAAAAAGGTGACTTACTTTCAATCTTCTTCTTGAGGCGAGGGCAGACAATAAACCAGACCACAATGGCGGTCAGCACAGAGAAGCCCAATGAGATGAGCAGGGTGCCCCACCAAGGGATCTTGTCGAATCCCAGCACTGACGGATCATCAGGTGCCAAGGACACAATCAGACAAACACAAAAGGAGAATAGAGAAAGGCAGTTTTAAAAAACAAGGCAGCGAGTGCTACCTTTTAGTGGACAACAAAAAAAGTGGTCTGAAACAGCAAACTTACAACTGAGCAATTTCATAAAAATATGTAAAAAAGTTAAACATAGTATTTTAGTAAGTCAACATGAGGTCAGGTTAGGAGGAACTTGCATTCTTATTTAAAAACGTGAATGGCACCAATGAATGAAAAGTAACTAAAAAGGGAAATGGCAATAACTTCAATGAGATTGACTACACGTGTCATCTTTTGGCTCTAGTTGTCACAAGCATGACTGCACTGTGTCACATACTAGTTAAACATGGAAATATGTGTACCCCTGGATGTGAACAGTTATGCAACACCCAAAAAATGTCACCATGACACTAAAATGCCCTGCCAACACTGCACATGGACAATGAGTTCCTAAAAAGGTGACATTACTTAAGGAGGGAAAGAAAGGGGTGGGGAGGGTCATTCACTGGAGCTGTAGCTATAAGGACACCCTCTTGCCAAGACTGCAGCAAAGCTGGTGCAGCAGAAGTAGATATAATGCAGCATATGCTGGCAGAAAGCAACCATTTAAATTTCCCCAGGGGAAGCAGTCATCTTGGTCATACAGAGAAGATGCAAGTCAGCAGCGTAGTTAGGAGAAAACTAAAACAAGAGCTGCTGGAAATTCCAACACCACCACCTCTGATGAGAGGACCATGGCCATGCATAATTAAAAAACAAAAAAACACTTCCACTAGTTTGGAACTGGGGCTTAAGATAAACAAAAGAAAACTAGGGCCAAGGCTAAGCGATAACCGTCTCGAGTCCAGTCCACAGTGCACTCTCTCCACTGAGTCACACTGCAGCATGAGACTGCAGAGCACCTAACTGATGTTTATTTAGTTATGCAATGGAAGCTGGAAACTGGGGATGCACTGGGGAAGTGGGAAAACCACAAGGAGGCTCTGTAACCGCTGTGGCTCACATGTAGTGGGACATCCAGTAACAGGTGTGATGTAACTAGATATCACTGTGCTCTAAATGAAAAGTAGGGACCAAAAAAAAAAAAAAAAAACGCCGGGTCGTGACACTATTCTCAGTATTCTTTGTCACGGTGACTTGTTTGTAGGCACCTTCTTTCAAAATATAAAAGAAAGAATTTAAAAGCTAGTCTAGGTCTGTCTGATAAACACTCGCACACAAAAGGGATGAGTTTATACCACAGCCATGCAGTGGGATGAAGGGACTGCACAGGAAATTGACTAACCACGGCTGCATTCCAAACCCCTCCCATAAACCTCTGTATCCCATGAACTACATCACCCAATAACATGGCTTGTTGTTTTGTTACCATATGTACATCTCGCCACGAACCCAAATTACAATGAGTGGCAGTTTATGACTCACTTGGCAAGGAACCTTTGGTTATTTGTCCTCACTTTTCTCTAGAAGCAGATGCAGCAAGAGTATTAGAATTAAGGGACAGCTGCATTAAGTCTCAGCACTGAAGGGACCTGTAAGTCCAACGTTCATTTCTCACAATAAGTACCTATTGTGAGAAATGACAATAACACCCAAGACGCCTAGGATTTTGTTTCAAGTCCATGGCTCAGGTTAAAACAAGTCATGTATACTAAGATGTGTTTATCCGTTTTATGTTGCCAATAGTTTGGTGTCCCCAAAGCAACCAACGCTACCGGGTGTGTTTTTAAGTGGGTAACCCAGGCAGAAAATTCGTATCCACGCATTCATTGAGACAGGCTTTTCTCTGAACAGACTGAATTCAGGGCCAATACAGCTGATGTTAGGAACAGTATCTGCGAGATACCACGAAGAGTAGAAAATGATTTTATACTGACTTAGAAAGCAATATCCAGGTGACAAGGTGTGTAACATTTTAATAGGCTAGGCATTATATCTTAATTCTGTTTATGTGGTAGATTTATATTTTGCAATGCATGGGGATGCAGTGGAGTGACAGCACCTAAGTGATTTATAAGGTGTGAAGAACCCAAGTCACACTAAGCCTCATCTGCAAACGACAGCTGACCCTCAAATTCTTTGGCCTAAATTGCATGCACATGCTGACTTGAGGTCTCTGGCACTAGTGTATATATTGAGTATAGGAATGTGCTGTGGGATGCCTGGTGTCCAATCGCACCACTATGATAAGATCTAAAACAGGGAACCAAACATACTGTACTCAGTTGGGTTCAGATATCACTGCTGCATTAGAGTGCATAGGTCAGCTGTTGTCATGTGTGCCAGTGTAGTACACTATCCAAAACTCGGCCAGAATAAGGGATGACAAGCGAGGTCTGACTTTGGATGATGAAAAACAAAATACTGTAAAATGGATGGATACTGAATTAGCTGGGATTCATGCTTTGTCTTATTATTATTACTATCACCATCATGCAGGAATCAATTAACTCAATATTAAACTCCACTGTGGTCTTGATGCTTTACCAGTGAGATCTCTGTGTGTGAGTGGGGACAATTTAAGGAGGATGCAGTGGGTTTTGTAAATGTGTCTGAAATGCAACCTCGCACCTTTTTTATGTGAGGTACCCAAGTACAGGTCCCCATGTACAGTGTGTCGAGGTGTGAGGAACGTCACAACTGTACAGAATGTGCCTGACTAAGCAGGGATATGGGCTATGCTGGAACTGCAAGTGATCTCCTCTCTTTGAGTGTGCTGCTGATATGCATGCACACACCAGTGCACCATATCTGGTCAAACTCTGGCCTGTAGCAGCCATTTAATGACCCAGGCCAGCTAACATCTTGAACTGTTAGGCCCTGTAGAGAGAAGAAAACAAAAAGGAGCAAAAATTGCTCATTTAATGAAAAGTTTCTGAGGACGAAAAGCCAACAAGCATTCAGAGCATTACTGGACAAATTCTAAAAACGGCAATACAACTACTAGCAGTAGACAACTATAACCATTTCCAACACCCTCTTTACTTCTCTTTTCCTCCTTCACGTCTGAAGAGCAGACAGTGACGTCAAGAGTCAAGTGAAATCTTATTTCCATCTCCCTGTTGTGCTCCGCTTTAAAACTTCATTCCAGCTATGACCCACATAGAACCACAAGCAAGAGAGCCCCAAAAAACAAGTTAAATAAACACAGCTTCTGTAAAAATGGTCAACAGTCTGGTTGAGTCTGGAATATGTGTGTGGGCATCCGGCTGTCTGAGGGAGTGGTTTATTTTAGGCTGTGGTCAGGCATGCAAAGCAAAATGACTGAAACAATGATACTCACTCGGAGCTCCAGTGAACATGATAGAGAACAGGTTAATTCCCATAGTCATGGCATAGAAGACAGGCAGGGCCCTCAATCCATTAGGAACAGGGTCTTTCTACAGGGACAAAACAGAGCACCAAGTCAGAAAAACACATTCCACTGTATGAACAGAACTGTCCCATTTTGCTGTCAGGTTACAGTAATTTGAATCTCACTGTATGATGTGGATAAGGAACTGCTTCAGAAAACAATTGCCCGATTCTCATCATGTAACAAACAGTTCCTCGATTTCATTTTGGCAGTGGTATAGTACGGTGTTGAAACTGACCTAAAACATATCACTCCGGAAGTTTCCGGTCTCACTCACAAAAACACAGACTATCTACAATTTGATAACAGCCAGCTTACCTTGTGTAAGATGAACATGCGCACAAAGTAGAAAACAATGGCTGACATTATTCCAGACAAAAGGGGGCTCAGGAACCAGGAAGCAACTGCAAATTAAAGAAATAATATGAGCATTGCAATTTAGTGGAAATGTTATATGTGACAGTTATGTCACACACAAAAAAATAAAAAAATTAATAAAAAACTTCCTTAAAAGTATTTTTTTTTGGAAATACAAATCCTGTTGGGAAACAATCCTGACATATCACAAACAGGAAATCTCATCTCAGCTTCTGTCTTTTATGCCAGTTGCCAATTTTAACTATTTAAATTACTATAATCATTTCCCTGATAAAAAGGGACATTCTTTGGCTCGGGAAAGGGAAGTTCGGGGGTCCCCTGCTAGATCTGCTGCCCCCGCGACCCGACCCCAGATAAGCGGGCAAAGATGGATTCTTTGGCTAGTTTGGCAACATAGCTACATGTCCCATTGACAGGAAAGATGGATTGTTTTCATCGTTCAGTAATTAGGGTTCCTTGGTATAACATTTCAGGCCCTTTCCATAACTGAATGGCATTAAAATTGTATTATTTCTGATTCAGTTATGTTGTTTTTACAAAAAGGGCAGTGTGGTTAACATCAGAGTTGGGCTTTCCGTAGAGGAACATAGACCTGAATCCCACATCTAATGCAACAAATGTGAGAAACAACTTGTGAAATTAGTACTTCTGTATATCCGGTAAAACTTTGACTATAATTGCCTAATGTTCTCGGGCATGCATAAAGAGCTTATCAAAAGTCCTGCCTTCCCTACCTTGACAGTCCAGCCAAATATTCCAAAACATAAGTGACTACTGGAATCACACACATTCCATATTTTATGTGTTGTGAATTGAGCTCTGAATCGGCAACAGCCATACATAAATAAATATTGCATTGTTGAACTGAGTATTGAAGGTCCTCAACACAGACACAACACTGGCTGATTTATTAGGATAACACTGCATTACCAATCACGCCCTGCCATTACATTAATATAGTCATCGATGCATTCCTACCAAACACTGAAGACATTTCTAGGTCAGCTGATTAGAGTGTCTGATTTACCGATACTGAGGATTTTGTACCACATGACTCCCTGCTGGCCTCTGGCAACCAGCGAGAAGCCGATAGTTGCACCAACAATGCAGTGTGTTCCAGAGATGGGTAGCTTAAGGAAGGAGGCAGCCAGCTGCCACACAGCAGAACCTATGAGAATAGATAAATTAAATCACATCAGCCGAGACGTAGACCTCGTTTCAGCTTCCTCATACCTTTTCAGACAATTTTTAATATCAGCAAAAAGGAAACCTAATACAGTTTGCATACAGTAGAAACTAGCAAAATTAGAAAACATTTTGTTTATAGTAATTTCATATCAATTTTTTTTTTGGCAATCCGATTCAGAAATTTCCCAAACAAAGCCCTATTCCCAGGTGTTGGTTTGAAATTAGATTTTCGAGTTGTAAGAACCAAACAGTACCAGGCCCTACGTGCCACCAAGTTCTATACACAGGGTTCAATGAACGCAGGTTTAACTACATGCAAGATAAGCTGCAGATACTCACCAAACATGGCACTGGTGTATCCAGCCATCAACACGTGCTCAGAGCCATTGTACATGCTGTTGTCGATGATACCATTGCGGATGGTATCACTCACTTTGGCCCCAAGGAGTACAGAGCCAAGAGTCTCAAACACCGTAGCCAGAATGCATGCCTGTCGCAAGGTGACCACTCCAGAGCCCACGGCTGTGCCAAATGAGTTAGCAACATCATTGGCACCCACGGAAAAGGCTAAGACAAAGGCGATGATGAAGCCAATAATCAGCAGCCACATGTACTCTGTAAGAGGAGTCTGGGTTGCTATTGCCATTGTGCTAGCCAATATTATTGCAGTTGCAGTTGTTGAAACCATGATTGCAGACTATAGAGAAATTGCTTCACAATTTAAAAAAAAAGGGAATTAAGGTCTGTCGAAGCTATTTATATAATGCTACTTATAAACAGCAACTAGGAAAGAGGTAAATGGTTAAATAAATAATTAACTTATTTAGGCCTGCCTGTTTTAAACAGGATTTCTGAGATTTAGCAGTGCAAACTTGTAATGCATTTACCCGGTACTGACCATAAAACAATTAAGAGGTATAGTGTGGGCCTATTGCTATCCTGTAATTATACTAGCTATGTTGCTGTTCCTTTGGTGCTGAGATATTAAACAGACTGCCATTGTGCAACTGTAACTGCAGATGAGCAGAGGTACATCCTGAAAAGACAAAAGACAGAAAAGGCCTGCTTTAATTTAAACAGTTTCTTCCCATTCCACCTTCATGTGGAAGGTCATGAAACGCATAGCTAGAGAAAAGACATTGACAACACTGGAGGAAATGCATGGAGATCAGAGAGTTTAAAACTGATAAATCAGCATCTTTAAAAACGAAAGATAACGTAAAAAGGTGAAAAAGCTAGTAGGAAACGCTTGGACGGGAAGGTGGGTCTATTAGCCGCCTTTCGTGAAACCAATAGGAAGCCATTTTCGTGAATGTCGCAGGAAGAAACCGAAGGTTATAATACACCAACGTCCTCTAATATCACCCAGACAGTTTAGCTGTATAACGGTTTATTGCCGTTTTTGTTTAGCACTGCGGACCACAAATGTTACGAGATAAGGATCTCGTAACGACATTAGAATCTTTGCACACGTGTCGTCATCCATTCATAGAACACAGCCCTGAACACGAGCGCCATCTGTTCATACCACTTCACACAATCAAACAGAAACAGCTCGACCGATAGACTAGACATTACGTCTTTAAGTTATTTAATGTGTAGTTATATTAGCTATAATAGCTAATGTGCGTATTATACGCAGTTTAAATCGTCTCTCACGTGCGTTTTGTAAAAGGGGATGCAACCGGATGTGACTCAGTTTAAGGAACACAAACCACCTACGACTGACCGTGGGCAGTCGCCGGTGTGTGTGTCGTGCTAATTTTTAATAACATGCCAATTGAGCATACACTTGGCATGTCAATAAAAAAAAAAAAAAATAGCACGACAGATGGTCAATACTGTTAAAATACAGTTTTCATTGCGTTCAACCGACAGTAACGTAGCAATAACGTAGCTAACGTTAGACAGGTCTCTGCCTTCGCTTATATATTAGCTACTAAATATAACGTTAACAGCAACCGGTTCACTCAAATCATAGCTAGATAAGTGGTGAACAAAACGCTAGCTAGATATCTCTGTAAGTAGCTAGTGAATACATAGCACAATGGTTTATTTCCGGCTAACGTTAGCTTTACATTATCATCGAATAGTGATTTTTGTTAAGGCGTTCAGTAAATAAAACAGAGGTATTCTGATACAAAGTGTAAATTATAAAACTTACCACACGTTGCAGTTGTCAGTCCTGTGAAAAATAAAGCGATGCTAGCCAGTAAGCTAATTAGCGCGCGCACAAAATGTATCTTTACGATAGCGCGCGCGGGACAATGAAAAAATTAAACTGATTTGGAAATCGATCCCCTTCAAAAAAGATACCTTACGTTAAAAAATAAAGTGACCACGTCACAAGTTATTTACGACTATTTGATTCGATGTGATATAACTCCAAATCCAGAACTGTCTCAGTTTGAATGAGAGCCTCGCAGCCGCATGTGTAGAACTTGCTCGTGCCGGTTAAACGGAACAGGGGTTTCTTTTTTTTATTGGATACACCCTTCGTAAAGCCCCGCCCCACACCACCCAGCTGTCAGCCAGACTTTTTTTTTTTTTACCCACGTCACGCGTTCAGTGAATGGATGTACAACTTCGTCGGAAAATTCCACTCTTCGTTTTCAACTTTATTTAACACATCACATCACTACTTTAGTACATACTAAAATAGCCGTTAATCTATCGATTTCTGCAGCCTAGCTGTCACAAAAAAACACAATCACCCCTAGTAACCTCTTTCCTAACTACGGAAAATGTCCCGTCAAAACAATCCAGGAAAACACGGGTGGTGGTGATGTTGACTGCATTATGCATTAGGCTACAGAAGACTTGTCATTCATTCAAGTGCATCCGACCGGACATGATAACATTCACCCTCTAACAAAAGTCGTTTCCTTTGATGTTTATTGTGTTCAAGAGAGACGTGATATGTTAAAACGAAGAAGTGCTCAATAAGCATAGCAAAATATGTTTGGCCAAAACGTGTTTGCATGACAGCAACGATAAACATAATTTACAAAACACACTACATAGGCTACAGGCTATTTATTAAGCCTACATGGGATAATGCTGTAATAACAGCATATTTAATTATTATTTTATTACGACCTCACTCCCACCATTGTCTCTTATTATTTGACGTCATTTATTTTGAGGATTATGGAAAACTTTCTCGTTCTCAATCCATTGGGCAATGTTTAGGGTCGGCTACCGTTGTATTTACGATTATTGTCCTGGCACATGAAGGCAGCATTTCACAAAGGAAGGAGTGGCGATTAGCCTACATCTTTTTCATAATCGGGGAGTTACCGTTTTTATCATGAGTTACTCAGACTAATAATACGCCTCCTTTACTCCCTTGCCAGTAACCACAAAAGTTACTCGAACGATTAGTGGAACTGTAAATGTCATAAAAGAACTCGGAATTCGAAGAGTTTACTGATGTTTGTTTTTCTAGCTTCATATAGTCCTGAACAAACATAAACCTAAAACCTAATAGGCTACTCAAAAATAATTGCTACTTATTCTTTTACGTAACGGTGAAATGGCAAACTCACAGAAAGGACAACTGATGGGATTGTTCAGCTTTGTTGTTCTTGTTTTTAACGTGTAGCCTAGTATTCCAGTGTAAGTGAGTGCAACAAAAAGCTAGAGTCAAATTCACTGTAAGCCATTAAAACTGATTCTGATAACCATTTCCCTTAATGCATAGGCCTATATATACCTACTTAGAGCAGAACTGTGGATTTGTTTGTTTTAGAGATAACAAAAACTAGATAAATAAGGCACATGCTGTGTTTGCACGAGGTTATTTTAAAAACATCTTGTCTCATGGTCTTGATAGGCTACTGAAGTCATTCAGCCTTGAGCAAGACACATGATTGAAAATAAAACAATGTAACCTATTGTTACACCCACTTCTTCAATGTAATGACCATGTAGTAAAAACAATGTGTTAATATATAGGTTAATGAATTACCTATTTCCTATTTTGTTTATAGACTTTTGACAGTGCACACTGCACAAGATAATTGAATGAATGGCTGAATGAAAGGGTTAGACAAAGAGAAAACCCATAACACTGTTGCTTCCATTGAGTCCTGGGGAACCTAAAAGACTAGAGCCTTGTTGAGGGCAGTGCACCCAGTAGCCTACCTCTTAAACAATATATTAGCCAAACTCTCTCTGATGTAGTAATTTTTTTTTGAGTTTGATTTGTGTATTTTTTTTAATTTTGAACAAACAGTTCAGCTTGTATCAGACTGATATATGGCAACACTTCTTGTTCTCTGAATGGTTAAACAGTGCCATCTGGCGTAGGCTACTAAGATTTCTTTCTCTGCCTATATATTTTTCTATGACGATTCTACTGTGAAAATTGCTCTTTATTTTTTATAGGCTAATGACGATTCCATTGTAAAAACAAAACAAAATTACTCTTTTATTATAGTTTTCTAACTCCACTGTTGAAGGTTCAGAATAAATCTGGCTGAGGCAGCACAAACCCAAATCCACAGCTGTGTCTTTGGCATGTTACTAAACTGAAGACATAGAGTAAAAGAATGAGCACAACAACTGTGTTTTGGCTTTGCTGTATAAATGAGCCAGAAAAACCTTTTTAGTTTCCTTGACCATACCATTCATACAAATTATGCATTACTGGCAAGCTCCAAATCCATAAATATGGATTTTCTCTATTCCAAAACTATCCAGAAGTAGGCTAATCAATAGAAGAAGAAAAAATATTGAATTCTGGTATGTTATCATCATAAGAAATCCTCCGCTAATATGGAAAGCACTACATGAGTTTTCTTTCAAAAAATTAACTTTCTATGCTCAACCAAGTACGCTATAAAAGGTAGTGCCCAGGTAGGGAAACTATATGCCTACACTTATGTCTGAATAAAAAAAAATTATAGCCCCTTGCTCAGCTTATTATTTTGTATTTATTATTTTATTATCTTTAATACAATGTAGGCCTACAGTTACTATTTTGACATTATGTTCATCACTTTACTTCATGTTCACTAACTTGTCATTATTGTTATTATGTATAAAATATGGTTAAGCTGAAAATTTTAGAAACAAACTCATAAATTGTTCCACACCTATTCTTTACTGTGTGCTAAATCAAGAGGTTGTGACTTTGAGCAAAGAGGTTATAAAAATGATAACCTTTTGCTTTGAATTTGAACCAAGGTTTCAACAACAACGTTGGAAGGCAACACCGACTTTCTCTCCTCATTATGTGTTTTCTGTAGAGAATGAGCGTGGACGGTTTGAAAAATACCTTCTCATCCCAAACTAGAGGAGCTAACCTGAGCACTTGGAGTGCAATATCTGATCCCATCGAAGAAACTGGAAAGTGGGTAGCTTTGGTACAAATGTAAAGCTGAACAAGCGCACATGCTGGTGCCCGAGCAGCTAAATTTAAGACAGGCTCCCACTGGGACCAATCAGAATTGCCCTAGAACAACAAACGTCCAATGAACGCCCGCTTTACAGTTTTTAAGGCTGGATTTCCGAGTGGGTGTGTACGGAGACTGTAGGAAGAGGAGGTCAAATGCATTTGCTAGAGTTTGAAAAACGTGTGGCTGTCCAGGAAAGAGACCGTTTACAGGTAGACAGTTGTGTTGGAGATTACAGTAACATTAGACGATACAATTTACAGTGCCGTCATTAGAGTTTCGATTCAGAAAGAAGTGCGGCGGTGTTGGGTGTGGTTGTGTGTCGTAGGCTGCTAGCTAGTAAGCAATTGACAGATAACGTTAGCTAGCTAAAGCTAACGGTAACGTTACATGACGCGTGCTCGTAAACACCTCGCTAACTAACGTTACAACCGGAGTAAAATTATCATCTTTATAAAGGTAATGCATGTTGCATCTCCGCAGACCATCAGCTTTAGCCACGGAGTTCGTTAGCTAAGGTTAGCTACTGCACTTTGTTGACATTTATTTTGTCTTTGAGAACTTGCGTTACGGTCACAGCTGTCATGTTTCACTCCGTTCCCCGTCGTCCGATCTGCGAGATCGGTGTAAATACAATGAGGCTTCAAAGCAGTGGGTCATTCAAGCGGACTGTCGAGGAGGGCAAAGGAAAGCTTGAGAGGGTCCCGTTACTGGGCAGGAGCATGGGCCTGCTGTTGTCCTGGCTTCAGAGGGCAGGTGTCGGTGCCAGTGAGGCCGCGGGATCTGGCCGAAAGAGGAAGGGCTTGCTCTCCATATTTGCGGACCACTGCAGCTTTGTGACCGGACAGAGACTCCGGCGTGCTTGCCAGATCGGCGAGCTTTACTCCAACCTGTACTCCGAGCGGACCAGGTGGACCCTGGTCGGTAACATATGGCGTAGATTTCAGAGCAAGCATGCCCCCAATGGGAAACTTGTCGCGGCCCTGGCTGGTATATTCATGTGGGAGAATGAGAAGATTCACGATGAGGAAATTCACAGGTTTGCTATCTATCTTTAAACTCCCATATGGATGCTTTTGTGCTCTGATAAATTACATCAGGAAAATCTGAATAAATTAATGGAGCCATGACAAATGGAGAAGTTTTTGTATAGAGTTACTCAATGGCATGATGAGCATAAATATGATGTGAATTATATGCTATGGTCTTCACATTCACCAGATTTCAACCCAGTTGAACACTTACAGGAGATCTTGGACTAGCATGTAGAAAGCCATCATCATCAGAACCCCAAATGAGGGAATAATCCTTTTGGAGAATAGTTTTCATCCCTCTAGAGTAACCGAGACCTGTAGAATCTATGCAAAGGATCATTGAGGCTGTTCTGGGAGCTCAACACTTTACTAAAACATTTCACATAGTTGTCCTTCCATTTTGGTTTGCAATGCAGCATTTAATAATAATGTGAGTATAATTTGTAATGTCAGCTGTACAGTATGCTAAACCACCTGTCTGGTTTGCATCCATTTAAAGGTGTGGACTTGAACTACAGGCGCTGGGTGCTGTAAAATGTCTAAACGCCGCTTCAGGGACAGTGGCTGGGCACCTTGAACTTGGCTGGGAAGTTGTGATGGAGAAAGAAGGCTTCAGAGTGTGGAAGAGACCTATACCCAACAGTCACCTCTATGAATACAGAGGTCAGCCAACTCACAATCTTACATGTGTAACCAGGTCTCGGAGTTCTGTTTGTGCTTTGAGTTTTTCCTGGGACTTTGGGTGTAGTGATATTGGTATGATTTTGTCTGAGATGAGTCTGTGTCCTTTTATTTCTGTTTAACTATTTTTTTAATTTTTTATGTGAAGCACTTTGAAGTGCCTTGTTGCTGAAATGTGCTATACAAATAAAGCTACCTTGCCTTGCAGTGTTGGGCTCCTACAACGATGTCACCCCAAGGCAGTTCTTCAATGTTCAGGTACAAACTTCTCAAATGTGCTACTAGGAATATGGTGGTCTCAGTTAATGAAAAATTAAGTGAAAAGGATAACTTATTCTACGGAGGTACTGGCTTACAATAAGAAACCTAAAAAGTGGGGAGAGAGCGGCACTTATAATTCCTGATCAGGGTTTTGGGTGTGCAGCAATCACCTCACTCCTGATGTCTGACTGTTAAACCATTGGAAATCTTTATTACTGAAATGAAATCATTATGCAAGCTGATCCAACTGTTGTAGTAATTTGATTTGGCAGTGGGATTTTCATGTTTCATTTTTTCATTGATTGTGTTTATAGTATATTTATGGCAGCTTGTTGGGCATTTCCATCACCCAGCTGCTTTTGCACAACCAACGTTTCAGCTGCATGTGTTCAGTGCAAACACTCAACTGTGTTGCAACTGTAACCCTCTCTTTGTGCTATATTAAGCACCTCATCCGTGACTTATGCTTTCCCCTTTCCCCTAGTTGGATACGGAGTACAGAAAGAAGTGGGATGCGCTGGTAATCAAGCTTGAGGTGGTGGACCGAGATGTCGGTACAGGCTCTGAAGTTGTGCATTGGGCTACACACTTTCCTGTGAGTTTCTGTTTTGCTATTATGCCTAAAGGGAGGAGGCCACTTTGTTGTTGTGTTATACAAGCAAAGTATGATTGACCTTGGCTTTTGTGGTTAAGAGCAACTACTAGCCAAGTTTCACTATATCTTTATCAGCTGTTATTTAATCTTGTTTAACCTCCCCCACCCCCACCCCCCCACAGTATCCCTTGTACTCAAGGGACTATGTATATGTGCGCCGCTATGATGTTGACGTAGAAAACAACCTGATGGTCCTGGTTTCCAGGTGAGACTTCAACAATAATGTCTCTTGAGTGAAATATGGTTTAGTTTTGGATACATTAGTAAATGAGTAACTTGTATATCTGTAATTCTGCTGTATAGAGCCGTGGAGCATCCCAGAGTCCCAGAGACTAATCAATTTGTGAGAGTCCATTCGTACCAGTCAAAAATGGTCATCCGCCCTCACAAGTCCTTTGATGAGGTTTGTGTTGCTAGACAAATTACTTAACTTGCATTTAGGTTCCTGTGTTTTGTAGCCACTGAGTTTGACTTGTGTGTTACAGAATGGATTTGATTACCTGCTGACCTATAGCGACGACCCTCAGACTGTCTTTCCCCGTTACTGTGTGAACTGGATGGTTTCGAGTGGTGAGGTCTTTTCACTTATTGGAACGTATTGGGTCTGCATGTAATGATTATTTTTACAATGATTTTTTTACTTCATTTGTCCATATTCCATTTACAATGATGTTGAGCAGAAAATCTGCACACTTGAGATCCTCCCACTTGGAACCTGCAAATGTTTAGCTTTATTTATTTATTTATTTATTTTTCTTCCCTTTTTTACATTTCGTGTTTTCCAACTGAGTTTGGGTATTCTACCCTGATAATAAGGATGCGCTCCCTTTGCACCTGCCAGGTATGCCTGATTTTCTGGAGAAGCTGCATGCGGCTGCCTTGAGGGCCAAGAACTTGGAAGTGGGTATCTTTGACTACACCGCTGTCATTAAATCCAGCAACACCAACCGCCAGCCAAGCCAGGAGCGCCTCAGTGAAGAAAAGCCACACACAGGTGGTCCTGGACCGATCTACGCTTGAGATGGACATTTGGACCAGGAGTTATGTTGGTGTGTTTTCACTCTCACTTGAACCTCAATCAAACCCTCCAGCACTAACTTTCTGGGTAGATTGCATGAACTGCAAATGGAAGTTGCAACCTACATTAAAGACTAATATACAGTATGTCCATCTGTAGATATGGTTATATTGGTTGTCGATAAGATGTCACAACAACAATGGACTGTATTGTTGACAGCATTTCTGTCCTTTGGAAAAGGAAAAGAAACACCGCCATAGAAATTTTCATCTAGACTGCCGGCATTGGCACTATATTTGCTTAGCTGCCAATACGCCGTGGCATTTTTTATTTTTTTTGGTTTGACTCCTTTGGTGTAATGTTTGTCTTAGAACTGTTGGTAAGATTGAGCCAAAAAAAAATGTACCCCCCTGTTTTAACATTCTATTGTTTGACAAGATTTGACTTTAAAGGTTGTGCAGACTGCACTGCATGCAGCCAAATTACTGTATTAGTGTCTGGTGTGATTTCAGTGAGATGTTGTGGAAATGGTTGTGCAGTATTGGACAGAACGGTGACTGACTTCTGATGGACATTATCACTGAAACTTAAACTATGGCCAAGATTTCTGGACTGACTATGAAGAATAGAGGCCTCTGCCGGGAATACTTGCCACCATGTTTCATGGCTTTAAAGCAACTGGTTTCCTGTTTTCTTGCAGCATGAGTGATCTTCACAAGACTGGATTGGATGGATTAAAGAATTTAAATAATGATTATTTATTATTATTATTATGCACCCACCGATGATTATTGGGACATTTTTCCATGGAATTAGGTCTTTGTGTTTTGGGTATGGCATTGTTTTGCTGTCAGCACAGTTGAGGTTTCACGTTGTTCATCTCACCGTGTCTGTTTGAAACTGCCAGCATTGACAAAACTGCCTTCTGAAGATAAACCAGTCCTTCAGCGTTAGGGGCATAGTGTCTTATAACAACCGCATAAATCCTCTCATACAATGGTACTGATGTGGTACAGTTTAGTTTCCCTAGCAAGTAAACCCTACAAGACATTTTAATGAACAAATTCCCCTTTTTAAGAGATCTTTGGAGCACTTACTTTTGCCACATTATTTAACATGTTTTTCCCGCATTCTGCAGGTTTTGATATTAATGGGAGTCTTACTCACACTCCATATAATTAATCCTTTCAAATCATCCTTGTTGCTTTTGTAGTGAACCGTTTGCAGGGGTTGTTATGACTGTACAAAGAGTCACATTTAGTGGAATAAAACCTTACCTAATAATAAAGTACACTGTTTACAGCCTAACAATCTGGCACAGATATCTTGAAATTCAATTGTTTAAAAACCTCTCCTTGTACTAAAATGTAATGCAATTTGTTCTACATCAGATTGACTCAGCTGCAGTACCTCAAGATAAAGCAGTACAGTGGTGTTTTTGTCAAGGAGGTCCCACCTGTATGAGTGTCAAATATTAACATATCCCCAGTGTGTCACCATGTATAATTCTATTCTGTAGTGAAGTATTTCCAGCTATTGGATTAATGGAACAAAGTGTAAGATGTGGCAAACGGATGTTTTTAAAGTGTTTTTTTTTTTATTATTTTTTTTTTCTCTCTCTTGTGATTGGACAAAACAGACTTTTTAAAGAGCTCTCAATTAAACATGCAAAGTTTGCTAATGTTCTGTTTGCGAATGTAACTGTTGATGCTCTGTCATTTGTAGACACCTGCGTGCCACCTGCGGTAGTCAAAGTTTTCATACAGTTTTTTATTTTTTTTTCCTGCAGGCAGTAACATTTGTTATTGGTTAACACACGAGAATTACTTTAGGAACAGAGAAATGATTGTGTGAATATAAGCTTGTGCATCCTGTGATTTCAAGATTTGTTTGAAATCGAAGATCGACTCATCAGATCAAATAAATATCCTCATGTGTATCTTTGTGTTAAGCTTTTCATTGCAGAGCATTCTTGGTTTTGACCTTGTCTTGGTTAGAGAAAAGGGTGATTAGCATTGTTTGTGTGTGAAGCAGCCAATGTGGTCCAGTCTAATGAGATAATCTATAAAGCCTAAACTCCCTGTCTGGGCATAAGGTCAGTGACCGTCTGCAGAGAGGCTCCAGTGTACTGAAAGCACTGTCTGCTCAATCGATCAGCTTGGAACAAGACTCTACTGGCAAAAAAACTAGCTGTGTCCCAAATCCACACTGCATATTAATGTTAAGTAGCTCCTCCAGTTTCTTTGTGCATCTCATTGTGGAAGAATAGAATCAGCAGCACACTCAATATAATACTAATGCCTCTAAATGACCTACGTAAGCAAACAAGACCATCAGCAAGAAGATTGGCTATTCATTCTCAATACCTGTCCCCTGATCCGATTCCCAACGAAATCAGACTGGAAGAGCCTATGTTTACATTTTCCCAGGCAAAGTTTTGCAGTGAGTAGTAAGTTAGCAAGTTAAAAGGAAGCAGGATACGACTGAAGAACAAAAAATATAGCTAAAAGGGGCAGTGATAAAGCACGAAAAAAAAAAAGTCAACCCTGGCCAGTCAATTAACAGATGGAAAACAATTACAGCATTTGAAAATATTCTCCAGAATTGGCCCTCTTCCTACTAGACTAGTGAAGTATGTAAAAGGTCTATTTTATTTATGAAATACATTGCGAGATGTGGTTTTACGTCAAAATAAAAATATGAATTCACATTGGTAGCTGAAACAAAGTTTGATCAAGGGAACTGGCTGGAGAACCTAGTACATGTTTTTGATGGTGGGGGAAACCAGAGCACCCAGAGGAAACCCACACAAACATGGGGAGAACATACAAACTCCACACAGAAAGGCCCAGAACGACCTGGATTCAAACCTGGAACCTTCTTGCTGTGAGGCCACAGTGCCAACCATGCTGCCCCATATTACACTTATTAATTTTACCCACAAACAGATGCATTCCCTCATGCTATGAAAATTAGTATTAAAAATAGTCTCAGTGCAGGCCAGATTAAGATCTTTACAGGAGGTGACGGTGCTCATGGAAACACTATCACTATAATTGTCCTCAGGGCTGCCAAAATCAACACAAAATGAAAGTTCCTTGTAGTTACTTTAAAGTGTGGCATAACATCACATTTTAATTATACTTTTTTTTTAAATACAGAATTATTTAAAAACTTTGTTTTGCAAATTAGTAAATGTCCAAGAAGAAATTGTTTGATCAAACTCTGCTTGTAGGTTTTGTTTTGAGTGGCTTGCTGAATAGTATTCCTTGAAAGGCATTGCAGGGTTGGTAAGGTTGAGAAGCTAGCAGGATTTTAAAGTTGCATCTCCTCTGGGCTTTGTCTAACTTGGATAAGGACTGGGATTAAACTCATCAAAACTCCTTCATTTACACAATTTACATAGTTTCCCTTTTTATTTATTCCTAGGAGGAATTAATTGTACAAAGTACCCTTTGTTTTTATATTTTGTTCAAATAAAAAAAAAGATAAATTACTTTCAATTAATGATATCACAACTATCAAGACATTATATATCATCCCCCTACATGTTGCAAAAAATAATTACAACCAACGTGGTGTAAAACTTGTTTATTTTTCATATAAACAATATTAAATATCATATAGGCTAGTAATCAAACTTTGTCCAGGGCTTCCGTGTTAGCAGACAGGTCTGGCTCTGGATGTGGCAGTATCATCAGCTGTGGCAAACTACTCTGGCAGTGATTGTCCTTGAGAGAGAATTCAGAAAGACACCCACAATGAACAACAGAACCATTACCATTTCTCTGGCGCAAATATTTAGTACCAACTAGGGCGTAATTTATCCCCCGCACACTTTTCAGGATCCCGTTTGTGTCCCCCCACTTTCAAATTTGTTTATTATTTTTTAACCGCGAGCCGTCCTCGCAACGAATGAGCAGAAGAGTGTGGATGCGCCTGTGTGGACGCACGCCTGTGTCCAGGACCGTCATGTGCACACTCTTAAAATAGTTCAGTGAACGATAGAAACTTCTAATGAGCAGGTACCGCAGTTGCCGCACTTGGTAAAAATAGGCTACAAATGAAACGCCAGCAAATGCAGCAGATGACTTAAATGTTGCAAATGAAAAGAAAGGAGATGTTAGTTGGTTTATTCAGTAAATTAGCTCCGGATAATCATATATTCTGTCTAAACCTGTTGAGCTGGCTGCTAGTGTAATGTTAGACTCAGGGTTTGAGGTCCACCATATGCTTCTCACCTGTTTTAACCCTGATCAGTTTGCGTGCCTGCAGTGGAAATTAAATCTCATATTATTTAAATTTGATTCACACACAAAAAGCATAATGAGCACTTTAACATTTTTGACTTTATAAAATGATTCTCTTAAGTCTTGACGATCAGCCCCTATATTATACAATAATACATCTATTTCGTATACATTCTTTTGTACTGTTCTTTTCTGGCAGAATGCATGATTATGATCAACTTAATTATTTCCTAGATTTTGTATCACCATAGTCCCTATAAATGTATGTTGAAATGCAGGAAATGGGATTCAAATAGGGAAAACAATCTGGCAGAGGTCCCCCCACCCCCACTTCTCAAACCAAAGTTACACCCTTACCAATATCACTGATAGAACTCATTGTGTATGTGTTGCCCATCAAAGAGAACAGTTCACTTCTGCATCAAGCTATAGACCTAACGTTACTCACCGGTCAGAGAGAGACTGTGAAACAATAGTTAACACAGCAGGGAGAGATGGTCTCATCGATTTGTGTTTCCCGGTGTCAACGTTGAATTATCCTTGCCATAACTACCAAATTATAACAAAAAGAAAACGCAGAGCCTGCATCAGCACATTTGTGAAAAGCCAATATTTAAATGACACATGTTCAGGTTCAGACCCTGGCGACCATATAACGTTACACAAATTAGCGTTTTGTTAGATAAGAATATGTAAACATACAACGTTAGCTAGTGTAGCTTACTAGCTAGTAGCCTTGATCGACAGGGAAGCTAACGTTAGCATTGGGCTAATATGACTTACAATGGTAGCTACATAAATGTAAAGCTATGTTGGCTAGACATTTCCTGAAAACAACAAATCCCCCACAAAAACACGTAACGTTAACGTTACATGTCCAACAGAATTTAAAGGTGCCCTGCCATACAAAACTACTTTACTTGCATTTTTTTTTTATATGTTAGGTCCATATGTGTATGTGTTATGTTGTGAATGTGAAAATGAACTGCTACCTCCTTTGTCAGCGCTATCAACTGAAAAGAAATAAGCAGAGAAATCAGGCCAATTACAAAAGCTGGTCAGTCTGACATCATATTGCCTGAGCTCATTACTATTCATTAGCTCGCCCAGTTGGGCTAGGTAAAGGATTCTGACAGCCATCATTGGCTAGCTGTTAGCCAATCAGATTCAAACTGCTTAGCTTGTTGAGTATTAATAAGAACTGGCAGAAATCGAGCTGAGTCTTCCTGCAGGCTTTCTATACCACGCTAGAATGGCTTGAAACAAGGTAACCAAGGCATTTTTTCCACAAAAAATGTTACAGAGTCCATGGTAGAACTTCAGACATTACCACAAAGTAATGAAATATGTGTGGCAGGGCACCTTTAAGACAACAACTATGGCCTCAGTTTTCATCTCTTTCAACTCTTTCAGCTATCTCCATCACTGAAAAGCGTTTCCAATATTTATTCCTGTTTGTCCTCTTGCTGCATCTGTAAAGCCTTTAAGTTGTTGCTGTTTCAGCTCGTCTTTCTTTTCTTTTTAGCAGGGTCTGTGGGTGCAGGTAACGGCGGCAGTGGCAAATGTTTCTGAGTTTTCTTCTCCATTTTCCAGCAGACTTCAAGATATTTGGGCGGCAGCAAGCCGCGCACTGAGCTCTGGCTCGTACACCTGTAGTGTACAGCGGGGCTTCGAGGCAACCGACCAATCAAACAGTTAGGCCCGAACATTTGATTTTTCACTCCTTTTTCAGAGCCCATAAGTTATTTATAGCTGTTGGGTTGTAAAGATAAATTATAGATAAAAAAATTATAAATTAAAATAGTATATTGGAAATGTTACCAACGCCACCTGACAGAAATGTGTGCCATATTGTCTGCGTCTCTGATTGCTGGTCATTATGATTTTGATTTTACGATCTTAGTCTCACAAAAGAATCTTCAATAGGCTTTTCATGGAGGGCATTTTGACATATGACAGTAATTAAAGTACAGGTGTAAATAATATAATGAATTGCTGAATTCCATTTATCTCCGCTTCAGGGTCCTGGTATTGTGCAAGCTGCCTCACAATGTCATAATTTACTGGGACACTTGAATAGAACACAGCCATCAGTATTGTTATAAGTAACACTTAAGCCTAAGTATCTGCTGCTATTTGTTTTTAATAAATGCATTTGATAAATTGTATTTAAAACATAAATAAAATAACTGCATTCAAGACAGCAGCTGCAATTGAGGAATTACATCACCTCATCCATGGTGAAAGTGCAATCCCATAAAATAAAGGCATAGCCAACAATGACAATCTATCATTGTAACTGGCACACACCGCTGCCAAAATTTAAATTCTCAGTCAAAGGAGGGTTTATTTTTTTTGAAAATATGTTGGATATGACAAATGAATGGATAGATATGTCTCCAGGATAGAGTGCACTGACTCAGTACAACATAAGACAAGGTTCTTGTTGAACTTTATTGCTGTAACGTTCATTCGGACAGTGATTCAAACTCAAAAGTCATACATCAATATTTTACAGTGTACATTATCATGTAATGCCTGCAGCACATGAAGTGTTAGTGAAGACTCAATTCATTAAAATAAGAGTCTTAAAGAAAGGGCGAGTCTGGTTTAATCATTTCAAATTTATTGGTTAAATGTGATTTGATTTAGACAACATAGACTGAAAAATAAGTGGCTGAGCACAGTATAGAAACAAAGCTAATATAATTGAATCATCATTTCACAAACATAAACTAACCGTCTAAAACCCATGGGCTTGGATGTCTCAGGATTTGATTTACAGACCAGTGATTTGTCCGCAGTCTTGCCAGAGTGCACATTGTTTAAATATAAGACATCCACTGTCTGAAATTATGAGCCATAGTTAAAAGCCGCAGAGCACTTACAGTAATTGATCGTTTCCACAAATCTGCCATATTGAAAATGACTGTTTTATCTATATGAATGCTATAAACCCTTTGAGCCCCACTCTCTCTCTGTTAAAATCCATTTTGCCCTTCATTCAACATTTTTTTTAAAAGCAAATAAAACACACAGGATGTTTAGATGATATTTATTGGTCATAGTCATACATCTTAAAGTACATCATGAGATAAAACAACAGGAATAAGAATTATTAAAACTAAATTAGAGCCAAAGCTTTTGTAAATACCATATACCATATACTTACCCAGAATATTTAAGTTGTATTAACCTATTTTAGAGTTAATTTCATATATATTTCTAGATTCTCAAAATGCACAAGCACATTAATTACTTGAAAATTAAAATCTGAGTTTTAAAAAAACAATATGGAGTCCACAACAGAAGGCCGATAGTGCTCGCAAGCCTCCAAGGTGCTTGGCACAACCATGGACAGAAGACTCACTGCATGGTTAGATCAAGCACAATGGGGTCCAGGGCAAAGACAAAAAAAAACAACACAGTTCAGAGGAGATGCGGCTTTACATAAGGCATCCGAGGAACTTGAAAGCTTTAGTTTAAATGTAAATGGAAGTAAGGGGAGAAAATCAGTGAAACTGAATATATCTTTTGCTTTCCTCAACCAACTCATCAAGTATCAAAACTCATAAGAAACATTATCATCAAAGTATTTTCTTGCAGTTTAAAGAACAATCCCACAGCTGCAGTCCAAGATTCTAAAAAGTCCAAAGTGTGAGGGAGGAGATCCAAGCTCATGGATAGATTGTTAAAATAGACAAATTGGTTCACACAATGATTAGAAAATAATTTTAACACAGATGCATTAAAGTACATCTGCAGAATAAAAAAAAAGTCATAGGTCACACTCACTGCGGAAAAAAGGGCTACACCCTTCCTGCGCACAAACTGCGGCAAACCCCACCCTCTCGCCCTTCGCGCCCGACTCTACCAGACACGACTGAAAAAAAGTCTAAAAACTTAACTATTGCATGATACAAACATTTAAATATTAAACATTTTAAGAAAAGATTTACAGCAGGCCTGAGGAACAGTGGCTTAATCAAATTAGGTTTCTATCAGTCTGTTGGCTGTTCTTCGACTGATCAATGGAAACAGAGTTTGGGTAATTTGTCAGGGATCTTGTCAGGAACCGCATCACCTCATAGAGTCCAGTCTCTGAAATTGAACATGTAATTGACTAAATATAAGTCTTGGTGGCTAGAGATACCAATGTTCTCAATAATGATCGCTATATTGCTGTTGTCCATCTGAGGACATTTGGTGTCTTCTTAGAGTAAAGACAAAGCCCCTTCTGGCAATTTCGTCCTAACTATGTTAACGGTCACTGAGTGCAATGTCAAGAGTCATGATACCATCAAGCTAAGACAGCTGTTTCTCCAAAAGGTTTGACAATCTTGTTATCTTCTCTTTTGTGTCTCTTTCAGCTCCCCTGGGACATCTTACTAAAATGAAAAGGCATGGTACGATAATCAACTTAGACCTTTGGCAACTGAACCACTTTGTGTGATGAAATTACACCACAATGTATATTGATGCACCAAAGAGAAACCCTGCATTTCTAGTTGACCAAAATGGCATGAAAATGGGAGTACTTTGGGTGAAAATGGTGGGCGGCAGCGGTCAAACAGACCTCTGTTTTTCAGAACAATGAATGAATGTTTCAAAGGGATGCAGTGTGGCTGATGGGATGGCGTGATGGTTTTCATGCAAGGATGATTGTGATACATATTTATGCGTCCTTACCGTTTTTGGTATTTTTTCTTTCATCAAAAAATGACATGGATCACTGTCGTTCAAGAGTTGGACTTCAAACTCATGCATCTCAGAAAGAATGTTTAAATGTTCCTAATCAGTTATCATTAAAAGTATCTGATTTAAAGCAATATATCAAATAGTTTTCAGACTGAAGGTCACAACTCAACAAACTACCAATATAACATTACAAATTTAATTCATAACTTACTCTGTATTTAACTGACAACCTCCAGTTGCTGTCTTTGGAAACTCACTTCTATACATCTGGTCTTTCCGTGAAACCTACCTTTCCATCCTCTGGTCCCAAAGTCGCTGTTAGGTTTAGCCGGCTGAGCGCTGATGAAGGCGATTGGGAGCTCTGAGCTGTGTCTACCAGTTTGCTCAACTGGAGACAGACTGTCCTGACTGCGTCCTCAGCACCCTTCAAGTCCCCATCTCCTGCCCCTCCTTCAAGCTAGGAGGGGTTGGTGATGTTCTCTTGGGATAGGTGCACTGGCAAGGAGGACTTGGTCAGGCTGGGATTGGATGTTGGTTGGGGAGTTTGGGGGGGCCCACCGGTTCCGCATTTCATAAATATTAATACAGAGTCCTCCCTCTCCAAATGGGTAGATTCTTTAATTTTGTTAGAGGGGAAGTGCTTTATTCACTTAATGGCTTTTATTAGTGCCCGGTCTTCAACTCTTTCATTAGCTAAAGTGCTGCTATAATTTACAGGGTAAAAGGGGGTGGGGAAG
The DNA here is from genome assembly GCF_010015445.1 of Perca fluviatilis. Classification (NCBI taxonomy): domain Eukaryota; kingdom Metazoa; phylum Chordata; class Actinopteri; order Perciformes; family Percidae; genus Perca; species Perca fluviatilis. Next base: position 17,848,012 of record NC_053128.1, on the reverse strand, counting down.
AGGTGGTGTCTGAGGAGAGTTGATCCCGCTGCTGCAGGACAGGCATGCAATACCCTCAACCGCTGCAGCTTTTCCTACAAAAGTAGCTATTATCTCAGTAAGAACCGCAGTCTATACCATCAAATACACTCAATGGCATCCTCATTGACCATTATGGTGTTGTAGCATGTTGTCTGGCTTTTTATATATCCATGAACCTGAATCCTGTTGCACATCTAAATCTTTGTTAAACATCCAAGACACAGTGTAACCTGTAATTAATGGACAATATTAATATCCCTTCTGGCAATTAAATGTCTTCTTATATATGAACAGGAAAATATTCTTTTTGTGGTCAAAGCAGTTTTTCTTCTTGACTCAAGTATTTACTGTCTTCTAGATACACTAGATTGTTAAAGTACATTGGATATTTTGTACTGCCCTAAAGCTATTTTGTATGTGTTAAAATGCCTACTTTTTCCTGTTTGATACATTTTATGTGTAATATTAGATGACATGTAAGGGTCAGTTTATTTGGTAACACTAAGGTATCTACATAAGAGTGACATGACACTGTCATGAACACATGAACCCTAACTCTAACCCTAACTTGTCATGACAAAAACCAAATGACACTTAATGACAGTAGCGTTATGTCATAAACGTTTGACTTGTTTATGTTTATGACACGTTCATGACAGTGTAAAGTCACTCTTACGTAGATACCTTCAAGTAAAGTGTAACCATTTATTTAAACAAAACAAGCTGAAATTATAAAGGCCAGTACCACATCTTTGCAGCATATTAAATGCTATGAAACAAGCTCATATAGCTTTGGGAAAGCTATGCTTAATTGTATGTATATTTATTGTTTAGTTCAATAAAGTGTCATCTTTATTCTTCAAATTTCCTTCTGACAATATCATACTAGTCTATATACTTGCATATGCTCTGGCGCCATCCACTGAATCACTGGAAAGCATGAAGTGCTTAGGCATAAAATGGCCGCTACAATTCATGCAGGTTGCAACATATCGACAACAGATAATGCAAGCTTCCCAAAGTGCTCCCAGCTCTGATGAAATGCTCTTTATTTTGCTCTGCGGAGTCTTGTTAGTTGTGAACAGCTGTCGTATGATGTCCCCAGACTGCGTCTGAGTAAATGAACTGATTAACCTGAGTGGCTGTCCCTACCAGGGAGAGGGGGTGGACCACCAGCCTGAATAACTGCCTTCCTCATCAATGTCACATAAATCACTTAGCTGGACAGGGCTCTCAAATGACTTCTTTTCTCTGTGCCAGACTGAAATGGTCATGGTAATGCTGCTGCTTAGTGCTGGTGTGTTTCTGAAGGAGACCATGTTAGTGTGATGGAGCAAAGGGTTCAATGATGCAACATTTCTGTCCTGCTTCCGTGGCAGTAGCACATTACAATTTAAATGGAGAGAAAAACTGTGCCTGTCTACACTTGATGCATACATGTTAACATGTCACCACCCTGGTGAAGGCTTGATAGCCAAAAACGTTGAATAAAGCATAGTGTACAGGAGAAGAGTGGTGCAATGGGTTTTAATTTTGAAGGCTGGATACAAAGAAAAAAAGAACTGTGGCACAAGAATTAAAACAGCAAGATTCCTTAATGTTTTTATTGAACATATTTTTTTCAGATCTTATTGCAAGCCTTAACCAATATTCAATATGAACTATTCATGGTGTTAAGTACTGTGGGTTCTTTTAAACGTGACACATTCATTTTATTCTTAAATTATAGCAAAAAACTGGGAACCGCAGGACACAGGTGCTCTGATGGATGTTTGGTGATTTAATCAGCACTTGTACAGAAAATTTTGTAATACACAGGCCATGCAGTGAACTACGACTCCTTTTACTTTTTCACCAGCTGGATAACGTCTTCATCGTTCATCACATGGTCCTTGCCCACCTTTTGAGGGTTGTGTTTCACAGATGCTCCCCACACAAGTGCACTGAAAGAAAAAAAAAATATTGAAATTATTGTACATGAATGATTCCTTTAAGGCAGTAAACAGGATGCATGTTTAACGTTACACCACCGTAAAGAACAACCAAAAAGGATGAAAGAGCTCATCGTGGGGTAATTCACACCTTAATTACACCAGAAAATACTGTACATAGAAACTATTATTCCTATTCTTTGCTACAGCAACAATGGTTCTGCACTATAAAATAACCTACAAGACAAAATGACATCCTTCAGTTACAAAGGCTTTCTAATCGTGTGTCACTGTTTGACCCATTAATTCCCTGGAGGATGGGTAATGCTCAGCAGCACTAACATACCGACTGATTGACGATCTTAGCTCTCCCATTTGTGGATGGTGGTGCAACACATCTCAGATCCTAATCCAGACTCTCAAATGAATGCTTATCTGGGATACTTCGCCATAAAGAGGGCAATGGCTGTGATTAAAGCGACGGTGTTGTTTTTAACCATTTGATGACCACTTATCATTCTGGTATAAGGTAACTAGCAATGTCTTTTAGTAAGAGTGTGGAATAAAGCAGATAAACATATATTCTTGTTACAGAATTAAATTACACCTGTAATGTAAGTGAATACATTACAATTATAATGTACTGAATAACTATAACCTTTTTGGATTAAGACATGATGAAATAAGAAAAGGATGGAGGAAAGAAACTTCTGTAGGGAGTCTTAAGGATAGCACACATGATCAAATCTGTGTGCTAAGAGACAAAATTCCATTTAAAAAGGGAAAAAAATGAAGCCAAATCTACTCACTACTTAAGTTCTTTGATGAGGTTTTTGTGAATCTTTAAGCAGAAATCCTCGACAGCAGTTCTTCCGTCAGGGAGTACAACAGGAGATGTGTAATCAGGAAGCTGGCCTTTGGGTTTAGTGTAGCTGAAAATGAACACAAGATCTCAGTCAAATCTTCAAGTCTGAGCAAACAACAAAAAATTATAATTCACAAACAGTAGATTCCTCATTCAGCACCATTTAAATCCCCAACTCTTTCACTTCCATTCACACCCCCTAGTGGTGACTGTATAAACAACTCTTACATGCGCACAAGCCTTAGGTAGTCCCACATCTTCTCCAGCAGGTCATCGAAGTTCCAGCGGTGGTGGGCTGAGATGGGCACACAGTGGGGCACCTTGTAGATGATGTCGAGCTCCTCGATGGAGATCTGATCGATTTTGTTGAGCACATAAATGCATGGGATGTAGACCCTGTGGACAAGAGACTGTAAGTGGCTGCTACTCATGAAAGGGATGCATAATGAGCAACCGTCAATGTAGAACAGGCTGAAGTAAATTCAAAGCTTTGTGAGTAGAGACATTTGTCAAGTCATGTGTGTGGCAGGGATGCCGTGAAGCTTGCAAGGCCAGAGTGTACTGAGACAATGTTGGTTAGTGTGGAGTATTTTATGACTCTGCTCATGGTGTTACACAGGCACAGAGCATTTATGCAAAAGAGGCCCTGTGAATGCTTTCTCTCTATACACCTGCAGGTATGTGGGTTAGTGTATGGCAATTTATTTATGTTGTAATATTTCAATTATTGGTTATTTCTTTCTTTTACAAGAGTATTATTTTTCCCACTGCAATAATAATGTGCATTATGCTCTCCCTTTTTGTTTAGTTTTTTTTCTTCCTGGGAAGGCACATAGTGCATTTATGCAGGAGAGATGCTGTGAATGCTTTGTTTCATTACAATTGCAGGGAGGCTATGCTGTTACCATGTCTGGTGCCTTCAATAAAATGACAGTCCTGGGAAGAGAAGTCCTTGTCCAATATACAACACAGCATAGAGTTAGACCCGCTGCACATGCCCCACCCTACATCAACCATATCCTTGATTTTAAATTTGTATGAGTTTTTATATTTAATTAAATTGAGGAATGTTAATCCCATAAGCTTTTAAAGTAAGAGATGACATTGCTTAACTACAATTTATGCATTACACACAAAAAATGATGATGCATGTGGTTGGAACCCATAAATAGCATTTTCAAATGTATCTACACTGGTGTAGTGGGAATTGATTTAAGATTCCAACAGGCCACACCCACTGGGAATGACTAAGGAGGGCCAATTCTGGCACTTCAGCAGCTTACCGGTTTCCCTCCACCACATCAATGAGGTCATCAGCTGTGGAGTCACTGCGCAGAGTGATGTCTGCGTTGTGGATCTTGTACTCTGCCAGAATACTCTTAACAGTATCACCATCCAGCTCAGATTGTGCACACTAAAGAAAGAGGGAATGACAGGCACCAGCACAAGACAGAGAGACTATGAAAAAAAATACTGTGAAATTGTACAATTACATCATGCTTCAAGTGCAGTATAATGAAAATCCATAAGAGAAATTATATATAGGCAATGGTAATTGTGGCGTTTACCAAATACAAAATAAATGTTGATATTTTGCAGGACAGGAAAATAAATGGGTAGGAGCAATTCAATTAAGAGTAATCTTATACATGTCCACCAGAGGGGGCATTGAAAAGTGTTTGTTCCCAAGGTGATACAAAGCTTATGTAAAAATGTATTGTCTGCATTTGATTCTGCAGATCAGTGCAAACCTTTAAATAAATTATTTCTACACACAAAAGGTTATTAAAGGCTTTCATGTGTTTGTTTAAACTAATGGGTTGCGAGAAAAAATGGCCATCATCAAAATGAACTGACAATCGACGACAGATATCCCTGACAACTAAAATCCTGCATGCCAGAATAATGGCAGTATTAAGGGACATCCTTTAATTAACTATCAATGTTTAGATTGATGGTTCTCGTCATTATAATCTCACTTTTCCAGCTCATCATTTGGTTGACTGACAAATAGACAACCAGCATTTATAACCCTGTCAGACACCTAACACATTAAAACCAACTATACATTCTTATGGGCTTTAGAATATTCATTTCAGTGACTCGCTTAGAGGTGAAAATATGGACATTGTTTGCATTTCTGTATTTAAATTCTGGGTGAGACATACTGTAGCTGTGAAGTTGATGCCTCCTTTGTCCTTCCTCTTGAAGCCAATGTTGGGTGGTTGCTTATTAAGACGAATGCCAAAGCCCTCCAGCTCATGTTCTATTAGCTTCTTATGACCAAGAGGCTTCAACACATCGAGCACTATCAGGATTAGGTTACAAGTTCGAGCCACTAAAACAGAGGGAGGAGGCAGAAGCAGACACTTGTTAGAGCAGAGTGGATAAAGGAATCACAATGCTTCTGTAGTATACAGTATGCATCTGCAACCATTTAAGAATAACAACACTGGTAAGGTTTACTTTATCCTGCCATCATTTAAGCACGCAAAATCTGAATCAAAAATAAATCTAAATGTGTTGGTCCGAGTGTACATTGTTTGCTTAAGCATTAGCTGTAAGCCAATAGTATATTTTGTACTATACAACAAAGCGTTGTTAAAGCTAGTTTGTGCCTCTATAGGGGTAAAAAAAAACTTTGGGCGGAAATAAATGTGTTTAAATCATGGCCTCTAAACATCACATTACATTCTTTATTAAGCTTCATTAATATTCTTTGCTGCCATTAGAAGCAAACACACAGTAATGACAAAAGTGTCTCATTTAATGGAACATTGATGCACAATATTATCGACAGGGAAAGAACTAAATATATCTGGTATCATCCTTTGTTTTATAATTCTATTTTTTCAAGGAAAAACCTGTCTCAATCTTAGCAGAAACTTTACTGATCACAACTTTACCTGCGATGACCTGTCTGCCTCTGCCCTTGCCATCCTTGGCTCCCTCAATGATTCCTGGGAGATCCAAGAGCTTAGAGGGAAGAGGAAGACAAGAAAATAAAATTAGAAACTCACTGGAAACATAACAGGGAAAACTATTGCAGGTACTGAACAAAACAAGAAATGTGTGTACCTGAATTTTGGCCCCTTTGTAGCGAATAACTCCGGGTACCGTCGTAAGAGTGGTGAACTCGTAAGCAGCAACCTCAGAGTACACACCTGCAAGGTTACTTAGCAGTGTTGACTTTCCCACTGAGGGAAAACCAACGAAACCAATACGAGCATCACCAGTTTTTGCGACATCAAAACCTAAAAGACAAAAAAAGAATCAGGAACATGAATCAAGAAACTATACGCTTTAATGCTTTAGATGACAGAGAAGGCTTAAAAGGCATGTTTGTAATAAAACCTAGATAAAAGTAGAAAATATACTAAGTAATTAAAAATCGTGATCGTGATTACCTTCTCCTGTTGCACCACCACTGCCTCCTTTTGGTGTGATGAGTTCCCTCCTCAGTTTGGCAAGACGAGCTTTGAGCAGACCCAAGTGGTGAGCTGTGGCCTTGTTCCTCTGCGTCCTGGCCATCTACAATTGTAACAGTAACACCACCAGCATGAGGCCCTATTCTTGTTTCATGACAGTTTTGTAGTAACCAGTGATAGAAGCGTTAAGACGGTTGTTACTGTTTGTAATCAGGTTTAACTAAACATTACACAACTCGAGAAAAATTTGCTTGCGATTATCGATAAACTTTGGAATACATTTTAGTGCCGAAAAGGGTAACTGTTGATTTGGTGCCCCTTCACTTAAATTGGAAGTGCAGAGACCTTTTAATGGCCATAAACAGGAGAACTGATTATAATATGCAGTTTCAGTGTTCATATGGCCATCTGACTATTGTTTTAAGAGAGACTTGAACAATAGTGAACTTATTCTTTAAAGTAACTAGTTGACAGGATAATGAGGACTTCGAACCATGGGGGTCTGTTTTAACGGGAGGGGCTCCTTTACCTGGCCTCTCCGTTTCACCATCTGCTCAATTGAGCCATTTCAAGACAGCACCACAGTCTAAAGTTAATTTGAAGTTAACTTGAGCTTCAGGTTTATTGCTAAACCTAAAGCATCCGTTGGGTTAATGTTTCTTCTTGTACAATATCTGCTGACGTACTTTGAAACAATGTAGCTAAACTAGGATACTAAATTACGTGACTCTACCTCTAACTAAATCCTTACAATACACTTCCAAATATTTTTCAAAGCTCGTGTTCAGGGATTACTTTTAAACCTCTTCAACATTGAAATGCCTAAAATAAACACAGAAAATAATATTGTTTTCAGATTTTGTTACACGCAATCTTTGGAGTCCAAAAATAAAGTTACACACTGACACGTCGAAAACTTTGGTTACAAAACGCCTTGCTTTTGTCTTTTATGTTAAACTAATTTCGGATTAAGGTCGAATGTTTCGTGTGCTAACGTTACGGTAAATTAACTATCACAGAGAACTACAATGGCCTAGCTAGCTAAAGGACTGAGAAGCTTCAAAGACAAACGCAAACCTGTGAAGATAAACGGTTGGTCCCCAGTCAATCAAACCGAATCTGGAGTCAATACTAACATTAACTGTAGCTATGCTACTGACCTAACGTTATTTTAACATTATAGCAACGTCCTCTGACTTCTGATTAATAACACATTTCGAATGATCACGTAAAGAAACTTTTCAATACACAATGTAACCTGTCAAGAAACTTTGTGCCAGAAATATTTAGTGTAACGCGTGGCCCAGCTGTGGGAGCTAACGTTAGGCTAATAGTTGCTACAGTTAACAGCCAACAGCTAACGTTAACTTAGCTAGCTAGCTAGCAGTTAGCCTGTAGCTAAACGTAACTGATTCATTGAGTTGGCCAGCAGGCTGTCTCACATCACTTACCTCATTTTCAATCTCTGCTATTTTGGCGAGTATACTCATGGTGACGGAGATTTCTGTGAACAACCAAGGTTACCGAAAGTACTCAGATTTTACATGGACGTTGGCAAAGTTAGATGTTTAGCATGCACACGGGTCCACACCACGCAAGTGCCGCTGTTGGCAGTGGGCTGCCTCGCGCGAAATCTCGCGAGAAGATAGATTGGAGGACCAAGACAAAATTCTAAAGGAGGTATCTGAAACAGTATCTGAAAGATAAAAACCATACATAATTAGACTTGTCCAATCCTTTATATCGATGAGAAACAGTGTTGGAGAGTAACAAAGTATATTTACATAAATACTGCACTTTATTATATTTTTGTGGTACTATAGAATATTTCTATTTTATGCTACTTATTGTACTTTTTACTCCACTACATTTATTCTTCAGATAAAATCACTAGTTACGTTTTAAATAAAAACATATGATAATCATATAGAATAAAAATGTGTTGGTAAAGATTAACCAGTGACTCCCAACCTTTTAGGGTTGTGTCCCTTTTTACTAAAGAGCAGTGTCTACTTGGAGCCCCTCATTACAGGTTTCAGATGTTTGTGAGTTCCTCCAAAGAGACATATCCCATGTAACTTTTGTTTTCATTTAAATAACTGTTAGAGGGCCAATAACTTTGTTTCCGCTTTTCTACCCTATTTAACTCACTCCCTGAGATTTATCTTGTGATCTTTTGGAGGGGCCTGGCCCATAGGCTGGGAGCCACTGAACTAAATTACTGTACCTAAATGTATATATTTTTTTGCTGATAACACCATAAAGGCTACTTTTAATTAAGTAATGGTGGATTTTTATTTTGTGGTATTAGTACTTTTACGTCAGCAAAAGAGTACTTCTATATGTACCAGAATAAAGCCTACATGACACCTCACTCCTTCAGTAATTAGTCAGTGACAAAACCAAGAAAGGTTGTCACATCAAATTAAATACAGTTAAATGTCAATATAATTGATACTTAACCTAACTTGTCCTATTCAATACAAATTCTAACACAATATAAAAAAAGGATGCAGGTCAGTCACATTTTGTATATATTTTTTTATTGTTTAATTGTCTAATGTTTAAGTCGCATACAATATAATCTCTCATTGGTTTCTATGTTGCTGAAGTTTGTGGACTGAACATCTGTCATGTTGTTGACCATCTGATTGACTTATTGGTTAGTGGGTGGGCTGGTTGAACAAGATCAGCGCTGCTGGTTTGATGATCTCCTCTAACCGATGCTATGCTCTGTGAACCTTGGAAAGGTTACATTAACAACTATGTTCATATGTGAATATTAATGTCTAGAGGGTATATTGGTCACATCAGGGCCTTTCACACAGTTCATACAGAGATAGACAGTATGAAAGGCCAAGGAGGATATTTCAGTCACATTTTTGACATTAAAACTTCAACACCTAATAAATGCCAGCCACTGTAGGTAGATTTACCAGTTCTGCTCTTGAATATTGTTCTTCCAGCTCAGCCAACAGTGTAATCTAAAGCCTTTGCTGTAAAAAATAAATGCAATCTGAAGAACAATGCACATTTTAGTCTATAATCAATTTCAGGAAATAACCTAATAGAAAACTTTATGTATCTTAACTCCAGTCCAAAAAAATACTAAACCATATGCTAGATATGCTGAATCTGTCGCTTCATACATTCCCATTGTTTGTTTAGTTGTAAGAGGTGTGCTTGTCCTCATCAAAATATATAAAAATAGGCATTTTCTTTTTAAAAGGTAGATACGGTTTCAGCGAGTTGTTGTTCAGCATCTGTTGTTGCCCAGCTTGGGTGACAGCAAGCATAAATAGCACAGGAAGGAAGGACAGGAGGTGAGACACAGCAAGACAAGGCCGTAATTACTGAGTTTGTGATCACTAATTACATTTCTGTAGACCTCTACAGGTCTAAGAAAACAACAAAAAGGGCTTTGACTTGATTCATCAACACTAGCCACAACTTGAGAATTGACAATAATAAACCCATGCCCAAACATCTCAAATGTTCTCTTAATGAGCAACGCATCTTTATATCATACGTCAGTCAGCATTGAAGTGCATTGATTAAAAAGTAAGTGCAAGTACAGATTTTGATGCATTCATTTTGACTAGAGGATTAAATTATTTGCAATGTCGCCCCAAAAATAGTCATTCTAAAGGGGCAATCTGCAAAGAAAACCGCTATAGATTGATGCTGTTTCTAACCTAAAAGATATATGCTTTTTTCCTCATTTCAAGCTTTTTAAGTTATTTCTGTGTGCAGGAGCAATTTTCATCTGCTGTCTGCTCTTAGTTCACTCTAGTCCATCAAACACAGAACTTTTCCCAATATCACTGTCATGCTTCCTGACTGATTTCTCTGTGGTTTCTCAGTTTGCTTTGAGGAACACGACAACTGAATCAAGTCAGCGGAAGCACAAAGTCTGTGAGAAGCACTATTTTAGTGCAATAGTTTCACACATGGTAACCTTGCCAACTAAAACTGGCTATCTCTGCATAGAGATGGAGAAGAGTTCGTATCCTACCCCCATCGATAGGCCCTTTACTGAGGAAAGCGCCATTATTTGTGGTCATGTCACCAGAGCAAGGATAACATCATCTTTTGAGGTAATAAAAACAAATAACAGCATGAAGTTATCCCTTAAAATGCATTGTCCTCAGTATCTTGGATTCTGTCATCAGAATTTGGATAATACTTATTGAAACCATAAGGCTTTACGATAAATGCAACTTGGCCATATGATGGCAAAAGTCTTCAGTGGAGGCATTCCCCTTAGACTCTAGCTGCTCTCGGAGGAGGTGGGTGGTGCTGTGGAGGACGACCTCCGTCGGGACACTGACTGTGAGCGCTCAGTGCTGTGTTTGTCATAAGGCTGGAGCTGCACCTCCAGGAAGTCCCTGTGCTGCTGGCTGATGACCTGGCTGATGAGTCCCGGCAGAGCCTGCAAGTTAGTCAGTAGAGTCTCCAGCTTTGTCTCCAGCAGGGCAATCCTCTTTTCCATGTCCTCTCCTCTCTCATTTAAGTCCGATATCATGTCATACATGATGTTCTGAGTCTGGAAGAGGGGAGAGGGAACACACTTAACATGATTTTTCAAAATTGGTGTTATTTTTTATGGACAACCTGGTAAATTTGTATGTGTCCATTATTAACACACACACACATAAATATAAAAACACAGGCTTTAATTAATAAATTAATATTGAAAGAGTTTGTTCTGAAAAAGAGAGGAAAGGAAATAGACTGTGAGCTTCACATTAAGAGATTTACTTTCTCAACACATTCTGTTCATACTTTAAATAATTTAAAAAACCAACTGTTAATTGTCTGACAGAAACAAATTAAAGGATAGGTTCACATTTTTCAAGTCTATTTGAAAACAATACTCACATGCTCTATGTACATTGAAAGCGTTAATTGTCATTGCAGTTGTTCTTTCTCACTGTACTGGCAGCAAAGAGATCCTTCTCTAAAGCAAGTTCAATGTAAGTGATGGGGGACAAATCCATTTTAAAGTTTGATTGAAGCCCATACGAGGCTTATGAACCTCAGTTAGACAAATTAAGTGGGTATCTTCCAAAGCTACAGTCTTTTTAGTTCCCTTTTTGTGCTTCAATGTACAGTATTTTCTTGCTGAGCTACAGTGGAGGGAAGGTAACACAGAGGGAATTTAGTACAAAGAACAGAGTAACTTCGGAAGATACCCTCTTGAAGTGACTGACTCAGACTGCTGAAGCCTCATATTAAGCCGTTTTCACATATGAACTCCGGACTATGTCCAAGGAATCAGGTCCTGACATTGTCTAAAGTTTCAGTTTCTCACATGTAGCACACCACAGGAGATTTTCCGTCTCAGACATGTTCTTACTCACTGGAAATAACTCTGTTTGGTTTAAACGAGGGTAGAGCATGCAGGAGGCAGGGCATGACGCGGATTACACCCCATCAGCCGGTTTGTAATTTGGTTTTAAACAACTGAGTCTCTTGCCGTTCCTTGAAGTTTTCTGACATTTTCAGCGTTGGCCCTTACTGACAGAAGTTTCCAAATCTAGTTGTTTCTACACACATCTCCCTCTTTATTCACCCTTGGATGTTTGTTAGAAAAGTTATCAACACTTGTTTGCTGTGAATTCTCACACTTTGGGCTCAATCTGAGATTACACAGATTTTGTACTTGGGAGCAGGCAGGGTAAACACCTGTGATGTTCGATCCAGCTGATTCAGATATTTGCATTGTCACATACAGCTCCCCAGGGTAATGTCTAGATTACTTCAGGTTTGCAGTGAATGTGTGAAAGGGGCTTTAGTTTTGATTGAACTTTGAATTACACTGAATGAGAGCTGTGGATTTTGTCCCCCATCACACAACAAAATTGCTTTAAAAGGGGAACAAAATTCTTTCAATATACATATATTCAAGTGAGTATTGTTTTAAGACAAAATAGAAAAACAAATGTGAACCTATCCTATAATCACAGCATCTAAAAAAAAAATCCAAATGGGATGGACATAGAAATATCAGCTATCAGCAATATCAGCTATCAGCATGAACATCCAGTCCAATTGACAAATCAATTTTTACAGTTTAAAGTAAATGCTTTTATTATGGTAATATCATGGTGTCTACGTTATCCATTTTGTCGGCTGAAATTTCCCAGCAAGTCCATTGTCCTCCAGTCTTGGGGGAGCAGAGGTTGAAGTATATTCCACATTAATAAAGGTCAGGGGAACATCAGGTTAAGTTACAACCTTGAGAACAAATTTCTGTTAAAGACTGGCTGAGAAGGGCACATTTTATGACCAGTTTACAAGAGTTCATGATGCAGACCAGAGTACATTATAAGCTTGAGGAGACATGAAAGGTGCCTGCTGAGTTTGCATGATGCTTGCCGTTGATGCATCAATCATCTGTTCATGGATCTTTAAACTCCTGAGGTTCAGTCTTCAAAAAATAGTCAACAACAAACCAAAGAAATCTATGTGACATTTCGGATGAGGTGTGATGATGCTGCTGGAGGGCGGCTTCTGAGGTATTATTCAGTGGAGGGCTGATAATCCCTGGCAGCCTGGAGGGGATGCCATCCATCACTTACCTTGTCCTCTTCTGATTTGAGGTGGGAATAATGGGATAGGTTGTTTATGTGAATCAGTGAGAACTGAAGTAGCACTGACAGCACTTAACCTGACGACTACAGTGGAGACAAAGGTTTCACTGTGTTGCATTAACTACATGAACACTAATCTAATCCTTGATTTCTTGCAAATGTAATTCAACATTTAAACATTTTGTGTAATGATAAATAAATACTTAAATGTATGGATATATTGTCTTATACACATGCAATTTGTCCTTTTACTAAGAAATTGATTGAAAGTGGAGCAGAAATGACCCAAGTCTTGGCCTCATCTGTAAATTATGAAATGTAACAAAAACAAACATAGGCTGAGTAATGAGGGAATACGTATCATAAATAGAGGATGAAACTGACGGAGCAAGAATATATGCCATTATTATGGATCCACTTCAACTGTATAATAAAACAACAAATTGACACCATCAACCCATTTCTGGACAAGAGAAGGAGAGTGGCAGAAATAGTTTTAAAAAGCAGCTTGAGCGAGCATTTTTGCAATTTGAGGACATATAATTCAGCCTGAATGGCAAAGTGAAGAAGATGCTGTGGAAAGAGTTGACAATATTCACGCAAACAGTAAAATGCTAAACCACATTCTATATTAGACTGTAGAGGACATAATGAGCTAAGGGGATACATTGTGATCTGAGGAATTTCACATTGCACTGCAGTGGCAATGCAGCTGCCACTGATATGTTCAGCTCTATTTAGCTCCATCTTTCCACTGAGAGCACAAGGAGACTGATGCTACTCTGCCCTCTTATGGCAACAGACTCATATAACAACAAATACAGATCCAGTTTAGTGGATCTGGCTATAAGCCACCTTATATCCAATGTCCAATCCCAACTCTCGCTGTCATTTTACAGCCCGAGGCGATTGGGCAATATTAACTAATACCTTTCATGACACGCTGGCCTGAATCCAGTTTGACTGTGCTGTATGTTTGAATGTCAAAGCTCTCTGCCTTTCTCCCCTCCCTTTCTCTGCCTTTACTTCTGGCTGAATCATCAGATCACAGTGTGTCTCCCTTCCCAGGTTACTGTTTCTGCTGTGTCAGGCTGGCGTGCTGCCTGGTACTTCCCTAAGGTTTGTCAACTTCTGTTTATTACATCTGGAGACAAACATCACATAATACATAAAGTGGAAAAACAGCACGGACACAAAGGGGTTTCTCTTCCCTCTCATTCAGTAATGTTACGGAGAACACGTCCTGGAGATAATAATTTACACAGTGAAATAAATGATGTTATTATTTGAAACCCAAAAGATCAGAATCTCAGGTGAGTGCAGACAACCACAAGCATCACACAGATATATTTTTAATCACCCTGTGAACAGCCTGTCTGTTTATTTGACACCTGTAGACTTTGATTATCAGAAAACAACTAATTCAGCGAGTGAACTAGCATGCATTGAATTCAATCACACAAAGGAAAGAAACTTATCAGGATAGTTGTGTGTCCTAATGTGCAATGCAGCAGTAGACTGTTAGTCTATCTTACCTTAGCAAGGTCCACTAGTGAGTTTGCTTGGTCATTCAGCTTGCGTTGCTCCATTTTAACACTTCTCAATCTGAACACAAGACCATTCAGAACCCAATAAATTTACGCTATCAGGATTTTGTCATTCAATTTGTGCACACACAAGGCATACACATGGAGAGAACACTCCTAGGACATGCACAGGATGTGTGTAGAGAATGCAGGGGTCAGTCTGTTTGGTTGAGCTGCATGCAAGTGAAAAGGAGACCACAGAGGGTGAGAAAGCTGCCACTGAGGAGAATGAGACCCTACATCCTACTCAACCAATAAATACAACCTTAATAAAGGAACTCATACCAGAGGCGGACTCATACCACTCAAGTACTATACTTGGCATGTCAGATTATAAAACACCAAAAACTGTTGTGTCTTTAAAGTTCTGGTCTTTCTGGTTAAACCAACTTTTCTCTGTTTAAGTTTATGAATTATTTAGTCACTCAAACCACAGATATCAAACACAGTTTTATGTAAACATAGAGAGCTCTCTGTATATATGTTTTCCTTTTGAGACTTTTCAATACAAAATAAAAAAATCAGAATCAGAATTGAGAAAATTCTGATGCCACATTCAAAAAATTAAATTAAAAGGCCTTCACAATTTGCTTCACAACTTGCATCATGGATAGAAAAGAATACATTACTTGTTTAATGAGTCAAAAAAAAAGCATAATTTCCTCAGTGACTTGACTTATGGTCCACTTTTTTTTAACAGCCAAAGATCCTATTTGTTAAGTCAGCAAAAAATAACTTGCCTACTTCATACAACATGATTAAATAATTCACATCTCATGTTTAATTAGTGTGTTTTTACTCATCTACTCAAGGCGCTCAAAAACAGCAACTGTGCAGTATTGTAGAGTGTCGACCATATGTGGTTTCAAAATATTAAGTTGAGTTGAGTTTTTTTCCCCCAAGAATCACCTACGCATGCTGAATTAAACAGGACACAGTACACAGAATAGCATCATGATGGCAAGTTTGCCAACGTTTCAGATTTAAAAAAATAATAACAACAACAACCTATAACTAACTGAGACATGAATTCAGTTCGAGGTGGTTATAAGGTTGTGTGTGAATTGAAGGCAAACAGGAAGTAAGATTGAGAAGGGATTTAAAAGGCCCCGGTGGGGAGGGGAGGGGAGGGGGGTGGTCTGCTAATTAGCTGAGATGCACCTGTTTTCATGCAATGCGGGATCATTTCTCTTGACAGGCAGATGTGGAGCGAAGGTTAGACCAACAGAGGGTGCCACAGGAGTCACTAAAGGAAACTACAGGCAAGGGAAGGTTTCCTAACAACTGAGGACCGAAATGCTTCATACAGAGCAGACTCCAAAAACAAGTACAGAACACTATTTCACTTCTATTAATAATGTATGTAAATAAAATAAAAACAAAGTTATCTACAACGATGGAAGATATAGATAGATATTCAATGTTAAATGATTTTTAGTTGCTGTAAGACCTGTTCAAATTTTACCGTTGGATGACCAATAGCTGGCAGATGGGGTCAAAGCACAGGGCAGCCCGAGGTCAGGATGAGGAAGCCCACTTGTCCCGTCTTTTATATTCTGTTCCCTCGGTCAATCACCTCTCATGGGCATTTCTCCTTTTCAATGGGCACTCTATATCTGCTTGCTATTCATCAGGGGAAAACGGCAACGCTAAGCTTTTCAATACCCAATAAATCAGTTAAAGCAATCTCAGTTAGTGCTGCGCCATATTTTTTACAATCTTGACTTGCTTTCTTTGTCATGACCTCCCTTTACCTCATTGTGGAAGGAAATGCTAATTTCTCTTTAGTGTAATGGACAGGGTGACCATTCTGCAGTCGTTTTTATCCTGTCCCTTCTGACAGCTTCACGCTGCAGGCATCAGCCTCTCGGGCTCAAAGGGGATTGCTCGGAGGCTTTACCCATGACCTTCCTCTCAGGTCACTTTCCTGTTTCTCCAATCCACTGATCGCTGAGCTAACAAGCACTCACTGCCCTGCCTCTTGCTATGATTCCCACTTCAACCTTGTAGATGGAAAGGGACATCGTTCCCAAAGGGGATGGTCTGACAGCACTGAGACACTTGACTTAATGGCCTTAAACATACTGGAAGACATTTGGTTGCACGCATGCAACATCATGCCTGTGGTGTGATAAACCGCACCATCCAAATAACCTTAGGAGTGTTTAAACTGTGTTCACGGCTAACTCTGCTAATTCTTCTCAGTGCAGAAATGCATGACAGCTGTATGTGTGTGTTATTATGCTGTTTACCAGCCATGATAACACCTGATCAGCGTGTTTGCTACTGTGTCATCCAACAGAGAAATGGAGGAAATGGGGCTGCAAATGTAGCAACAGGCGTAACAATGGTTCCACACGCCGAAAGATGACCCTGAGCCCTGGTCTGTATGAGCATGACTGCTAAGTTAACATGACTTGAGGGATACTGTGAGGTATATACTTGTGCTACTGCAGGTCTGTCTCCTGTAGAGCTCTAGTCGTCATCCTTCGGTACGTGAAAGCACAGTTGATTGGAGTTTAATCAGTGGCTTTCTGATTAAAGATTAAATTCTCATCACATCCATGCAGAAATGGAAAGAAAAACACCCTCCATCACCGATAATTGAAATTCACTTAATATGCATCTGTAGGTGTGTTTACAAAGTGCAACATGGTTCTACTCAATGATGAAACAAAAAAGGTGTTTGTGCTGATTATTTGAAGCGGTTTGTTTGCAAACATGTTGAAGATTGAATGAAAAATAAGAGAACAATGTTTATTTTATCAAATTGACATGTTACTCAGTTAAACAGACATCTCAGAAAAACCTTATGATTGTTTCATGTGAAACGATTCAATTGTTGCAAGCTACGACATTTTTTGTGGCATGAATTTCACTTATCAAATGAGGGAGTGTAATTTTTTAGTCACATTATTGGGTTCAAGGACAAGCTCTCGTTAGCATGCACACAACAGGTCTGTATCTACAGGTGAGGCGAAGACTTACTTTCGAGCTCTATTGCATTGTGTCGACACAAACAGGAAAAAAAGGAAACATGAAGTAGACAAATGAATTATTACAACATCAGATAAACATATTCAGACGGCAAAATCTCTTTGCTCAAGTCTGGCTGCTGGAACCCTAATTTCTACGCTGTCACCTCACCTCTGAACAGCAGAGACAATTTTTCTTGACTTATTTCTAGCAAGTTATCTCTCTGTGTTTGGACTGTTCTGGTAGATGCAGCTCTGCTTGCTCTCTAAGTCTAATCCTTTTTTCCACACTGGTCCTGGTTATCAGAAATACAGTGAATCAAAACAAACTTCCTGTAAACATTCACCAACACAGAGTGCCTCAAAGCGTCTAGGGCCACATTACACAACTGTTTAACTCCGCATCCTTTACAGCAATTGATGAAGACTTCTGTGAACGTTTTTCACCCTTTATTGCAGCTTTGACCAGAAGAAACAGGCACAATGATATCCGTGACTCATGACAGGTCAAGGATGGCTGTAGCCCTTTTCCAAACTCTCCACTTGAGCGATCTGCTCACTGTCAGGCCACTTCCTGTCCTATATAAATCTCACCTACAGGCAATACTTAAAACTCTCCAAGATAAAGCCTGTGAACACACTACCTTGTGTACAAAACGGATAGATAAAGGTGTGGCGGTGACACCATTTTGAGTAGTTTTGTCATTTTGTCCTTACTTAAAGAGCTAGACGTGACTTTTTCCCACCAAATCTACTTCTTTATAGATTTAGTAGCTCAGAGGGATTTCCATTATTAGGCTGTCCTAGAGAACAGGAGGGGGACATGAGACGCTGTCATCACTGCTGCAAATCGGCTGAATACGACAGCAAGGACCTAATGACTCGACAAAGCAACCATGACAAAATGCGATTAAACGGCACAAATCTGGATGCGGGTTGCAGCAGCAGCAGCAGCACCACCAGCAGCAGACAGTTTGTGTATTTCTCTATCTCTCTACCTTGTAATTAAAGATCTTAATGTTTTTGAAACATAAATGTATGTTCAAAAGATTCATGAGCAAATCAAAGTTGCACGCCACAAAGACCCATATACATACATAAAACCACAGAAAGCAAACAAACATACAAACGGGGTATTTTACTTGAGCAAAGCTACATAATAACAAACTCATTGCAGACCTAGTTGAATGCCAGTTATTTAAAAGAAGCCACAGACTGGATGTGCTTGTAAGCACTGTAGGTTGAAGGAAAACAAGAGTGAGGTGAGGCTAAAATCGATACTGTTTTGGACTTAGCTAGCACATCAGGGGGTCCTTGGGGACCCAATAAAAGACTAGCTGACAGTTAAGTGTCTGACCAGCCCCTAGAAAAGTAAAAACCCAAATGTGTCAGCCCCGAGGTCAGCCTGACATCTGATTTACAGCGAAAGAAACACAAGAGTCAATGTGACAGCTAAAAGTGAGTAGTGAGAGATTAATATCATACTGCTGTGAATTCTGTAACTCAAGAATATTTCAAGGGAAAATTAGTTTCAGGAATAATTCTGTAAAACTGAGGACTGACTATTTCCATAATATACCCACACGCTTAGCGGAAGTTTTCCACGGCTCATTCAGAGAAAAATGCAATTTTTTCACATAAAACATTTCGCTTTTATATTTCACTGACACTCACTTTTTTTACTCAATTTTTAAATAAATGGATAACAAGAGCCTCTAGTGTATCAGTGAATGTAGTTCTCTTGCACATTTTACCACTCTTTATGATGCAGAATCAACAGGCACATCTGCAAATGTAAAGTTAGTCAAGTCAGGTGAAACAAGTACAAGATCCTTCAATAATATGAGCACATATATTTTGCTACAGGTGTCAAACAAGTCAGATTTCAGGTTGGTGTTGCATCGGTAAATCAAGTGATAAAAGGCATTAGGCTGACATGAGTTGCGAGGTCAGGGGTTAAGACTGGGGTACCTACTGGTGAATGGCTTGGAGAAATTTCCTCTGGTGTTTCCTGACTCTGGCGTGGTCCATCTTCCTCACCAGTTTGGTGTTCTTATAGATGAGCCACGTCTCCCTGAGAACATTCGCAGCTGTGTTTTTCACCTAAAGTGCAAAAAAGGAAACATTTGGGTCAAGAACGCAGAAAGGTAAAATATCTGTAATGTCAAAATAACAGAATGTGGAGCTTTCACTTACTCTTTTTGTTAGCTGGGTGTCCATCATAAAATTGTGGACATGTTTTTCAGCTTTGGTTAACTCCAGTTTCTTTGCCACCACAGCCACCACCAAGGCAGTGCAGCCAGCGCCCTGGGAAATAACAAGAAAGGACAGGCACAAATATACAACGTGGATAGTAGCATATTAGTTACTTTTACAAAAATAATGTCTTTAATAAAGGCTTTCTGTCAATATCAGAAATACTGACTGGCAAAAATAAAAAAATAAAAATAAACTGGAGCTCTGCTTTTCTCACCATAATGCCAGTCAGGAGGCAGACGCCTTTCCCACAGTATGTGTTTGGGACCATATCCCCATATCCAATGGTAAGAAATGTGATTGAGATCAACCACATGGCTCCTAGAAAGTTGCTGGTTGTGTCCTGGTTGTCATGGTACCTGTAATAAATAATAAATGCAATAGGTTGACCAACCTCCAGCTTCACCTTCTGACTAATTCTCATTTGAAAAAAACAAAAATCCATTGTAGTAGTAAGATTAAATGTGTTGTTAGGATACTGCAGGGCTTTCATCTTTTCTTGTAAATCTTTCTGTCTTGATGCTCAGACACAGCGTGAGCTAAGAAGTGTGTACATTATCTATTTTTATGCCTTATCTATGTTTCATGCTGAGCAGTGCTGCATAGTGTGAGAAACTGATCCAGGCACCTCTCGCAAGCTCTCACAGTCCATGCGGCGATGATCCACAGTGAGATGGTGAAGACCAGCAGCACAGTGCCGGGACAGATGGTCATGAGGGTCTTCATCACAAAGCGTGTGTTAAAGTTAATCTTGTTGAGTGCACCGATGCTGCGGGACGAGGCGTCCGTGAAGAGTTTGCTGTGCAGCAGCATGACACGAGCGATGAGGTACAGCCGCAGGAACATGGGGATGGACAGAATTATGTCCACATCTGCATCCGTCTTGGATGGCACATACGAGTAGGCCAGGCGTGCTGTCCAGGTGAAGGTGTAATTGCCTGGGATAGGGTGGATGGCGCACACCAAGATTTCCAGGCAGATGAAGAAGATGCGCTCATATGTCATGGCTATCCTCCAGTCATCAGCTGCGTTGTCCACCATAAATAACTGTAAGGAAAGGGCATGGTGAGTCTAATGCAGGGTAACATTTTCATCATGGTGACTCCGCTAGTTACAGGAAATCATTAAACCCTATTAAACAATAAGTCACAAATAGCCTTTAGTCATTCAATCACATTTTCTTAGTCATATTTTTTAAGACCTTAGCAATCCCCCTACCATGTTGCTGCCCATTTAAGACATATTATATATATACAGTATATATACAACATTTTTGACTATTTTCAAGAGAATAAAATAGAATTGAAGTCACTGTGTTGTGCTCGAAACAACATTTGGAGGAGGAAATAAAAGGGGAGAATGCTACACTCTTCAGATATGTATCTGATGAAGGTTGCAACACTGAAATATCATGTATCTGTTTTTCTGAATAAATTTTCCAAAGAATACCATGATGCTTTACAGTATAGGTTTTCATGCGTTTCGTCCTGCCTTGCAGGTAGGTATTTGTTTCTATTAATTTCTGTATGGGAAGAAAATCCCTGCGAATCTTAAGCTTCAAAGATTTTCAAGCTTAATTTTTATATTTAAGTGAAATGGATTGACTAGAACGGCTGTCTGTAAGGTAGAAAGAAACCAAAATTAAAGCTAAAACAATGAGTCAAGCTTTTCTTTGTCATACATGTAGGCTTATTCACCGTAAACTGAATATCCTTGGGTATTTGACTTTTGGTTGAACAAAACAAGACATTTGAAGACATCACCTTGGGCTCTGGGATCTAAAATTCTACAACAAATGGCAAGAATTCATGTAAAGTATGTCATTTGTATTAAGATAGGCCAAATAGTCTGTTTCCACAGGTTTGTCTTCACTACTCCACAAATAACTTTGTTTCTCTCTCTGCTTTCAGACTCCATGAATAAGTTACATCAGCAGCATGCATTTTCAACTTTAAAGCGTTATACTGATAAGAACATCTGCCGCCTTCACATTAGCATTATCTTTTGATCGCCTGGCCACCCCGAACAGAAGGTAGGCCGTTCCACTGGGGACTTCAGTGTGGGTGGATTTCAATCCCCGTCATCACTCTTCTCCACCCCTCCACTCCTCTTGTTCATCCCCTTCCTTCCCCTCATCTATTTCAATCCAATCTACAGTTATCTTCGGCCAGAAGATTCACTGCCGGGTGTATTCACCCTGAACTAATGGCAGAGCCCTGACAGCCATCACCAGCTCACACAGTGATCCCTGGTCATAGATTCACGCTCTCTTAATCTCACTTCTCTTTCTGAGTTGTATATTTACTGGTGTGGGTTGCAGATTGAATAATACCAAACTGTATTAGCTTCCCCTACATTTGACAAATAATTCCTGTTTTTGACCCACAACACTGATATTCCTCCACAGCTGCTCCTGCTCTATCCACTCAATCACCACAAAGTTCTCTGCCTGCATACAGGCCATCACAACTAGCAGTAGATATTTCACAAAATGTTGCTGTCAGCAAATACAAGTGGGGTTTCCTGGCGGCTGATTTTGCCATGAGAGCAGAAGCCTCTCTTAAGGAGAGAAAAGAAAAACTGCACAAGATTACATTTTGTCGGACACTTCCTTAATATGATAATATGGATTTAAATGAAAATAAGCACATATAATGTTTTTGCTTACAGTTTAGCATCTCTGAGAACAGGATTGTGTACAGGTCAGTTTATCTTTCAGCTCAGCTCCTCTTTAATATTCACAGTGTGCAATTTGGATTATCAGTGACTTTTTTTTCAAATCCACTAATACCTGCCGGCATTACCCTTGAAGAAGAATAAAGAAGAACATACTGTATTTTAAGTTTAGGGGCTGTACAAAAATGATTAGGGGTCAGAAAAGAGGAAGGGCCATGTATTTATTTCTTTTTGCTGAAAAGAGGTTGGTCATTTTTTTCCCAATGCTTTCATGGCCCTGGTTTATATTCAATTTCATAATTTACTGTAAAACAAGCTTGAATAGAAACATCAAAAAAGTTATGTCCAAAACATGCCTATTGTGCGCGCCATGGATGGTAAAGTTAGCTTAAATTTTGCCATATGCAGAGGACAACAATCATGTCTCCATATCAGGGCTATTCCCCCCTAGGTTCTGGAGGCATAAATATATGTTTTCACCTTTATAGTTATTAGGGATTGAACATATTCTCCCCAAAGAGCATGCCGTTTTTTACAAGCCAACATTTGCCTTCACTTTTATCTGCATTATAACAGAATTAAGGTAAAATAGTTAATAAACTGTGACATAATGCATTTTTAGCACAACCAAATGCTAATTCCACTCCTAAAATGCATTCGCTTTTATACATTACAAAAAATTGTTATACCATTAACATATTATGCTTAAAATCAGAGTTAAGATGAGAAATTAAGGAGGCTGGGTGATGCAATTTGTAATTTGTGTCAAAGGGAGGGTCCAAACCAAATGTCAATAATATCTAACACACACTGGAGGCACACTACGACTTGGCATCTTGCCAATTACTCTCCATTTGGTTTAATTTGGAATTTCTCAATATAGAAGTAAAAAACTGTCCCAGTCCTGGAGGGCTAATGGGATCAGTGACCTAGATTATACATTTACCAGTGATATGCTACATAAAATTGAATTGCTGAAGTAGTCATATTTCTCACATTGAAATGAAAGCCCATTCAACATGTTCAAGGACAAAGAAAGCACATAGAAGAAATCAATAACACGGTGCACTGACACTTTTCTCACAGACATACATGAATGCACACTAATACTGCAGCAGCCCGCTTCGCTTTAACACACAGCCTTCACTGAACCCGCAACAGCAAACACTGTATGTTTATTATAGCTTCTGAGCCAATTATATGTCCAACCGCCACTGTGCAAGAAACATCAACTGTCAACAAGCTGGCACATTACAACAAAAACAGAACAAGCTACAGCTAATACATGTCCCCGAACAAACAGTACAACTGACCCACAAAGCTTCTGCAGCTCATTTATATTTATTTAAAGGCTAGAATCAAAGTTTTCCCCAAACATAGAAAACACATAAATTAAATTTTCAGAGGCAGTTGTTCATATCAAATGAGTGACACCGAGCTCCTTTAACACACTGACATCTGTCAGAGAAGTGTGTAACTCTAACCACAGCTCGTCGTGTTCGGCTTTCCAAGTGAGTGTAATGTAGACACGGAAACACAAGCTGTGTCTCCACTCTGCTACAGTTTCTTACTTACAGAATTAGGGCTCTAAACGCAGCTAAATCTATTGTTTACACACAGCACAAGCAGCGTTTTATTTTAAATTTTAAACAACAAACCTGTCCTGTCAAATACAGTTACAAAGTTTGTTACCTCAAAACAATGTAATTAAACATTTAAACGCAGGTTGCATAAGGAAAGCCTACTTGGTGGGTAAAAGCAATTATGGTAATGGCCGACCTGTAATACAATACTCAAGGGCCCTTAACCTCAGAGCATCAAATATTCCATGCTAGCAGCAGAACCAGCAGTGTAAAAACCTTAAACTGTGTGTTTTAAATCATGTAAACATGATAGACACTGAGAGTCAGGCCTAAAATAGAGTTGATGAAACAGGACGCTTTTAAATTAGTTACAGGAGGCTGACAAATAATTTAAATACAGCAAGTAAAAGGATTTTTAAATTTGAACTAACTTAATCACAGTTCAAAACAAGTCTTTAAAGAATGAAAGCAAAGAAGCTGACAGTCTGGACTGCTGTCTGGCAAACAGCACTATGAACTGTGAGTTTTTTTTAAAACATTATGACACAATAGAGGCTCAAAGAGGCCAAATTAATCTAATTTGTGTTGGTCAAGTAAATGTTTGGCTTATTTCATATTTGTACTGGATACAATATAAATCAAGCAATCATGTAAACAGAGGAGTAAGGAAGTGATCAAACACCTCTCGAGGGGGAAATGGTCTCAGGAAATGGTCAAACTCATATGAACTGCATCATCAAAGAGGAACGTCAATTTCAAGATGAACCTTACAAACATACCAAATGAAAATTTGCAGACTTTGTACGCTGATTTGGTTACTTTAAGGGTCGTTTAACCCAAATGGCAAAAGAAAAACATTTTTTTTCTCACTTAAAACTAGTGATATCCTGGCATGCAGATCCGTTTCATTTTCCCATGTATTGTGATGGCTCAACATGCCAACATGCTCACAATGACAAAGCTTACATGCTGGTATGTAGCGGGTATAATATATACCATGTTCAACATCCTAGGTTAGTGTGTTAGCATGCTAACATTGGCTAGTTAGCACAAAACACAAAGTACAGTTTAGGCTGATGTGAATCTCATTCCGTTTTACAGATATTTGATCATAAACCAAGCTATTGGACACATTTAAATTTTCACATGATAATGATGAAATATTAAAAGTTAAGGGATCACCAACATTATTATGATTTTATCCTGAGGGGGACATGAATGCCTGTACCAAAATTCATAGCAATTCATCTAATATTTGTTGAGACATTTCATTCAAAACCATAAATGTCAACCTCATCAACCTTAAAGGAGAAGTCAGAGGATCACCAAAGACAATGAGAATGTCTGCACAGTTTCATGGAAATCCAATCTAACAGTTCAATTCAATTCAATTTTATTTATAGTATCAAATCATAACAAGAGTTATCTCAAGACACTTTACAGTAGGTCTAGACCACACTCTATAATTTACAAAGACCCAACAATTCCAGTAATTCCCACAAGTTGTCTGGATCAAAGTGGTGGACCTACCGACTGGCATTGCTATCCACAGAGCCATGGCTAAAAATTCAACAGCAACATTTCTTTCCAGAAACAATGTTCCTCATAAAATCCAGCGAACTGAGACAGAGATTTATAACTCCAAACCTGGGCAAATCAAATCAAAACTACTATCTGCACAGCCAGATGCCTTATAAGAAAAATGAGGAATACAGGGAAACACAATATGTTTTCCAATGGTAATTTGGGTTAACTGGCCCTTAACTGTAAGTCATTTTAAGTCACACACAAACACACGTTTATACCTCTTTACATGTGAGTATGTGTGTCCAAACCTTAATCTAAACCTAATTCTAACCATGGCGAAAATGTCTTCACTTTCCAAAAACTGGTATCCTCACAGTAAAAATAAAGTACAAGAGCACATACATTAAGCTCCTGCATTGTGCAACACATCTGAGAGAACAAACAGCTGATACAGTGGCCATGAGGACGATTTGAGGACAAATCCAGCAGTCTCTGGCTTCTCTCAGCTTGTTTTCTTATGGACACAAAATAAGTCTAATCACTAAGAGTTCATTCATGTCAGGTTCAGAGACAATACAGCTGAATATGTCCTGAGATCATTATCCGCCTGCCACTGTCCTGCGTCTACACCGTGCAGTCTCAGAAGAGCTCACCTGCAATGCTAAGCTGGGTTGGTTACTGGTTGCACGATGCTCAATATAACTAATGGAGTCCGGCTCAATATTTAATCTGTGTAATGTAGAGATGGGAACATATATCTTGTCACTGAGAATGAAAACGCTCAATCTCATTAGTGAATTAGGTTGAGAGGTTCTGCTCGATTAGACATTAATGCAATGCTTTATTTATGCTATCAAAGTGAGCCACTAAGAGGCCACTTTGCTGAGTAAATCTGAAGCTGTTGCTGATTCAGTTTGCTTTTGTTTCTGATATTAAGTCTCACATTTGCATAACCATTCTCCTATTCAAAGCAAAGTAAAGCCTCTCTGAGCCAAAGTAAAAGCTCGTATAAATCTTTCTTTCTTAAAAGTTTTGCTGCGGCGGCCAACACATTAATAACCTAAAATCATCTGCATGTTTAAAGTCCCACAGAGCACAATTTAGTAAATGCTAAATGCCATCAAGAAGAATTTGAGGAGGCTGAGTGTCTCTGCCCTTGAAAGCCTGTATGTTCAGTGAAAACATTAAGGTCATGAGCCAGCGGTGGTTATATGACTCCAGTCTGGAGTCTCAGGTAGAGGACAGATTTCACTGTGAGAAATGCAGAGCGTCTCCTGCAGTTACAACATATCTCTGACACATACACATGACCTAAGGGCGGTCTGACAAGCACTGCCAAGTTTGACTTTGGCAAGATTCGCAGATGTGGTGTTATTTTAATTTTTCTGCAAGTAAAATGTAATACTGTGCAACTGTGAAGCGCTAAATTTTATCACAAAAGTACACATCAAAGACAGAACAGCTTAAACCCAAAGCATTTTGCATTAGTTTAAAAAAACTCAGCAGAACTGTCATCACAAGGTACAGTGACACAGCAATGGCCTTAACACAAATGCCCCTCGGCAACCAGCCTTTGTTGTGACAAGAAGAGAAAACTTTCAAAATGTCAGTTTCTGTCTGTTTGGGAATAAGGTGAGCTCATCAACCATCTTAACAGCAAGAGCAGGAATATGCTCCAAGCTCGTAGCTCGTATCAGTCTTTGACAATGACAAATCAAAGTCATGAAGCAGCTACAGACTCTAACCTCTCAATTTCCACTCATACTGTACAGTAAGTCGCTGCCTGCCAATGCAGCAAACTCAACTAAATCATGGCGGATCGCCAGTTGTTACCAAAAGACATCATTGGGACTGAATCAGACCGATAACATTTGAAGTAGAAGTATAAAAAGATAATGAACAACATCAATACATACAAAGAAGAATTAAACGTTATTATACATATCCTAATTGTAGTGGGTGGGACAAGTCTCAGGATATTTAGCAAAACATGGACAGACTGTTTCTTTTGGTAACTGCTCAGTAGGTCACCCATCACTACCATGACAGCACAGCAGATGTATCCCTAAACAATTTAAATGACAGCTGGTATCCTGTCTGACCTGACCTTTTGAGTTTTCAGTCACTCTGAGGAGGAAACACTTCCTGTTGTTATACCCCATAAAATGAGAGGGCACAGTCTTTACAGAGTCTGAGAAGTAAATCAGTTTTAAGGGGTATGGTGGTGGGGAAAAATTTCATCATCCTGACTTATGCTTCTACATCTGACAGGCATCTGTGAGTACACATGGGTGTGCATGCATAATCCATTTCACTGCAGGAGCTACATTCCCCACATGGAAAAGTGCACTTAATAAAAGCATTCTACTAATATCACAAATAATTTTGGGCTCATGTAAAGTCATAACAAAAATAAAGTGGTAGTCATAAACCAGGGCATGCCAGGGACATCAACTGTAGATACAGTATGATGGTGATAATACCACATATGGAGTCAATTAGTCAGGGTTAAGTGAAATCTAAACCCAAACTGATATACTTTGTTATAATTTTGATATAATTTTATCAGACTTTTCAAAGCTTATCCAGAGCCACAGACATTATACAACGTATTTGCCGTGTTGTACTTCCAATGACTAGTAAATTGACTTTGACATGTAAAAGTTGGATTGAGTGTCAAAGGGGAACTCAATCAATTTGTGATGTCACTTGAGTCAGTGTCGGTTGGAGCTGAAGACTAAAAGCTTGAAAATGAAACAAAACTGGTGGTGTGGAGTTAAAAAGAAGTGAGATTACCAGATCTCTGCAGGCCGCTCCTCATCTCTGCATGAGGCTAGCTGGCTGAGGCTACATTAGCTGCGACTGGCACAACGCACCTGAATATATGTTGGCAGTGAAGTTGCATTGTGGGTCATGTTGGTGCCAGGTTTTGACAAGGAAAGATAATGTGTAGAATGAAAGGGCAATATCTCTGATTCGTTTAATCTTTATTTTGTCCATCTTGAGTTTGACAGTGCTAAATCAGTGGAGTACTCTTTTACTGTTACAGTAAGCGTCAGGTACAAACTAGGGGCAGGACTAGGGGCAGGGCTACGTTTGAAAGGCATGGCTTTTAGCCCGGCAGGGCAGGTCTAATAAAAAATATAGCCACAGTAAAACAATTAAATTGAACACATATGAAGTCAAATCAAATTGTTATCACATGCAAATGAATGAAGCACAGAGAAAAGGAAAAGGAAACAAACACACACACACACACACACACACACACACACACACACACACACACACACACACACACACACACACACACACACACACACACACACACACACACAGACACACAGAAATACCCAGTGTCAAAGCATGTGATGTGACTGATACGTTTGATAGGGTACTGATGTTAGCATTGATCTCTCCCAGGTGATAGAATACAACATTTCAATGTGTGGATTGCGTAATGGTAGTGTATATGATATGATATGACACACACACACACACACACACACACACACACACACACACACACACACACACACACACACACACACACACACACACACACACACACACACACACACACACACACTTCCAGAGCAAGTGTGTGTGCATGTGTGTCATTACATTTAGATAGATTTAGAACAAATTTCTCTGTGTATGCGTGTATGTGTCTGCGTGTGTGTGTGTGTGTGTGTGTGTGTGTGTGTGTGTGTGTGTGTGTGTGTGTGTGTGTGTGTGTGTACATATGTCAGTCTGCAAGAACCAAGTAATGACAGACTAGCAACAACAGGCACAAAGCCCCTCAGGCAGAGAAGCAAAGGAGCAGCTGGTGTGGAAGTTGAAGCATAAACACTATGAACTGGATTTAAATAGTAAGACAGTCAGTTTCCAGGAACTGGCTGATAGTTTGTTCCAAAGGGGACTTGATGAATTAGAGGATAGACCTTATAATCAACTTGTACAGCAGGTTGTGAGTAAGACTGCAGTTAAGTGACAATGTTTCCTGATTCATTTAAGTGTTCAGGCTTCTACGTTTGAATAAATTGCATATAAATCATTGTGGAGAGGGGATATGTGGTGAAAAGTGCATTGCAGTAATCAACTCTGGGGCAAACAATCGCCTAAATAAAGTTTTCTAGGTCAGCAAAAGTGGAAACGTCTTTATCATGTAGAGAGAGAGCTATCTGGGGTGAAAAATGTTTTGGATATTGACGTGACTGTCAAAAGGAGTCTGCATCAAAGAGGTTTGAAACAGCCTTCCTTTGGGGTAAGTGTGGAGCTACTGACAATTAAAGGAATGGAATGAAAAGCTAGTTTTAGAGCTAAAATTAACATTTCATCTTGCCTGTACTGAAGGAAAGAATTTTGCTTTACAGACATTTCTAATGTGTAAAACCGAGGCTTCAAGCTATTTGAAACAGCTATCATTACCATGTTTGTCAATAGAGATGTGTTGCAGCACCACAACAGTGAGAATATATGAGTACAGTGAGCACAGTCCAGTACTTTAACGTTTTACTGGTTTATTGTGAACAGACTGAGGCATGACTACCAATTTAACACAATCTGTTATAAAACTCACAAAATGGAAAACAGCTGTGATAAAAAAAAGTGCACCTTTGCAAGATATTAGTCACAACTAATTACATTATTTAACATCAAGAAAGGTTTGCTCAAGCAAGAGGTTAAAAGCTCAGTTTAGGAATTGAATAATTTACACAGGATTAAGTAAAAGGTGCAGAGGCCAAGGGAGGGAAGAATGAATATGATACTGTCATGCAAACTTACAGCATGCTTTCTAATTTATAAACAGCTACTGGGAACTGTCTGCTGGGGAAATGGAAACACTTCTGCTTTGCATTGAAATATGGTAATGATGTCTGTGTCTTCTGTCATCCCTCATAAAGAAAGGTTTACATGGAGACATCTGAAGAGGGCAACACATTTTACTGTTGGGCTATTTCTATGACTGATACTCCCCTGGGACTTGTAAGCACTAAATATACCAACAAGGCTGATGAATATACTGTAGCAAATGCAACTTTATGCGCCAACGATAAGAACCAAATGTAATATTTTTCTGTTCTACTAAATCACATTTTACATTGTGAATATAAACTGATTAAAACAGCTGTATCAGCTCATACAATTCAGCTGAAGGCATTTTTTTTGTTTTGTTAAATCACCATCGCCATCTTTCGTCCATTAACATGATTAAACATGGTGTCATTCAAGATTTGAGAAAATGCTTGCAGTTGTGTTTCTTTTCATGTGATGTTTTCCTTTTTAAGTTGATTTAATTAAAAAGAAAGAAAAAATAAGTATCTTATACATTAAAGCTTTCTGGCAACATACATCCATCATGCAGAAAGGGGCACCATTCATTCTGTGGCTGTTCAACAAAGACACACAAGTGCTGAAGCGCAGGAAGAACTGTAAGTAATGCAACAAAGCTTCGAGGCAAGGTCATAAAACTGTGTTGGAACATCTCAGGGGAGGCTGACAATCTATATTCATCCACTGAGCCCTGTGAGGACTTCCTAAATCTAATCAAAATATATAATGAACTGTTAATGTTGCTACACTCGACAGTCCAAACACCTCTACTGTCATCTATGCAATCACAGGGCTGTGTAGCTTTTTAAACATGGAGTCATGGAACAAACATTAGACGTGTGAACTTTGCAGTAAAGAATAATATACTACTATATATATAAAAATTAATATGATTTCATTGAGTAATTACACAGCCCCACACTGCACAGAAACTGAAATGTAACACTGCGCTTGCTTTCTCAAGAAGTTATTTACTTTGGTAGATTTTGGAAAGTGAATAAAGAACCTTCTAACCTGCAAATACTAATTTTCTGCAAAACCTACTGAATACCAAACCTATTTGTGACATACTATAAAAGGTTTAGAGACCTATTAATTTCACATTAAATTGACTAAATGTGGAGAGACATTTATTGTTAAAGCAGACTGCTGACCCTTCAACACCAACAGTTAAAGAATAAGAAAAGTGTTACAACATTACCTGTATCTCTCTTGCATGGTATATGATAATCAGTCCCAGGAGAATGATTGTAGAAAGGCTTATCAGGCATTTTAGAGCTAATGAATACAGGGACTCCTGGAAAAGAGCAACAACACTAAAGCCAAACAACACACATCATGACATAAAAGCACATTCTTATGATGGTAAACCAGCCTTAGTTACATGTATGACACACATCTGGGGGAAAAAAAACACATGTAGGCTAAGTAATAATTCAGCTTCTTAAAGTGTACTGCAACAAATTCTGACATGTGATATCTGTTTGTAAAATTGAACAGCAGTTGGACAGCAGTGGGCCTTTTGGCCTGCATGTGACAATGTGACTACATGGGACACTTTGCAGTGAGCCCAGACTTCTTATATAAAGTGGCTGCTTTTTATACAACACTTTGGGCACAAGTTTTAATTTTTCTATTTACCTGCTCCGTCAGTCCCATGCTACTAATTTAACTCTGGCATATGTGTAAATACGTACCTTTCCATAGGCTCCCCATGAGAGTTCAGTCTCTATAACCATAACAACGATCCCAAACATCCCAAAGATTAAAGCATAGTCGCTGAGCCGCTTCCTTTTCTCAAACAAGGCCCTCCTGTGCCCGAGCTTTTCCCCAATGTTCTGGTTCTTCTTTTTCCCCAATTTACCGCCACTGTGGCCGCAGCCTCCCCCTCCGTCTACCGATGCGTAAGGCATCAGTGTGGTGGAATTATTCTCCGCCTTGGATACTAAAGTGTCAGACGCATCTGCGGCTGAGATGGGCTGCAAAGGCTGGGACTCGGAATCAAACTCGTGTATGTTTCTGCGGGACGAGCTCAAGTTGCTCAGCGGCCGCATTACGCCGCCGTTGTATCTGCAGCTGCTCATGGCTATTTCATTGTAGGAGTTACTGTCTTTGTGGCTGCTGCCCAGGCTGCCCCGCTGCCGATCGCGACAATGCTGCTGCTGCTGATTGTGAGGATGATGATGCCTGGATGAACTACCATGACTAGAGGGTGTAAACTCGCAGACGCTGTACTGACAACCTTGTCTCGAAGACGTTTCCGAAGGTGTCCTTAAAGTTCCCACAGTGGTCGGCGACGTCCCGCGAAAGACGAGGCTTTTTCTCGCATCACAGGTGCAGTTATTGCAGGTGCAGCATTGGTCGTGTTGCTTGCCGATCCGATCCTCCCGCCCGCAGTAGTGCTGGTACTTACAGTGCTGGAATTGCTGCTCTGGAAAGAAATCGTTCTGCAGCTGCAATGGGGTTTCCATGTCAGTGCTGCCGTTTAAAGCAGCAGTCGGGTACCACAGAGCACCCGACGAAGGGCGTTATGGTACTTACGGGAGGACAGAGCTGCTGCATGAATAGACCCATTTCGGCTCCAGTAGAATGTCAGCGGAGCCTCCGATTGGGCAGGGGGGACCAAAACAACTGTATCGACGTCATGAAAAGGTTGCAACCATGAGATGTGAAGCCCAACCTTATTTCATCAGGATCAACAGAAACTATTATTATAATTACGTTATTTTTGGAGATCTACCTGTACGTTTACACCTTTACAAAGATCTAAACTTTTAATAAAAACACGTAACATCTTTCTGAAACTGCAGCCAGTGAAAATAGATATTTTCAAAAGTGTAGAATAACGCCTATAAAAGGTGTATTTTCTCATTTTAACTGTTGTTAAATGTCACTTCATGAACACACCTCTGCATTATATATACTGCCATTCACACAGATGTATTGGCTTTTGCACCCATCAGCCAGACCTATTCATAAATTCCAAATTATTTCCCATTTATTGACTTCATAGGAATACCACGTAACTCGCTGTCACCGCAGATTTACACGATGCTGATTTCATTCAGCTCATTGGCCGCTGACCATGTGATCGTGCAGGTCTGTAGCATATATGGCCAGGGCTCGTGTCTGCAGCCACAGATTGATGTGACCGCTGGTGGCTGCGTTATTAATGGAGTAGAAGAGTTATATCACCCTTAGGAAATACAGCCAACTGCCTGAGATTGAGCAGCCGTGGAGGCATAAAGCAAAGGGTAAAACCCAATCATCCACACGTCCCGGCTTATGCAGCAGCAACAAATTTAGTCTTAGGCTATACTGGAGTTATGTTTTTGTATTTGAAGTGGGATTATAGTCAGAGCTGCGCATTTTGCTTACAAGGCTTTCCTTGCTTCAGTTGCATTGAAGTCGTAAAGTTGTCTCTCTCTCTCTCTCTCTACATCTACATCATCCATGGAACCAGCAAACAACAATAAATAATCTAAACATCTGCAAAGTTTAAAATATATACATGTAGTATTATATTTCATATATGGTATTATGTGTTGTTTTTGAACAGGAATTATGAAAGTGTAGCTGTCCAAGGTGCTGAAAGTCAGTCTATCGTGAACTAACTTTCAGCACCGTGGACAGCTCCACTAGCTCATTGATCACTACCAACCGTTTAATAAAACAAGCCCTCTGCACAGGATCGCAATGCGCACTTACTCTTGATGGGCTGAGTCTACATACCACGTGACACCTCCCACCTTCCTCATTCCTCTGTGTGTGTGTGGAGTCCAGTGAATGAAGAGAGTCTGCATACATTTAAGCCACATATTGTCAACAGGCTGGACACTGTATCCTGGGCAACACAGACAGACAAAGGAAAGAGCGCTGGAGAGTTGTTCATTAAAGATGAATGGTGATCTTTCTATACGGCATTACAGTACGTGAAAGCACCCCACTTATGTCGTTACTTTCCTTATATCCCCAAAGTATTCTTGATTTTCCCTCATTTATTTAATGAGTTCCCCCCAGGAATTTAATCAGAAACTCCTTAATCACTACCTCGGCAGTTTTACCCCCATCGGGCTATGGATTTTGTTTTATGAATCTGAAAGTTAATGGAACTTTCATGGAGATACCATTGTGTCTATGTGGTGGCTATGTAAGTTGGTATCCCAGGTCTTATGTCCAACATTAACTTATATCCTTTCCAGGCAGAGGAGTACTTCAACTTTGTGCCTCCATTGATTCAGTGAATCTAGGCAGCTGCATGATGAGGGAATGTTTTGTTTCAGGTCTCCTTTTGGAGGTCAGTAGGCCGGCCACACTTTTGCATACTTCCCAGAGAGAGAGAGAGAGAGAGAGAGAGAGAGACAGGCTGAACTAGGCTTTAGCATCTTTTTTACTTTTAGGCACTTTCAATATCTTTGTTTACCTTCGAGGGTTCAGCTAAACTTAACACCTCCAGCATGAGTTTAAATACACCTTCAGGATGACAGGAACTTCACAGAGTTGAGACGGCACGACACAAAACACAAAAACTGTACTGCCTGCCTAAATTCTCTCCTCAATTGAGTGTCCATTAAATGCTTCTGTGTAATTCATCAAGGTCCCCTGAATCTTCTTCATGTATGGGAAATTAGTTATGCTGCTCCTGAGTTTTTCCTTAACAACCATACTATCTATTTATCTATCTACAGAATGGACCCAACTTAAAGCAATTGTTTTTCAGCAATCACCTCATATTACAGCACAACATTGTGCCTTTCAAATGATTATTGTAAAATTGCATGGCAAAATACCTCATATTTGGCTATGCTCATTTAAGTGTTATGTGTTTTTTGATTACTACCTTTTATATTTTATATACAAACAATCTTGAAATCAAGTTTCTCATATAACCTTTATATAATCAGGTATGTTCCATTCAAATTGGATTTGAGATTGCGATCTCATTTTCAAGGGATGTCTGATTTGATAACATGTTAAAAAATTATATTACAGGATACTCAAGAACAATAATATACCATAGGAAAGCTGAAAACACACACACACACACACGATGAGCCTTTATGGTTGCTCATGGAGTCCCATGAGAGTCCTAAAGGCTGGTTATTCATTCAGTCAGGGATTTATGATCAAGGCACTATAATTAGTAGAAGTGCATATATATTAGTCAAACACATATTATTCATTCATGTCCTGTTAGTGTCTGTGGAACTGGTTATTGCTCCCCCTAGTGGTGGAAATGACTGTGGAGACAGGCATGTCTCACAAGAGGTGTAGGATGAGGTTCTGGCTCACAAATGGCAGACATGAAAACTTTTATCTACGAAGTGACATTTTGGTGCATTTTGCGCTTGAAAACAGCAATACAAATTTCATCCAGATGACACGTATACAGAAGAGAGGTGTTAAGGTCAAGAAGCTATTCTAGGAACTAGGATTTAACAACACTGAATCACAGTGTCAAAATGTAAGAGTCGAGAAACATTTGGACGTATTTATTTACATATACTATAATGCCTCCCAAAATCAGCTGTGCTACAGCTGTGTACTACAGTGCATTCAAAATGCGGTTGCACATGTTCTAACTGGAACTACAAAGTATGACAAAACTAGAATTGATTTTAAGTCTGCTACTTGTATACACTCTAAATGGCCTTGCACCTCAGTATATAAAAAAATGGTGATTACACACAAACTAGCAAGAACCCACAGGCAGATGTCTTTTAACCATTCCCCGTACTAACTCTAAAGCAGGAGAGGCTGCTTGTTGTATTTATGTCATTTGTATGTTAAGCACATTATGTTGCATATTACTATGAAATGTGCTATATAAATAAAATTTACTTGACTAATAAGTCTATAGGAGAATTCAATAATGCATCCTAATCAAGATTGCAAAGTCAAATCACACATACAATAATTAAATAAATAATTATAAAAAATAATATAGAGAATCGCTGAGATTAAAATGGAAAAACATTTTGATTCCCATTGAATATCTAATGTAGACGTACAGATCATGCTGCCTTTCTTGATAACAAGTGCCATCTCTATGCATTCCTATAGAATATAAATGTCATCAGATCAAGTGTAGTTTCAATCCTGCGAAGAAAAACGATTGTTCGGCTCATGTATGAAATGTTTGCATCAGAGTTGTTGGCTTACAGCCCTCTGCTTTGTGCAGCTCTCTCCACCACGCCTTCTGATGTTCCTTTAAATGGAAATACAATGCTGCCTCACACAATTACAGAGTCAGCACCACTTTTCTCCCCACCTCAATGTGTTTACTTACTGGACTGTTAAGATCAGTCTGACAAGTAGGTAGAAAAATGTGGAGTGAGGCAAGCGGCAAAGTGAGCTGCCTGCTTAGGTTGACAGAAACAGACTCTCAGATGCTTAGCAGTCATTTCCCAGTTTCCTTTGGGTGAAGACTCTGGTCCATTAAGACCAAGAACATCAAGAACACCCTTGACCTCAATAGCTTCTTTCTGACAATTGTTGCCATTTACCAACCTTTTTACCGTGAGTCTACTCAATAGGATTCTCCTCCATTTCTCTTCTGAAGATTTTTACTTACGTTAGTAAAACACCACATCTTATTTCCTACAGTGTCTGCACATTCATGTATACTGGGTAGGCACATAACACAACATAATAAATAGGCAATATAACAAAAAGTGCAACTTTCACAGTCACAATCAGTCACTGGCCTTGGTTTCTTGCAAAGCTATATACTGAACATCATATTGTTTGAATGTACACAGCTACAGAATGTGTTTTAAAGGGTCCCTTCTGCAGCATATCTGAGGCAGTCTTGCACCTGTGCCTCACATGTACTGTTATCAATACATGTTCTGAAAGTTATCAATATGTCTTCATGTCAACGTCCACGTGACATATTCCTGTGCATTTATTATTAGAAGAAACTTTGGCTGTTCAAAGAACACTGATGGCTTTTAAATTCCCATGATAATAAGGTAAGAAATTGCTTTTGTTTTGTTATTGGTATGCACAGTTTTCATTTTGCTTCAGGACATCTTTTTAATAACTTCAAGGCCTCAGATGACTGACACCGCAGATGAGAAAGACCAAAGCAATAATTGAGATCAAGAATCTAAATAATGCTAAAGTCTATAAGTTTAGTAAACTGGACACCACTTGTCCATTTAGTATTTACGTTGACAGGATTTTGAAACTATTGCAGTTGTTGAAATGAATGGTTTAACTTTGCTTAAAATATATCTACAGTACAGGTGTTATTTTGCCATTACGTTTGTACTTCATGTGCTTTATCTAATAAATTAGTACAGTTTATTATCTGCCAATAGAGTTGTTATGTTTTTGATCCATGTCGTAGAAGTGAGTGTGTCATCTTTAAAAACACAAAACTGAATAAATGTGTGTGCTAACCAGCATATATGGGAGCAAATCTGATGAGATAGAAGTTGATCATGAGGGATAAAGCATAAATTAGTAATTCTTAAAAAAAAAAAAAAAAAAAAAATACATATATATATATACATATATATATATATATATATATATATATATGTTGGCTGAGCTATGTGATTCCTATCTTTGTTTTGGTGAAGACCTTTCTAGAGTTTGACCTTATGGCATAAAAATCATTAATGAAAACACACATCTTGATTGCTGTTGCCAGACAACACTGCAGTCGACTTTCAAGGTTCTTTAGATCAAATTGGTGATAACAATGCCAAAAGGCAGTGCCTATAAATAATGCAACTCTTGTCCCTGAGCAAAACAAAATAGCCTCTGTTGTTGCCATTTTTGAGTTAGTAGTAATTAGAGTTAGCTAGTAATATTTGTTTGCATTTAGTAACTTCAATCAAATTTAATATTAATGGTAATATAAGCTCAGCAAAAAAAGAAACACACCTTTTTCAGTACACTGTATTTTAAAGATACTTTTGTAAAAATCAAAATAACTTCATTGTAAAGGGTTTAAACAATGTTTTCCATGCTTGTTCAATGAACCATAAACAATTAATGTTGTTGACCTGTTGAACGGTCGAAAAGACCATAACAGCTTAAGGGCGGTAGGAAATTAAGGTCGCAGTTAAAAGAAAATTAGGAAGGTAAAGAGAGCTTTCTACTGACTCTGAAAAACACCAAAAGAAAGATGCCCAGGGTCCCTTCTAATCTGCATGAACGTGCCTTAGGCATGGTGCAAGGAGGCATGAGGACAGCAGATGTGGCCAGGGCAATACATTGCAATGTTCCTACAGTGAGACGCCTAAGACATCACTACAGGGAGACAGGAAGCACAGCTGATTGTCCTCGCAGTGGCAGACCACGTGTAACAACACCTGCGTAGGATCGGTACATCCGAATATCACACCTGCGTGACAGGTACAGCCGCAAGAACTGGTCTGGTGCAGTACATGAGGAGGAGATGCACTGCAGTACTTAATGCAGGTGGTGGCAACACCAGATACTGAGGGCTACCCCCCCTTTGTTCAGGGACACATTATTCCATTTCTGTTAGTCACGTCTGTGAAAATTGTTCAGTTTATGTCTTAGTTGTTAAATCTTTTAATGTTCATGCAAATATTTGCATATGTAAAGTTTGATTAAAAAATAAAAGCACTTGAAAGTGAAAGTACGTTTCTTTTTTTGCCAAGTATAGTTGTTTGCCAGTCTGAAAGTTCTATGGACAAATATTCACACTAAGTACTAAATTATTAAAACATAGAAAATGTTCATCTTTTGTTTCACCAAAATAAAGTAAAAGGCATTTGCATATTGTTCATGTCAAAGCAGAAAATTATAATACTTTACTGTTTGCCCCAGTGTGCAATATGCTAATGTGATTTTTGTTATGAGTTTAGCTTTTATAGCTATGGTTGTTAAAAGCCTATTACATAAATAGCTGTTTCTCCATCCATTTTTGGCCACTTATCTGTCGCAGTGGCAGCTGGCTAAGCAAGGTAGTCCAAACATCCCTCTCCTCAGTTTCCAGCTAATCCTGAGGGATCCCAACACGTTTCCTAAACTAGATGAGATATATAATTTCTCCAGCGTGTTATGGGTCTACCCTGGGCTCTCTCACCATTTGGATGTGCCAGGAAAACCTCCAAAAAACCACACTTGACACAGACACAGATCATCTGTGATATACTGTATCTGCCTGTTTTACAATCTTTGACCAACAGGGGTGGTATTGTGAGCAAATGAAGCCTCGAGAAATGACCCCTTTTGCGAACCTCTTTGCTGGAAAGCATCATTGTTTCAATAGGCTTCATCTCGCCGTCACTAATTAAAACTACCAAAAATATGAAAATTAGAGAAAATAATGCAAAAAACTAGAACCTTTTAACTTAAATTGAGCAAAACAAACAAACGGCAAATAAAGACTGAACTTAACATAACTGTCCTAACAAAAGAGCAAAGGGAAGGTTTATATGGAGAGAGGCCAGCCTACACAGACACACAGGGGAGAAGGAATAAACAATTAACTCTATACTACAAATTAACCTTAAAACAATCAAATATTCAATATCGAAAGTATTTGTAAAAGTAATCTTACTATCAAACAAGAACAACAAAACTTAAAGTTCCCAAATAGTTGGATTTAACATGGACCCTAATGTCAGACACAATTTGCTTCACAATCAAGATCAAAAAGACAGATGAAGGACAGATTACTAAAACAGAAACATCACTGATCTCATCACAAAGTCGCCCTCCGATGGACACCAACAGGGAGGCGAAATAGGGACAGACCTTGATGCTGAGCTGAAAGAGATGGGTCTCATGTGACCTGGCCAAGCTGTGGCCAAAGATAGCCGCCAGTGGCAGAAGACCGTTGTAGCCTTTGGTCCCAAGTGGGATTAAGAGTAGCAGGTAAAATACATTCACCCAGAAAATTTTTGAAGAAATAAATAATAGTCAAGGCACCAAATACAGCAATGAAAAGCAAATTAATAAGAAATAAAATGATAAAACAGACAAATACTCTCAAATATCTTCGGGAGGTTAATAAGTGTAACTGTGGAATTGCATTTTGAGATCCCCACGTTTTACCAAAAATCTCAATGTCACCTGCCTCCATTGTGCTGGAAATTAATTGAACATGATTTATTTAGATTTGAGTCATATGGACACTGGATACCTGACTTGAGTGAGAAACTATAGCCAGCAGCATTCTGCATCTGTTTTCACTCCAATTTCTCTTCTAATGTCCCTGATACCTGAACCCAG
This sequence comes from Perca fluviatilis, assembly GCF_010015445.1. Lineage (NCBI taxonomy): Eukaryota > Metazoa > Chordata > Actinopteri > Perciformes > Percidae > Perca > Perca fluviatilis. The sequence continues at coordinate 17,807,511 of NC_053128.1, read as the reverse complement.
AGGGCTTTAAGGCACGTCACACCTGACAGAAGACCCATTTGTGTTGAGCTGGAGATTTACTGGCAATCTGGTTTAAGTGCCACACTCAAGGGCATGATGGCACGGAATACAACATGGGATTTTGACTCTCAGGTTTCCAGTTTATTTCCATGATCAGAGTGATATATTGCTGCTTTGCTGGTTCGTTTGTAAATTTGTCATTTGTAATAGGGAGAATGGGCAACAAGGAATCCACTCTGTCTGTCTCATGTCTTATATGATGATAAAAGTATATACAAAGTGAGAAAGTGTGTTTGCTGACACGAGTCTAGTTACTTCACAAATAAATATTTGACATAACTGAATGTCATTATTAACATCAAATCCTTTTATTAAGCTTGCTTTGTCATCAGCTGTACCAGTCTGTTTCCTGCCACTGGAGATTAGAAAATTGATCCATCGTGACTGGCACTTTGAGGACACATTTGTCAAGCTCTGCACGTTTTCTCTTTGGATTTAGTGTGTGTACATTTGTGTTTGCGTCTGACAAGGAGAACCTGAATGTAGAAATTAGGGTTACCAATAGCATTGCTCTGGTATTGTGTATCAGCTTACTGCTTTGAGCACAGCTACACTGGATTTATCTCAACGTCTGACATCAACTACATCTTTTCCAGCTTTACTGCTCTTTGATCTCTTTTGGTCTGTAACCTATTATAAGCCCATCCCATCGTCCACCTACAGATGAGAAATGCCACTTCAGCAGACTCTTGCAAGTGGATGCTGTTTGGCAAAATAAAAAGAGTATGCCTCTAACATCTGTCAAGAGTCAGACTTAACCCAGAATGTGAAAATAAGCTTCTCCAGGCAAGTCTTCCAGAATGGCTGTGTTGAGATTTGAGCCTCACAGTGAGATAACTAGACTACAGCCCACAGCCATGTACACAGCCAGCAGACTGGAAACACCTAGCCTCTAATGCTGTCTTCTTAAAACATATCAAACCACATGATAAGTTGTGGTTGTGTTGCAATAGAAGAAACTGTTCTATCATATACATAACTCCAGTAATATATGTTAATTAGTGAAATTTAGAAGTGCTTGTAGGCAGATCTTTTAACCTTTGGACAAAGAAAGGCTAGCTATGTATATGGTGGAACCATTTCCTAAACCCCTGTTAAACCACAACTTCTTACATTTCGGTTAAAACAAACATAACGTGTTGATTAGTGAGTTTTACAGGCTAGATTTCTCCCCCTGCCTCTATTCTTTATGCTAAGCTATGCTAATTGCTCAAGGCTCTAAAACGTCGGATTTAGGTCTGATTGCCCTGTCTATCGTTAAATGCAATGGAAAAGTCACAATTTGCTGCATTCATATGGCTTTCATTTTAGTTTAGCTTAAACTACATTTATACGGTTGATTTCTGTCCCGCAGATAGGGCAACCTGTTTGTATAAGTCACCCTCCCAGGACTGCTGTTCACTCTCAGATAATGAAAATATAGTGAGTGAGTGTCTGTCCAAACCTGAAAAGCTCCTTGTAAAGTGAACCTGTAAGCCATTCATTATTCATTGTGATCAAGCGTTGCCATGACTCTCTGTCCACTTGGGAGGACCTTAGACTTTGGCACAACTCCTTGTGAGTGTCTGTTTCTGCTGCCAACTGTTTGTCTGATGGCCTGAAAAACAGAGGCCGGACTCAGAGATGCATAGTGTTTGTTAAGACACACATGATAAGAAAATAAAAAAAATGACTGACACTCTTCCAAGGTGTTAACATTTGCAAAACTTTACTGACTGTTGGATAGGAATATAATCACTGCTGTGGAGAAAAAGCTTGGAGACACTGTGTAAAAGGAAATATTGTAAATGCTTGGATATCAGTAAATGCCATTTTGATAATTGAAATGGAAAATAACAACTTTCATGCAAATGCTGAACTGACATTTAGTATTTGTCTTGTCTGTCTCTGGGAAGAAAGTTATGAAAGAGTTTAGCAGGCTGACTGAAAAAGGTGGACTCCAGTGATGAATGTAAAACAAGACTAAGAGTATACGCTACGCTAGCTGCTGTGTGAGGCTGTACTTAGGCACAGTGCTAACATGCTCACAATGATAATGCTTACATGCTGACATTCAGGAGGTGTAATGTTTGTGTACCAATGTAGGCTGATGATAATGTAATTTGCAGGGGAGCTTGAGAGGGACAAGAATGGCTGTACCAAATTCAATAGCACTAATAACTGTTGAGATATTTTGTTAACATGCTGATGTTCAGCAGTTATATTTACCATGGTTGCCGTATTGGTTTAACATGTTAGCAATGTATTTTACTGTTTTGGAATTCAACTGTTCATTTGAGGAGTATGAATGTCTTATCAGTTCTTGGACCAGTGTGTCCTCCACACACTGGAGCTTCAGTCACCGGTTGATAGGGAGCTTTAAAGAGAAGAACACATACATCTCTGTGTTTGGCTCACAGTGTGTGGCCTGACAAATAGACTCCCAGCTGCTCAAAATTACTTTAATCCAACAATAAAGTTGGCTATGTTCAGCTGACTTGCAGTTGAACAGCTGGTCTTTGTTTACGTTGTCATTACTGAAGAGATCCAGACCTTCGTAAAAGGTGTAATGTAAGTAGTTTAATTCCAGTGGTGTTAATTTTGTCCAACATTAGCAGGCAGCCAAAAGACATAATTTACTTCATCTAGGGACTGTTTTGTCTTTCAAACATAGGATAATGTAATGTGGTGGTTGAGGTTTTTAATATTGTTACAGTTCCACAACTGAGGATTTAGTTTGGCTCGTTTGTGATACAATTTCAGGCTTTCCCATTTCCTCTCTGTTTTCAGTGGCTATAAAAACCAGTCATCCTTCTCCCCTGCCTCTGGCAGGTGCAGCATATCCCCCAATTTCCATTTATAATCAGTGTCTGGTGTCACTTTTCCTTCCTCAAACACAATGAAGCGCATCTCTATATTTCTCACTCTGATCTCAGTGCCCTAATTTCTTCTCTTCCTTCTCTGTTGTTTCTCCAACTCTGACTCTGAAGGAGCGGGGTGGCAGTTTTTAGCTCGTTCACCAGGATGTCTTTCATGTTGTGCCTTATCAGACGCCTTCTCAAATTCAACCAACCCAGCACTTTTAGCATTTTTTGTCAGTCCAGAGTTTAAAAGACAATACGCAATGGTTCCTCTTGTCATTCTCAAAAATTCTAACTCCTTAAGAAAAACAATTTATTGTGAAAGTGAAAGGTTTTACATCCTACATGCTACGTATTAGCATATCTTTTTTTAACTTTATGAATATTTTTAGCCATACGAGCAATATCTCAATAACTATCAGATGGATTACCATGATATTTTGTACACACATTCATGGTCAGCAGATGACAAACCCTACTGACTTTGGTGAAACTTCTCAGAATCCCATGAAATGTGGTACTATTTTAACTGTGGCTATGTGATTGTGGTGTTGTATTTACCTTTCTCATTGTCAAATCCATCTATTATTGTCAAATCGATTTCAATCACTGGAATGGAACACTCAGAAGTGCCACTTAACAATGATTTTGTATGTTTTGACTACTCATAAAAAAGGTAAACAATGATACTACATCAGTAATTACTAATAAGTCCAATTAGTATGTGCAGTGCATTGGTGTTTTTGCAGCATCAGCCATTATCATTTGAGTTTGGGTTACTTTTGGGTGTAAATTGATACAAATTATGTGTTTTTTACACAGTGTCAGCCCTTTACTTGTGTCAAGCTGCCTCTCTGGCAGTTGCAAGGGCTTTCATCTCCTGCAGAAAACAGTCATCGTGACAGGTTTTTTAGAGGTTTCAGTCTCTCAGTGGTATGTCTAGAGTGTGTTGTTATCTGAAGCCACCACCTCCTCCTCCTCACATGTCTGCAGAGATATAGTGTCTCCTTGGAGCAGTGGCAGGTTTCTCTCATCTGGTCCTTCACTGTGTCCGTTTTCTGCATTGGGGCTGCAGCTGATCTCAAAATTTGGCAGGTCATTGTCGCTGAACAAAAAACTTCATTGCAGCACAATCAACCATGAGATAAACATAATGAAACTTTTAGCTTTTGTTTCCTTTTTGTTTTTTAAATGATGGCCTCAGGCTTAAACACAGTCTCTGTCTCCCTGTCCCACAGAAAGCAAACCCTTTTGTTCAGCAATTTTGTGGCTATAATTGGAGCTGTGTTGATGCTCTTGAGCCAAACATCTGTGCCTTTTGAGATGATCATGGTGGGACAATTTCTCTATGGCATCAATTCAGGTGAACCTACTGTATGAGGAAACCTATTTCATCTCTCTTTTTTTTCTTTAAAATCTTCATAGATGGCTGCTCAGCACTCTTGGCTCCACATTTAACCCTACAGGCAATTGATTTATATTATATTACTAAGTTCTCTTGGTCATGTGTCACCCAGTTATTGATCAATATTGACTCAAAATGTATGATTCCCTTGTGCATAACTCTAGGATTCAATCTTGTAGCTCATACCGTGTACCTTGTTGAATGAGCCCCCAAGAGGCTGCGAGGGATGGTGGGCGTAACCATCGCTACCTTCCTCTCCTTGGGGAAGTTCAGTGGTCAGTCCTGGGGATCAGGTGAGGTGGCTCATTGATACTGTCACTGGGGTCAGGTGATGGAAGGTTCCAATGACAGTCTTAATGTGGACAGAACTCTCCCGAAGACCCATTGTGTCCTCTCTGTATGGATGAAATCTTAAATCAGAGGTACAGTATATATAATGTTATTTGTAAGTGACTTACAGACTTCTCTACACAGTAGAGAAATTACCGTATAGTACAGGAGAAGCTCGCAGGCAGTTTCGACTTACATGAGCTGTTTAGGTTTAATTACTAATGTTAACTAGCATTTTAGTTAGCAATAATTAGCCTGTGCCCATATTATCTCCTTACAGATATACCTACGCTCTCCGTCTCTGCAAGATTGGGAATGATTGAGATTTCTCTTGGCACAGCTACCAGAAGAATTACAACTTTCAGACAGGTTGCTCACGTCACATCTACGTCTTCGAGCTCAGTTGGAGGCTGCGCAGTAACGCTCAGCCATGGGCGTCAGTTTGGTTTGAAATGTGCTGGGGACAGAGACGCATTTGTAAGTGCATTTCCAGAAGTGCTGGGTACAATGATATTCATTTTTTTTTCTCTTTTGCGCAGGTCATGTTTTGAAAGACGCTGTCCTGTAGATTACTAATGTAAATTAATAAAAATGTATTCAAAAGTGTGGTGATGTCAAACACGTTTTATGAAGAAGTTTTTCAAGTTTTCAAAAACCATTAGACAGGCATTCTAAAACGCTTAACGTGGTTTAATGCAGGGTGCGAACTAGGCAAGCATCAAGGCGTGGTGGCGCTGCGGTGCAAATTCAACTCATGTTTAGGACATGTTAATTTAAAGGTTCGCAGAAAAAATATAAACATTGGAGGCCATTAATCGGCACGCAAAGTCCGTGAAATCCATTCTGCAGTAAGCGTCATATAGCCATGGTAAAAAGAAAACAAGGCAGTTTAATTAATTTCGGTTTTACTAAGAAATAGTGTAGCGATGACGTTAATAGCACGACCAATTCACCTGCTGCAATGTTATTACCTCCCACGCAAGAAGAAGCTGAAGAAATAATGTCCTCTCTGGCTGAAGATGATCCTAATCCCTCTTGCTCCTCTCTCTCCCGTTAAATTGGAAAAGTCCTATTATTATGGACGTTATCTGATAAGCGTTTCTGCTTCATTAGAGCCTATAAGGAAAAAGCTTAACGTGGTTGAACGTAGCAGGACTACCTAAACAACAATCAATGATCACCAAATTTCTCTCTCATATTGCTCATCATAACCACTGAAAACTGTCAAAAAGTCTAACTGAAAGTCCTATTATTATGGACGTTATCTGACATTAAGCGTTTCTGTTTCACATTTTCAGCAGGGCAGCGGAGCGGCTGAGGGTTGACTCCCCACGGTTCTCATATGTCCTATAAGGTCCGCAGCAGAGCGGCTGTGTCTGTGCCTGTCCTGTGGGGATAGAGCTTTTTGTGGATTTGTTGGCATCTGTCATTCACGAATTATAGGCCTATGTGTTATGAACTTTATTTTTTTAACTAAATTGAGCTCGAGGTTTTAAAAAAAAGTGGTGGGTACAAAATGACTCATGACGAAATGTGGTGGGGACGCATACCCACCGTCCCCACCGAAATCGACGCCTATGCGCTCAGCGCTCACCGGAAAAGTGCTTCTAATATCCTTCACTGGTCTCCATCCAGAGCAACGGGATCTGTTGTTCCATTCTTATATACTGTCTATGGATGTGACTGGCAAGTGTTCAGATGAGAGACAAACCAGTAGGCCAATCATGTGATCTCTCTCCTCTATGTGGGCCAGTCAGTCAAAGACCAAGGCTGTGAATGGCCAGTGTTCATGTGAAAAACACACAAGTGGGCCAAAGTTTTAGATCGGATTGCAGCTTTAATGAGTTTTGAACAGTCAAACTAAAAAAGTGCTTAATGTTCCCCAAAAGCCCAATTTTTCTAATCAAAGCACACCAGACATTTAAAGGAATATATTTACTTTTCAGAGAATAACACGGAGTGAAGTAAAAACACCTCATACCCACTACTGCACTCAAAACTAAGAATGTGAACATATACATTTTAAATTAAATTTTGGGGGTTTCCTAAATAGACATGTGATTTGTATCTAATTCAAATACTTCTCTCCAGGTGTAACCTACTATTATTCTTTTGATGTGTTGCATGTGGCAGAACATGCAAGAACAACAGTTAACCTTTATTTATTCAGGGGAGGTTCACTGAGAGGCAGCCTCTCTTTTGCAGGAACGCCCTGATCACATTCACACAGTTCCACATTCATACCTGGAAGCTGCCCAGTACAACCACAGTCTGATCTGCTGGCCACTGAGCAGCTCCACTGGAGCGGTTGGGGTTAAGGGCCTTGCTCAAGGGCACCTCAGTGGTGATAATGAGGGAGGGACAAGCGCTGTTCTTTCACTTTCCCCACCCAGATTTTATCCTGTCGGTCTGGGGATTGAACCGACAACCTCCCGGTCACAAGCTCGCTTCTCTAACCTGTAGGCCACCACTGCCCGTAGCCTGTGTAAATCCCATTTCATCAATATCCCACTATGGTTTATCTTTTTTGATTTGTGGCCTATTACCATTAGTGAATTTCGAGTTTAATAGCCCGTAGACATCCTGACATAGATGGGTTTTTTCTATTATTTCCTTTTGTGATTTAGGAAAACAATTATGGAAAAACTTTCCTCTGCTCTCACAGTTGTCTCCATCTGTGACACCTGTCCTAATGTATAGCTAGAGCTCCCCCCTGTGGTTTACGTCTGTAAATGTGCTTTGCAGTTCATGATTATTGAGAATACAGGCAAAACAGAGGATACATGGCAATGTTTGCAACACTGATCCTCCTCACCATCACTCTGTACCTGCAAGTGAGTTCCCACAAAACCAGACACAGTTTGCAGCACATTTCTGCATATTTTGATGCATAAAACATGGCAAGTAATGACTGACAGCAATTCAAATAATAAAATATATGCGATGAACACAAGCATTTCAACAGACCTTTGAATTTCCTTTAGAGTTGGGTCTCCTGGATGCCGTATCTGCCGCATGGTCCTCATTTTCTTCTTCATTTTCTTTTTTGCCGGTGGACCAGGTACGTTTTATCACTAGAGATCTTTGCTATTAAAGTGATGGTTCGGAGTAATTCACCCTAGGGTCCATTGCACCATGACCTCGAGCCAAACACCCCCCCAGAAGCTTTTTTCACCTGGGTCTAACATTGGGAGAGTTAGCTAGAGTAGCGTTATCAGCTGAATAGCTTAGCGCAGGGGCTAATGGACCCACGTTTGTATCTTGTAAGTTACCCCACTAATAATGCCCGAAATTATACCAAACGTCTACAAGTAGTACAAATAGGTTATGCTCTCATAAAACGATGGATTGGAAAGTTTGTAAGTACACCAGAAGTTTATGAACACTTGCCTGCTCTCTTCAGCTCTCTGCTGCTGCTGCTGCTGCTACCTGCAGTTGGACGAGTGCTTAGGGCCGTCTACAAATTACAACACCGAAAAGAGTTACAACAAAAATATTTATTAATTCAATGATTAAATAAGGTAATGTCTCCAAACTTACCTCAATTATTACTTGTCTCCTGCTAGTTATACTACAGCACTTACTTTAAAAAAAAAAAGTTAATTAATAAATATTTTTGTTGCATCTCTTTTCGGTGTTGTAATTTGTAGACAGCCCTAAGCACTCGTCTTACAGCAGCAACAACAAAAGCAGAGAGCAGAAGCCAGCAGGCAAGTGTTATTTACATAAACTTCTGGTGTACTTACAAACTTTCCAATCCATCCTTTTATGAGAGCATAACCTATTTGTACTACTTGTAGACGTTTAGTATCATTTCGGGCATTATTAGTGGGGTAATTTACGAGATACAAACGTGGGTCCATTAGCCCATTCAGCTGATAACGCTACTCTAGCTAACTCTCCCAATGTTCGACCCAGGTGAAAAAAGCTTCTGGAGGGGGTGTTTGGCTCGAGGTCATGGTGCAAAGGACCCTAGGGTGAATTACTCCGAACCATCACTTTAATGAAGGATTTCAATTTGACTATTCAACAATGATTACATCAAACTGCAGTGTGTATATCTCCCCTGTGTTTTTGACCCTCAGCTGGAGCATCAGAAATATTAACTCTGTCATTCAAATCAGCAGGAAACACCCTCGGCTGCACTCTCAACTGGATAAGCATGTTTTTGCTGGGACTGCTCTTCCCTTTCATAGGGGTAAGCACATTATTATCTTGCTGAAATGTGGCATATTTGTAACTACAGGACAGTAGACACATTTATTCATGAATATTCAGATCAAATCAGAAATAAATGCACACTGATTTATAAATGTCCTCAAAATGCTTCCTTTCCAGGAGACAATTAATTACTTTTGTTTTCTCATATTCCTGTTTGTCTGCACCGCCTGTGGGCTGTACATGAAGTTTAATGTCCCTAAGACCAAGAATCTGACAGCGCTGGAGATTTCTGCAGTTTCAGAGGATGCACTGTCAATCTGGAGGATCACATAAGAAAAAAATCCCCTGAACAGAAACTAGACGGAAACCCAACAGATGTGATTGTGATCATATTTACCGAGGTCATAAAATGTCAAACAGCAGACATTTAGAGATCAGAACATCCAGTGTCCAACTGCAACAACTTAACTTTACTGCATTATTTGACAGCTTTCTGTGCTACTTTACAGGTCCATAGTTTACAAACTGTTATCATAGCATACCAGTACATTATTAAAGATTAAACTGCCCAACAGTATCAGTTCATACACCATTGCATTAGTTATTATAATTCTTGATTATAATACATAATAATCACTGACAGGAGCGTACCTACCTGTCCAATACTGTATGAAGTGCTGCTGGTTAGTAATGTCATTTTATTGTATGATGCAAATACAAGTCCCAGCCCACAAGCGCATGCAGTACAGGATACTGTGGAAGAAAACGTTCTCTCAGGTCCAATTCAGAGGCTGGTTCAGATGAGTTTTATTCACTGTGCAGTGGAGAAAGATGCTCACAAGCAGCTGTAAGATTGTCTCTCTGACCAGAATGAGTTTCTAGTCAGGGTTTTATACAAGGTTACAGGAAACAACAGAATAAACAAAAGCTGAGAAGACATTCAACTCACTAGTCTGTCTGAGTAGATTTGCATAGACTCAATACGGTCTGCTTCAACTAATCAAAAGTACTTTGGTCAGTAAAGATGTGTGAGTTTCTGTTGGAGCCAACCTAGGCTCTAAACAAAAGGTCTCACTCACAGTGATCAAGCAAATGCTTTGTTTTAACACTAAACTAAAGCAAAGGCAGACATACTTAATGAAATCAGGAGACACTAAAAAGTTGTTGATCAGGTAAAACAATAGGAGCTTAATCAGTCAACAGGAAAGACGATATCAGGATAAAATGAGACTAAAACTGTTAGGTAATTCATTTTCTTCTACAATACCAACTATTCTGTTGCAGAGCAACAACAGTTGTCAGAAAAGACTGTAACGTCTTACATAACACATTACACTGCAAACAAAGAACTTTGTCTCCTCTCCAAAGTGTTACAAATAAAATCTGTCACAGAAAAGGTTCCCTTCCACACAACTACAGTTTGTATAATTTAAGAACTCATCACACAAAGTCAAGGCTTTACATCATATATAATAAAACATAAAATACTCTTTCATCTCCCTTAAATCATAAAATATTTTACACACACACACACACACACACACACACACACACACACACACACACACACACACACACACACACACACACAGTATTAGAGGATTGTACTTTTGATACTTTAAGTAGGCCTACATGTTGCTGAAAATTGGCTCAACAGGGCTCTGTATGCCTACTTGTGCAGTGCAGCTTTAGGTGAAACTAAAGGTAAATGTAAGTTCAAATATCTGAAATGTTTTGCTTTGATGAACACAGTTTAGCTGTTGGGGGTATGGCGGGACAGACATCATCGGGAAACTCCTAGCTATTACGCAGGCGTGCAGCCCCAAGACATGTGTGCGCCCCTGATAACGCAATCTACACGTTCAAAGCTAAATGTCTTGCAGGACGAGTGCGTGGCAAATGCAAAATGCGAGAGGCAGGTATGCATGTGTCCCGCAGCTGCTGACATCACCAACAAGTAGAAAGTCACAGGGTGGAGTTTCAGCCTGCGTACGAAATAGAGAAAAACAATTATGTCCACGCCTACAAAATTTGAACAAATTTGGTCATTTAAATGCCTCTCCAATGACTGCATGCGACAAGTGCCGAGTAGCATACCGCAGGGCAGTTACATAAAGGCCTAACTCACAGGAGTTGGTCATCAGCCATCTTCGTTGAAAGTTTGACAGGACGCAATGGACACAGATCCCAAGACCTCCTCTGATGAGCCCAGGGTGAAGCGAGGCTTTGACCAAATGTGAGTTCATTTGATTTAGTGTGATAGCAATGACATACACAACTGTACTTTGAACAGCACTAATGCTTTTAATATCCTTTTCAACTGATAATTACATAGTCAACATAACAGAAGAATTTCTGAAGTTTTTTTAATTATTTTCATAGAAAAAGTACTTTTTGTAGTACTTGTTTTTGTAATGTCTGTCTCATTGGTGACAACACCAGATCTGGAGAAGTCCCTGTATTTATTTCTACATCATTAACAAGTCATTATAATTAGGCTATTAGGCTACATGTTTAAAAAAAAAAATAATAAAAAAAAAAATTACAAATGCTTCCTGACCCTCCTCACCTGCTACTATCTTCTGAAGGTTTGCACCCCATCATTACTAAATATTTGAATCAGCACATACTGAAACCAGTAACTGCTCCTCTGTGCTCCTCCTGCACCAGAAACACTTGTTCCCTGCCAGCTTTTATGTGCTGGATTGATCTCAGGAAAAGATCCTCAATAGCTCAGCAGCAACACACTTACAAAACAAGAGCTTGCAGGTAAATTATTTACAGCAACCCTATATGAATGAACTGTCAGGGAGGGTTGAGACTGGGCCATCCAGACTGGAGGTGCTGCAGATAGGCCTCTCTCTCTGTCAGGCTGTCACTGATAAAGAGGAGCATCTAGTGACACAGGAAACCGTGTACTGTACAGTTGCACCGGTCAACACGACAGTCTGTTGACAGTCATTGGAATCAGTGGTGAAGATAGTTAAGGGTAATGATACAATGTCCATATAAAAGAGCTATGAAAGAAACCATGAGGAAACCTAATAATGTCACAGAAAAGCAACAAATCTTGACTTCAAATCAAAAGGTCTCTTCACTTTAGTTGATGACTTCCCCTCAGGCCCACAACAGAAACTCTGGTTAGAACTGATGCAGACAAGAACTGCAACATACCTTAAGAAACCTCATAAGTCAAATCCACCAGACATGTGTTGTGCTGTCAGACTTCAGCTGTGTTGTTGTGTTTGATCACAGGGTGTTCGCCAACAGAAGTCTGACACTGGAGAACATCAAATGCTATGGATTTGATATGGACTACACGATGGCAAGTAGGTTACCAAAAAACCTTTGGGTTTGGAACATGTCGTGTTACCATGAGGAGGTTCTAAATCTAAACTGTCGTATTGAATTCTTTATTCTAGATTTAGGACTTTCTCTTAAACTTGCCACATGATATTTACCGGCTTTATGCTAATGGTGCTTGTGTTTGTGTGTTTGCGTTTGTAGTGTACAAGTCTCCTGACTACGAGAACCTGGGCTTTGAGCTGATAAGAGACAGAATGGTGTCTGTTGGATACCCTCATGAGCTTCTACGCTACACATACGACCCCAGCTTCCCCACACGGTTAGTTTTAAATCTACCTCTGTAATTGAGAAGTCATGCAACAATGAAGTAATCAATTTATCTGATGTACTTCAGAAACTAATTTGTTTTTAAATTTTAAGGATGAACCCCTTGAAATTAACCATCATGTTTTCAGTGGGGGTCCATATAAATTAATTAAACAATTCAATCAAAAACAAAACTAACAAACATGACATCACTATTTTAGGTTTTAGGAAATTGCGATGGGTTATTTTCACTATTTCTGACATTGCACAGATCAAACAATTAATCGATTAATCATAATAAATTATCAGTTAATATTCAATCAATATTCTGGTAGCTGCAGTACTGAAATAAACGGTTGCCTCCTTTATATCTGCTTCAACTGCAAGTTCATGTCATGTCTTCATAACCTCCTTCACATCTCCTTTTCTTTTTTCCCCCACCATCAGCGGTTTAGTGATCGACACCACATACGGGAACCTTCTGAAGGTGGATTCAAATGGGAATATTTTGGTTTGCAGTCATGGCTTCCACTTCCTCAAAGGGTAAAGTCAAAATCTTTACAAAATGCAGTACAGAAATGTTGCCACATACTCTGTTGAATTGTTGGTAAATCATTGACATATCTACCCGTTTAATCCATAAAACCCATTCTAAAAAGTTATAAGAAATAAAAGAATGTTGACATCCTTAGTCCAAAGACAGACAGATTGGGTGAATTAGAAATCAACAGATAGAGAAGCACTCATACAAATTAAACAAAGATACATTTAAAACACAATTAAAAGGCCTTTACTATTTGGATACTTTTACTTTTGTACTTTAAGTACATTTTGGTCCTTATACTTCTGAGTGAAATGTTTTCTTTTACTTGTAGTGGAGATTTTTTAGAAGACGTAGAAGAGTAAATTATCTGAATACTTCTTCCACTATTGGTTATGTATTTCAAGAAGAAAATCGGAAGTTTGAGGTTTAACATACAGGTTAAACCAATATTTTTCTGTATTTTTACAGTATTTTTGCTGTGACTGGGAAAACCCAGTTGAATTCAAACCTGTCATGGTTGTTTGTTTTTGGATGCTACTCTTAGTTATTTATTGACACTAACTGCTAATAATGACTGATGGTCAGCTGAGATGAGCTTTCGTGAGATTCCACTTGTTTTCTGGTACAAACCACAGCAGCAGATACACATAAGTGCATCTAATTTGTTTTGTTTTTAATAGATTATCACAAGATTTATGTATTTGTATTACAGTTTGTATTTTACCAGTGTTATGTCTGTGTTCCACAGAGAAGACATTCATAACTACTACCCCAACAAGTTCATTCAAAGAGACGACACCGACCGTTTCTACATTCTAAACACTCTCTTCAATCTTTCAGGTATAAAATGCACCTGTAGAAATGTTGAATTTCAGTTATATTACTAATTTATGGGTAATTCTGTAGTGTTTGCTACCCCAAACTCCTGAGAATTAAAAATAAATGCTTTGTCTGCATTTCATACTCATTTAAAAAGGAAGTTGATATATGATATCAGCAACTTAAAACTGAACTAACTGACCTGTGTTTCCATGCAACCTGCAGAGACTTACCTCTACACCTGCCTTGTGGACTTCTTTACTAGATGCACCAGATACACAAAGTGAGTGGACTCGTTTTATTACTCTCATATACATTTGACTGTTCTCTCTGTGATTATAAATAAACCAGGGAATTCTTTGTCAAACTTTACCACTCTTACTCTTCTACTAAATTTCTTCCAGCTTCCCGAAAGGTTTCCAGCACGGCGACTTGTTAATGTCCTACAGAAGCATGTTCCAGGATGTTAGAGATGCAATGGACTTTATTCACGACACGGTAAATTAAATTGTCAAATCTCAAGATGTATAATGTACAATGGGACACATTGTTAGCATGGAAAATCAAACTTTGTCTCTAACTGTTATACTGTATCCGTTTACTGTATAGGGAACCCTGAAGGGACAAACTATCAAGAATTTGGATAAATACGTGATCAAAGATGTGAGTAAACTGACAAGATTAGAATGACGATCAGCTGTAATGGCCAAGTATGTGTGAACATATACAAGGAATTTGACTCTAGTTGTTTGTTGCTCTCAATGTACATATATACAGCTAAAAACAAGGACAACAAAGCTGATCAAAAGGTAAACAAGCATGTGACTACTCTGTACTGTAGTCGTCAGATTCATCTAAAGACACTTATAGAGCTGGCTCAGGTTTGCCTGACTGCCGGGGGACTTCTTTGACACACTGAGCTCCTCTCTCTTTCCATCGGTGTGCATCCATATCCCAAAATGCTTGTTGCTAACTTAGCTCTGGGGAGCTTATTCCCCGGAGTCCTTATGTTTTTTTCACCCCGCAGTTTTCCTTTCCTAAATCATGGTTGCAGCTGTCGCCGTGGTCTTGCTCCGCGCCCTGCTATGCCTTACTACATCCTGCTATGCCCTGCTGTACCCTGTAATGTCCTGCAGTGCCCTGCTACGCCACGAACTACTACAACTACTATTTCTAGTCTTTATTGTGACTATAATTGCCACCGTTTCACACCCCCAACCGGCACCGTCAGACACCGCCCACCAAGAGCCTGGGTCTGTCCTAGGTTTCTCACTAAAAGGAAGTTTTCCTCACCACTCGAGATTTGTGCCAAAAAGGGAGTTGTTCCTCTCTACTGTCACACTAAATGCTGGCTCTTGGGGGAATTACTGGAATTGTTGGGTCTTTGTAAATTATAGTGTGGTCTAGACCTACTCTGTCTGTAAAGTGTCTTGAGATAACTCTTGTTATGATTTGATACTATAAATAAAATGTAATATTACAGTATATACACTGTGGATACAGCGATGCTTATATTTCTATTGATAGTGATGATATTGAAACTTTAAAGAACAGTGAGTATTTAAATTATGAAATATATCATTTATTGGCAAAGTGGATGCTTGGTGTTAAAGGGTTATTGCACAGGGATTTTCCTAGCACTATGGACGGTGTTAAGTGTTCACCATAGTGACAGCCTGCAGGAAGTGTCTTATCATTTTGGCATACAGTGTTTTGTAATGCCTACCAGACAGAAGAGATTGGAACAGATTGTGTCCAGGTTGTGAATGCTCTGCAATGATGTTACCTGCACATTTCCTGACTCTTGCGATGTATAAGTCCTGGATGGAGGGCAGGTTGTCACCAATGATTTTTCCTCTGTCCTGATTGTCCATTGTAGTCTGTTCTTTGGTGGCTGATCCTAACTACATTTGGCCGTGCAGAGAACAGACAGGATTATTGCAGAGTAAAATTGTATCAGCTGCTCCTGAGGCAGTTTGAACTTCCTGAGCTAGCGCAGGAAGTTGGGCCTTTTTCCTGATAGTGTCTATGTTGGAAAATTGTTGAAATAGTAAACAAATGAATGTGTTCTTTACAGTCAAATCTCCCTGTACTCTTGACCCGGCTTAAAGTGGTGGCCAAGGTCTTCCTCGCCACCAACAGTGACTACAGTTACACTAAGGTGAGCCTCCAAACATATAGTGACTAAACACTAATTATATGAAAATAAACTGGAGGACTTTTAAAATGTTTTTTCTCCTTTCTCATTAAGGCCATTATGAAATACCTGCTTGAAAATAATGCTAAGGTGAGACCATTTTAACTCTGCTTTGAATATTCAGAAAATTTTACTGAATCATGTGACTAAACATTACCTTGGTTTCTAGCCTGGAAGTCCAAAACAGTCCTGGCGCTCCTTCTTCGACCTCATCGTTGTGGACACCAGAAAGCCGCTGTTCTTTGGAGAGGGGACTGTGCTGAGACAAGTGGACACGGTATGAAAAAGTCTCTCATACTGAAGATTTACATGTTACCGTTTGAACCACAGCAGGTTTCAATAATATGTTGTATTTTGGGACACAGGACACAGGAAAGCTTCGGATTGGGACGTACACAGGTGACCTCCAACATGGAACCGTTTACTCTGGAGGTGAGATTCATTCATGCGTTTTTATTTATTCATTGTTGTGTTTTATTTTTTTAGAAAAGGTCACATAAAATATATCGAATTAATAAATAAGAACAGAGGTTTGGACACAGGTTTAGGAGCCGTGTCATGTCTCATTACTACTATGATTAAGGCACGTGGAAAAGAATTCCTCTCTTTGTTGGTTGTGTACAGTTTGATGAAGTGTGGGTGAAAATTTGGGTAGGTGATTATTGATAATTGATTGAATTTTGGCCTATGTCGATCATTGGTACACTATTGTCAGGATTTATGAGGCTTGGACCCAAAACGCAGAGACGAGAAGATAGTGGAAGATGAAGTATATGTAACGGTTTACGAACAAAAGGTGTCCTGAGGCAGGCTGGCAGGTAAAAGGAAAGTCCAAAACAAAATCCAAAAGCCACTTGCAAAACTGTAGACACGGAAGGCAAAACACAGGGATGAAGAGACGCAGGGACTAACACCAGGAGAAACAACGATGAACCGACAAGAGACAAAGAAAGCACAGAGACTAAATACAAAATGTAACGAGGGTAGTAACGAGGGACAGAGACAGAGGGCTGATGAACAGGTGGATCACATCAGGGCAGGGCAGACAATCACAGAGAGATCCAAATAATAATTAATCAAATTATTCTGAACAACTTAAATATATATTCTTTTATATTTTCTTTAGTTTCTAAACGCTTTCATGTTCTGTCTGAATTTCTTAACCCTAAAAAAGAAAATAATTTAGTTGTGTGTGCAAACTTGAAATGACCTTCTGGAAATGTCAAAGGTGGAATTCAAATATATGAAGATGTTTTTTTAAGTAAAATATTTCAGTGCTATACCTTCAGTGGTTCAATATTAAATAGATTCACTAGTGCTTATAAAAGTGTAATTATTGCGGCCTTTCTGTGCTTCCATATGTATGTGTGTTTTTCTGTGTGCATGTGATATGGATGCATGGTTATAATTTAATCCCTCTTCCATGTTATTGTATGTAATAATTTAAATAAATGTTTGCAGGATCTTCAGACATCATCAGTGATCTGCTGGATGTCAAAGGTAAAGACATCCTCTACGTTGGTGACCACATTTTTGGCGACATTCTCAAGTCTAAGAAACGTCAGGGCTGGAAGACTTTTCTGGTTGTACCGGAACTCAACAAAGAGCTCAAAGTGTGGGACCAGAAGAAAAGTAAGAGCAAATAGACAACAGTGCTGTTGTTGTTGTTGTTGCATTGTGATCATTTCAAAGTCTTGATGGCTTTCTTGTTTTGCAGGTCTGTTTGAAGAGCTGAAACGTCTTGACGTCTTCTTAGCTGAAATTTACAAGTGAGTTCTTCTGTACTTGTTAATTAACACTTGTTGAATATATAAGAAGTTTATAAACACTACTAAATGATACATTTGTCATGAGTTCACATGGAATTGATGAATACATTATGATCCGTGACTTCATCATCATTTATTCATTTATACCCTAAAAAAATAATTGTATTAAAATTTAGAACATGATTACATCATTAGTAAAGGCATTAGTTAAGTATAACTTTAGTAATTCATAATTTGTAAATCATTATTATTATTATTATTATTATTCATTGTTTTCTGCATTGGTCGTCTGAAGGCACCTGGACAGCGGCAGTTCCGAGTGTTCTGACATCGATGTCATTCAGACAAGAATGAAGGTCAGCTCTACGTATCAAAACACAACTTTATTTTCAATTCTTCAAGTTTATAGTAGTATAGTTATAAATTGACGCATCATGTTGCTGAAGAAGTTGCTGTTTTAACTACATTGTCTAGATGTTTCTTTTTGCTCCTGGGAACATTTAACATACAGCTTTACTGTCATTAGTAATATACAAGCACATCAATACATCACTAGGATGAAGGTTAAGGTTTGGTTGTTCATTCAAATTCTCCCTCCCTCCCTCCCTTTATATTGACAGCCCAAATCAGTGCATCGAGAACTTTGCTTATAGCAGTTGACACATGAAATATTGTATTGTATATTATGTTTTTTTTTTACAGTGCACCAGATTAAGGATTTAAAAAAAGTTCTTAAATTCTTCAAAAACCAAAGAATCCTACACACTGTCCATCTCTTTAATGCTCATCTTGACCAGAATAATCATTTAAAAACCAAAAGCAGGATGTCTATAAGCAGTTGTTTTTCTGATGTTTTATTACACTCTGTCCGGGTTTTTCTGCTAATGTAGTCTGTTGTTTGTGTTTGCAGGTGCTGACCTACAGAATGGACATGTCTTATGGCCAGATGGGCAGCCTCCTGCGCAGCGGCGCCAGCCAGACACTGTTTGCCAGCCAGCTGATGCGTTATGCAGATCTATACTCCTCCACCTGCATGAACCTGCTGCACTACCCCTTTAATTATCTCTTCATGGCTCCCCCAGTCCTGGTCAGCTCTCACCCATACATACTGCACAGAAAACAAATCGCTGTTCTTTCATAGTTCATCATGACACCCATTCTTCAGCTCACTCTCACTCATGAACTCTTTCAGATGCCCCATGAAGCGTTGTCTCAAAACTCGGCTGACGTTGCCTCAGAGCTCACTGTCACCAACAATATTGTCACGATAAACAGAAACTAAGGTTGTTGTTCTTATTATGATGCAGTAATATAATCCTACTTGATCTGAACTGAATTCAGTTAATAGTTCGTTAACATTTCTCTCTCTCTCTCTCTGGCAGTGCTGAAGACAGCTGACCGAGAGGTTTCAGAAGAAGATCATGTGAAGATGCTCCTGAGTAATCTTCTGGACACCGATGAAGGTGACTGTTTGCACCTGTGCTTGTATAAAGGGTTTGTTGCAGCCATGACGTGACTCTTTTACAAAAAGCAAATGAACTTATTGCTCCACCTAGTGGATATGAAGTGCTATGCCATGCAGCTAGATTTTAGGGTTCAAAGCAAAAGCAGACTCAGGATTACTATGTTGTTACATGTAGTGGTGAATGTGCACTTTTGTTCTGAGGTTTGTGTAATGGTATTTAAGAAGTAACTTTATTTATTTGTTGTTTCTGCAACCTCTGGTGAATCATTTCATACATTATTCATAGTATTTGTTCTCATTGTTCACAATTGAACAACTTTAACTAAACTTTATGGTGTAATATGGCATTAGAGGATCTCAGCTAATATTGAAGAACACGCTCACATAATCATTTGCATTGTGTCAGGGGGCTCCTCTGTTTGTTTTGTAGAAAGTAGTTACAATGAAAACTGTTTCCAGTGAAGTCTGTGGCTTATCCAGATTAACCAGGACACTGTATCTGGAAAGACACAATGCTGAGTTTTTCAAATGTAATTTTTCAGCACCACAAAAATCATGTCGCTCCTTTTAAATAAGGAGAAGGCAGAAATCTCAGGGACAGGTCATGCAAAACCTGGGCAAATAAAACAAGAACTAGAACATTTAAAGTTTTCCTTTTGTGCTACATCTGTTGTCCACTGGATGGCAGTGAATCACCTCTGCTACAGACTCAGGTCAGATTAATGTGTGTGAAGGTGTGTGAACTGGCTGAATACTGCAAACAAGTAAAACATGTTATCTGATAAAACAATGATCCATCCCTATATTTCAGATAACATGAATCACTGTGTTTACAATAAAATAGTAGAATATGTATTCTAAAACTTAAACAGTAGCTTATCGACTGCTGCATGTTGTTGTATTTCCCCTAATAAAACTAATCTTATTTTGCTCTTGTCATAGCGGAAACACACACCTGTGTAGTAATATTGTACACACAGTACACACTGTATCTCCCTTTTGTTCTCTCTTTGGCTCTGACAGTCTTGCTCCCTTGAGAGCTGAACCTTTATCAAGAGAGAGCTGAGAGGAATTTGTTGTCACACGCACACGCACACACACACACACACACACACACACACACACACACACACACATACACACACACTTTCTCTCTCTCTCTCCCTCTTTCTTGCTGTATGATATCAGTGCTCACATGTGAGCTTGTATAAGAGGAAATTATACAGTGTTCTTGCAGGGTTGTGTGCACAGAATCTCTGTTCTCCTGCTGGGCTCCTGTACAGAGGAGCGTCTTCACCACATTTCACTCTGCAGAAAGACTAATACAAATATAGTATCAGTCTCATATTTGATATTGATGTTGGCATAGCACACATCATGATAAAGGTTGCACCAATGTCAGGAAACAGCTTAAACTTTGGCTTTAAGTCATGGGAAGAAAAACATTTAAAAACATAAGGTTATAAGTGCTGAAATTTACTTATTGTGTTCACTAAAATGAGAAAAATTAAGAAATAATTTTCAAGTGTGCACTGTTCGAGCATCTATAAGGACATCTTGACACTATTCATATAACTATGTGAGAATCTAACTATTATTCTTTCAAATTAAACATTAAAGGCAACTCCAAATTTGGAGCCACCCACTGCATGCATTGGCACCTCCCCCTCTCACACACACACACACACACAGATTTCCTAGATTATTTCATTTCCTGTATCAGAGCTATTTCAGTTGTATTTCCATCGCCACTGTCTGCTTGTTACCTGGATTTATTGTTTGTTTTCTACCTATTTCTTTTTTATTATTTTATTTGTCATGCTTTATATTCTCACCTGGACAAATCCTCAGCTTTAATCTCTTCTAGCTACCATTTAATATGTTGTTTTGAATTGCTTATCCACCACATGTTGTCACTATGTGTACATAAACTAACCTTAGTGTTCTCTGACATTTGATATGTAATAAAACATAGTGATACTATTTCCTATCCTTCATTTGATGCAGTGTTCTTTATTTAAACTTGCATAGATCCATCTTTGACTTTGTGCTACATCTCCTGTCCTTTGGATGGTATTAAGCTGCAGCACACTTGATTTAAAGAAACCTGAATGAGCAGCATGACAGCAGACTAACTGCCACCTATCTGTGTGGAGATAGTCATATAGACATAGGCATGTACTGAGGCTTTATATGTTAATTTATCTCTTAAGAAACTAGATGTTTGTGAGAAGCTGTAGGAAACATTTAGTAATATTTATTCTCCAAACAAGTCTTGCTTTGAGAGTTGTAAAACTTCTCCTGACAAACATACACACCTTTTCTCACTCTCTGATCCCTCTTTCCTCTCCTTGAGACAATATAATGCACTGTGAAATAAGAGCTGTCTTCCCACATATAGAGTGTATACCTGTACTGCAGAGGTGTGAAAAGTACCAGTTCCTCTGTGCTGTTGTTTAGAGTTTGACCCACATGTCCCTCTGCAGAAATATCAGCTTACTTTTAAATACTCCAGCACTCGATCACTCCTTTGATAATGATATTAAGATTGAGGAAGTGGAGGCTAATTTCATTATATCACAAAACATGAGGAAACATTTTTGCAAAGGACATCATGACTGTAAATATTAATGTTCAGGAGGGAGAAACTGGGCGCTATAAATATTATATACTATAAATCAGTAATGAGTGGCAATAAGTCTGTAACGCTTCATTTTCTATCAAAATATAATATTGATTAGCATTTCATTTTTTTTTTACAATGCTATTCATTACAGAACAGTATATGCTGTATCTGCTCTTTCAAACATGTTTTTAGCTGTGCCATTACATCAAACAGACATATTCTGTTACACTATTCTATTTATTTTCTTCATATTTTCCCAAACTTTAATCTGAGTATTTGGTTTCTTTAAAAACTAAAAACAATCCTCAGGAAGTGAAAATAAAGTTGTGCGTGTTTGAACAAAGCTTGACTGCACATTATGAGGATACATGACTTAATCAATGTATTATGAGGTAAAACATAAATAATTATTGAGTGACATCAGTTTGGTGAATCAAAACTGATCTGTGAACAGTAAAGATGCGTGTTTTAAGCCTGCAGGCCGTGGTCAGGCCTGAGATTTCAATGTTTCAATTAAATAAGGTATTTTTAATAATAATTATTATTGTTAATAAAATACACTTACTGTTTTCTAATTCTTTAATACAAAAGTCAGTCGGGCATAAAGGTGTCAGATCTGCTATTTCAAGTCAAAATCAGGATTTTTACATTCGATCCAATCAATTGATTTCTTTTAAACATTAAGTTCTTTTTTTAATTTGTTTTTCCAAGAAAGTAACTATGAGCAATTGAAAACGTATTTAATCATCTTTATTCAGAGAGAAGGCGTCAAAGCAAAATAACAAAAAAATGGCATATATAGCCTACATTAACTTTGTTTATTCCACATTAGTATATCATGTTTGAATAACAGTTCAGGGGTTTTTTTTCAGCAAATTCTACAACCGGAAAAAAAAAGCTTCATTAAGTACAGTGTAATGAAAACACATCCACTCATGAACAGCAGGCCCATTGACAACTTACAAAAGGACAGAATCAAAAACATTAGTTTCATGCATAGCAGTTGGAGTATGTTGTGTTTTACGTATTTAATGAAATACAGATGTCGTTATCTCATCAGCTTGTATTCTCTCTAGTTTTATAAAGCTGCTCAAAAAAAAAAGCACCGCTGACATGTTGGGTTTCATTGCAGGATACTGCTCCATGCAGTCAGATAACTGCAGAAGCACCACCGTCCCCCATTCCACACATTCCAGGATTTCCCAGCAAGCATTGCAAGCAAGCCTAAACAAGTCACGTTCTTTACTCAGGGAGAATTTCACACAGTCAAGTGACTGAGGTCTCTTTTTTGCCTTCACTTCGGTGTGCAAAAATTCAAAAGTACTTTTTGAAGCCAGGCAGACATGATGAGACTTTGATACACCACAATCACTTCCCCCTGGAACACTTGCAATACGTTTCCTTTTTTCTGTTTTTTAATAATGACTTGTGTCCTTCTGCTGCAGCTTGGAACAGCAAACTGGACTGTGGCTAAACATTTGCACCCGGAGGGGTCTGCTGACAGTCATCAAAACAAACAAACCTCTTTACTCTCTTACTTTATGGTTCAAGCATGAGGCACACACACACACACACACACACACACACGAGCAGTGACACCTAATCTCAACACAGGAAGAAAGAAAGACAGAAGAGAAGGCAAAACACGAGGGGGAAGAGAGGGCCTTGCTCCCTACATTCCTCCCTAACCTCCCCTCCCCCCATCGACCTGCTACCACTGAGGATGCTCAAAAACACACATCACCCACCCCCCCACCCCCCTTATTTTTTTTCCATCTGCTTATTTTACCATCAGCACCCTGATACACACTGTTACAGTGTTTAGTGTGACGACAAAACACAGGTAAAGAAAAAAAAAAACACACACACACTGAACTCCATTGAAAAAACAGTGGATTTAACAGAGAACGTGTTTACCATCAAATCTTGAAAACTTTAAAATCCAGTTCAGATAATGGAAACGTTTGAGGTATAAAAATGCATCAGGATTGTTTTGAGTATTTCTGTCATTATTCAAATTTGTCTTTATTGATTTGCTCTTCTAGTGGTCACTTTGAATAATTATCCACTTTTTTCATGAGCTGTGGCGTAAATTAAAAAGGTGGGTAAATGATGACTTTCAATCAATGCACAATCACGCAAGATGGACAAAAATCGATGTTATAGTTTTGGAAAAAAGCATTGTGTCATCGTTTTTTCTTCCTTTAAAATGCCTAAATGCACATCGGTTTGAATGTAAACTTTGAATGTAGGTCATGAGTGCCTGTGTCAGCCTACAAATGTGTGTAAACTCTCTTCTGTAAATACAGAACTGGGTAAACAGTCCAGGAGGCTTTGCTCTGCACCAGCACCTGCTATCAGTCATCAGCTCCACTTCTACACAAACTTGTTTGAAATGAGCCCTTTAGCACCAGTTTAGTATGAGCTGAGGCCAAATGCTATGACAATACTATTGCACTGCTAGAATGGATGGTACAGTAGTGCAACATTGTCAAAGCAGCTGACCTCAGCATGTGTCAGCACGTGGACATGGGGACAGCCATTCTTCACTGCCAAACTCAAAATACATTTAAATAAGCAACAATGCTGTTTGTCTGACTGTTGGGCTTTTTTTTTTTTTAAAGAAGGAAAAAGGCAGGTATTGAAATGCTTAAATTGTGCTGAAATTTGAATTTAGCTAATTTCTTTGATATTTAAGAAATAATAACTGTTAAGGGTGTGCTAAAAAGAAAATATGAAGTTCAAATATTAAATTTTTTTTCTTTTATCTTTACGCTTACAAAAGAAAGCACAATAATAAAAAGGGGAGAGTTTTTGTATGATACCAAGTAGAGACATAGTTGCTCAGAAATACAGACCCATAATCACATTGAAGGACACCCTCACAGCTCCATTAAGAGTTAAGGCAGTAAAGGAAGGTGTGTGTCTCCGTTTCATCAGCCAATGCCCTTTTAATATTGCACTGCTCATCTCAATGTCCAGTAGTGCAACAGAAAAAGGACAGTGGACAACAACATGGACACCATCAGACTCCACTGCACATATACCGACTCAACTAACCCTTTTCTCCTAAAAAAAAATAAACAGAAATTGCACTAATAGAAGAAATCACTAATTAGAAACGCATGTACTTTTATTTTGAAGAATCAAATCAAAAGTCGTTAGATCACAGAAGTACTCAAATCAAGCAAAAGTCAAAACTGGATTTTTAAGTTTGCAAACTTTTCTTCATTGTAGTTTTTACTGTAGAAAATCAGCCTATTAAGGTGAAATGTGTTAAGCTTGAATTCTGCATTTGTGTGAGACGGATAGGATAGAACAGTTAAACAATATAACTTTACAGAGTAAACTTCCTAAATTAAGCAGCATTGGTTACTCTCTCCCTGGGAGAATGGGTATTTCCCAGCATGTGGGCCCATACTATTCTCTCCAGTGAATGACATGCATTCTAATTTTGGGGGAGAAATGGGAGGTCGGAGACGAGGGGGGGGGGGAGAGAAAGAGACACACTCCCAAAGCTTTCAGAGAACTACACGCTGCAACCCTAAATACTTAAACTATCAAATACATTTTAATCATTTCAGTATAATTCTTCCCTCCGAATGATCGTTAAAAAATAAACACAAGCAGACTCGGACGAAATAAAGCCACTGATTTCTTCAACAAAAAGTGAAAAAAGAAAACTATTTTAAAAAGTTGCATTTCTCGTTCACAGTGAAATTACTCAACAATAAAGCGAAACAACGGCGAAAATAAGAAGCAAAGTAGGCTAGGTCGTGCAAGTTTGCACAATCAACGCGTTGTTACACAACATAGCCTACATAATCTATAGGCTACCATTAAAGGAAAAAGGACGCTCGAGAACACCATGTCGATTTCTCTGTCTAATCCATCTCATTATTCCTATAAAACACATCAAGGTGTTCTTGTTTTTTTTTTGTTTTTTTTACCTGTTCTTGAATGCTTTACGTTTTCTCCGCCATACATCTGTGAGCGGCCTATACGCCTCCTTCACGTTAGAAGCACTGGATCTGCTCTGCGAGCCA
This sequence comes from Perca fluviatilis, assembly GCF_010015445.1. NCBI lineage: Eukaryota > Metazoa > Chordata > Actinopteri > Perciformes > Percidae > Perca > Perca fluviatilis. The sequence continues at coordinate 17,781,637 of NC_053128.1, read as the reverse complement.
TTCCTGCCAGCTCACAAGCCCACAGCACAATACTGACGACTTGTTAGATTGCACAACAGCCTATAGGCTGCACACACACAAACGCCAGCACCGTGAAAATGTCCCCCTCAGAGACCCATTACACTACGATAACAGCCCAATAAGGTGCAGGGCGCGTCTATCTGTCCACAAGGCGTTCTATCGTGTCCTGATCAAGTTTTGGAGCGAGCTTCCAGATGCGCAGCGCGCGGGATTGACTCTTAACTCCTTTTGCCGTTTCCCTCACTCAAGTCGCATGAATAAACCCTCAATCTTCGCATCTAGACCTTTGCAACTTCCAAGTTTGCACTGAGCTCCTGACAATTTACGCAAAATCGGCTCCAACTCACAGTGGACACCCTCCCCCCTCCTCCCCTCCTCCTCGCTCTCTGCACAACCACCTCCTCCTCCTCTAAAATCACGAATAGTATCTAGCCAAGGGAGGGACAATCCGTTATAGGCAAAAAAAAAAAAAAAAGAGAAGGGGGAAAAAGTTGTCCATAAAACAAAGAAAAGCAACCCTCTCCACAAACCACTCTTCACGGTCCGCCGCTTTGTGGATTCACGCCGTCGTTCCTTGAAGGCTGCGAGCGACTACAGATCAAATGTGCGCAGCTTGAAGAGTCAGAAAAAAATCGCAAGTCTTCCATGCACAAGCACACGGCCTCGCAGATCCGACTCCATCTTTGACTACTTGACATTCAGAGCCTGCCGGAGCAAATTCCTCGTTTGCATGCCTCCCACTGATTGGCCTCTTCTTGCGCTAGTCTTTGCTTTATGACGAGCCATTGGTTTGGTTTCGGCGTGTTCAACATTTCCAGCGCGCACAGGATTGGCTGCGCGCGGGGAAGCGTCACACCGTACAACGAATACCTGATTAACTGTGTCCCATTCACAAATTTCTCATCATCTCTCCCTTACGTATCCGATCACTAATTATTTTATTTGCTTTTTGGCGCAAAAACCTTTTGTGCAGTTACAAAGGGGATTATAATTAGCCTTTAATTGGCCTCTGCTGGGACAGTAATGCTGCTCATTAGTTCAAATATGGACTAAACCCAGCTTATCTCCTCACACAGGCAGCGCGGATCAGGCTTACAATATTGATCGAATTAAAAGAGTCGATTTTAATATAAACATATACATGCAGGCATACATGTGACGCTTAATTCCGATCTATGTCTTTAATTGCGCATTATAAGCGAACTGTATGAAAATAATTTAAATATTATAAAAAAATGAATGAAAAATATTATATACGAAATACGAAAAATAGGAAATTGTTGCAAAAGTTGCACAATGATCCCAGTTTGAGTAAGAAGAACACGCAGAACGAGCATGTATGATATGGTTTGTGGGGGATCAATGGCTGGATCAGACCACACGGTGCTGGAGGCGGACCCAGTGGGCGCCTCGGCCCCTCGCGAAGCTTTGATTGACGCACAGAGAGGAGTAGCGGCCTGTGAAATTTGGCATTCCTGGCCAGAGGAGCTGAAATAATGGCATTATCCAGTGGGAGAGGGCCCACTTTTTACTCCCCTCACACCCACCCGAGTCCAGCCCACTCAGAAGGGATCTGATTGTGCAGCCAGTTGGCAAAAAAATGTTTGATGTAAGGCGGGGCATGATGGATCCGGTGAAGCTTTGGGACAGTGATGCCCTCTCTGCCTCTACAGAGAGACTCTCCTCAAACTGGACTCAAAGTGTCCTGTCAAAGTGTTTGACACTAAAGTGGAGTTTACCTTTGAAACAAAGTACATTTTGTTTTTGGTCTAATTATATCTTCTGTTTCCATAACTGCTTCTGAAACTGTATTTCTACATATTTCCTTTGCTAACTCTTTAACTCATGAAAGCAGACAGAAAGGAGATTCCTGCTTAAGTACCTGAATAATAAGGTTATTTAATGAATCTGAACTACACACCATAATTACTTAAAGACACTGATTATCATTATTAATCCTCACAGAGAAGCAAATAGCAGTTCACACTGAGGAAACGACTGAATCCAGGTTATGTGAAAATAAAAAGATGTAGCTGTTTTGCACATTATATTAGATTCATTTCTGAGATCAAACAATTGCAAGAAGTATTTAAATAAATTAAATGATTTAGTGTTGTGTGAAAGATTAGAAATCTGCTTCTGCAGAGAGTAAAAATGAATCATTATGCACTAGAAAATGATTTACAATTTCCTCATGAACCTTCAAAATGTTAAAGAAGTCATTCAAAAGTATTTAAAAGACGAAAACAGAAGTTGTATTACTTTAGTTGTTTTTCCTTTCACCAACACACACTCAAGGAATCACAGGCAACATAGCTAATGTATAATATGAATAATGAATGTTTTGAAATGACTGGTTGTTAATATGTTTTTGTGGCTTTAGAACAGAATCATCTCAATAAAAGCTCACTCACACATGTTGGTTGATCTACTCTGGTAAAGTCAAATGAAGCTACTGGAGGATACTTTGAGATTTGACACCAGTGTAATTGAAATTTCATATCAATTATATGTTTACACTTTTAAATAAAACATTATCCAATTAAAAGGGATAAAAAGGCCATAGGCCATTTCCTTTGTCTAATTCACAAATATCTTCAAATCATTTTTCATTGCTGTTGTTATCCAAACGTTTCTATGTATTTAAAGGAATGTTAAACCTTGACATTCAGTTGTATGTTATTATTATTATTATAATTATTAAATTTATTGTTACTCATTCTTTGAATAAGGATAATCACACTGCCACTAAATAACTAGCAATTAATTGATGGAAAAACATAAAAAAATGACTAATAATTCATTCTAAAATGTGCCTGCACTCACAGAAATCCTCTAAAACAATTTCTTATGATTATGAACACGTGTTTACTGATTTAAATGCAACATTTGGCTCATTTTAATGACGTTTCCCAAATTTAAAAATATTACACAACTGCAACTTTTTACAATCAAACAATTCATTAATACAGTCATTTCAAAGTAATGGAATGTATTTTACTGTTGTTGACAATGCAACTTCTCGTGAAAACAGGCCTAATCTGAATAAAAGTAGCAGGGAAATAAGTGCTTTGTTAGAATACCTTGTATGTATTCCTGTAACATAAGGAGCTCATGTTATCCCACTAAATTAGCTCATTTCATTAGATGTATTTTAAAGAATTGTAATCATTTGTGAAGAAATCAAACAATTATGTTTTATGAGATTTTATTGTGTGCAAATGTTCCTCTTTGTTTTTTTTTTGTTTTTTTTGCATTTACAGAACGAAGGCACCATCAGTTCAGATGTGTTTAAAAGGTTTAATCTACAGAAAAATATAAAAGGAAAAAAACTTAGAGTATTTTGAAATGTACCTTGTTGAGAGCAAATGAGATCAACAGAGAAAAGACACAAACGAATGTCATGTTTTGGGGAATGTTTCTTCTGAAAATGAGCCTGAGGGGAGAGAGCCCCATGCTCCACTCCCTGCAGAACGGCCTGACTTCAAACTGCTGCCGGAGGTGTCATGGGGGTTGAGAAAAGCCTTTTAAAAATGGGAGTTATTGTTCCCTCTGTTTCTTTCCAACCTCCCATCCTCCGAAAATGTACCTCCTTTCTTCCTCTGCCCTTTAACCTCTCCCAACCCCCATCCCTCCATCTCACGTCTCTCTCCACATTTCCCCTCCTTCCTCTCATCGGCCAAAGACCAAACAACCGTGATGGATCGTCATTGATAATTTCCCACCACAAAAAAAAAAGGTTAATGGAGAAGTTTTTTTTTCGGGGGGTGGGAAGTGAGTTTTCTGCTTCATCTTTTTCATGAAGTAGTAGTAGACCCCACCTCGTGCACCCTGCCTCTCCAAACAGGGCTCCCTCCTCTCCTCCTCCCCCCTCTGCCTCCCTCTTGAAACAGACTCTATAGACTGCATGCATGACATTCCAGCTGTGTGGGTGGCACAGCCTTTTACAGCTTCTCCAACAGTACACAGGGTTCCTAAAGCACAACAGCAGAAGAACCTCCACCCATGATCCATCTTCAGATACACTTCTTCAATCAGGAGCTCGGGTGTGTTCTCCATCATCCATGATTTTAACCTGGGAAATGGTGGTATTTTGTTGTCTTAAGGCCCAGAAGTTCACAGAGCAGGATGTGTAAAACAATAAGTCACTAAACAACCTACATTTCTGTCCTTCTTTGCCTTTAACCCTGGAGATCCCAGGTCATCTTACGCAGTTTAGAAACATTTATTAGCTTGATATTTCAGGAATTTCCCTAACTATAGGCTATATAAACCTGATGTTTGAACAGATGAATGTGCTACATTATGTCTAAAGACACCAGCTGTAAAACACTGTTAAATACAGAACATTTTCATAAGCTCAATGTGTGTTCAAAATCTGAAATAAGTCTATTTGGATTTCTGTTATTGGAGTTTTATAACATTTTGTTTGTAAGAGGTCTAAGAGGGAGATTAACCTCTCATAAGTAACATGTAGGATGACAGGTTTATTAGGAGTGTGAATTACTTTTTGGCAAACAAAAGGCATATATGTGTTCATGCGTGGCTCAAATAACATGTAAAACATTAAATGTTTGCTTATTCTGTGTAATAGCAATACTTTATGGTCATTTATAGCAAGGGTTACAACTTCAATACTTTCCTACATATTTGGTTTTAATGAGGTCAGAGGATGAAGAAAATAGGCTATTTTAGGGAGGGAAAAGTGGTTGAATTGACAGTTATTATTATTATTATTATTATTATTATTATTACACATATACCACAATGGTGGGGTCTGTGTGGGACCCCAAACACTGTGGAAGTTAAGCTGATTTCAACAAAACACAAAGGTTTAAATTAGTCTTTTTACATAACCAAGTTATGGAAATTTGAACCCTTCTGCTTTTAATCATGTGTTTTGTATACTGCTAAGATTCAATTTGAATATGACTGCTCTATCCATATCTTGATTACAAAATAACTTTTCCTAATGTTTCTAAAGATCCAAGTGGAGCTCCAGACAAGTAAGCAAAAAAGTAACACTTTGAATTGTAAATTTAGGAACCAGTAGTAAAAAATAAATAAAAATAAAAATAAAAAAAATCATTAGTTTAATCTTTAAACTGTAAAATAGAAAACTTTCTGCACATAATAACTTCTGTTTTCACACTTGTTAAAGTGTCAATTTTATCTATATAACCCCTATATAACGTTTGCCTTTAGGAGCGTTACTATCTGTAGTTTATGACTCCCTCTATCCTTGGTCCCTCTATTCAGTCAATGAAAAACTCCCCAAGGAACGTTTGACTTCATATGTAACAGTGATAATTTCCTCATTATTTCTCCACTATATTCCTCCATCAACAGAGTTGTAGGTTCAGCAAGCAAACAAACTCCATTTCCTCAAAGTTACACACACTTCCACTCCACAATATCCTCCATTTAATCAATTAGTCATGATCCCAGAGGATTATCACACAAGTTTTATGGAAGCTCCAAATCTGCTGGTGGGAGACATCAATTCTTAACCGCCGCCAATAAACAACAAACCTCAACCATAACTCACAGCTGCCCGGCGAGTGTACATCAAGCTTGTTTTTCCCCCTTTCCACTGGGTGAGTGCATGAGCAGAGTCCAAAAGATGAAAAAAAACTCAACCCCATTAACTGAACTTCAGAGGAATTCCTCACTTTACATATGGAATGCACTTTAGGTCAAAGGGCAAAGGGCCAGAGGGGAATCCACCCGCGCCCAGGCAGGCAGGCCTTATTTAAACAAGCCTGGAATGCCTGGTTGGAAGAGGGGAGAAGAAGAAGAAGGGGAAGGAACCTCTCTGCCATTAACATGAGCAGGGGCCACCGCCAATAAATACCAGCACTCTTTAAATTACCTGCACTGGCTGACTTCATGTGCTACTGACTCTGAAATTTATTATGAGCTTCTCCTGGTTATATATTCACCAGTTAGACTGGGGATAGATGTCTGCCGCTCTGATAGGAGGTAAAAATCACTGTATGTGAATGTGTTGTGCAGGTACAGGATCCTGGAAGTGCAGTCCAACCCCCTACATACACTTTTCCTATTTTTCTTTCATGTAGTTTGGAAAAATCCTTTAATTCCACTCTGTCTGACAGATTCATATATATCATGTATTGGCTTGTTCCTGCTCTGTTTTCTATGGCTACACCGTTTCATCAAATTGAAATATTTGCAGCATTTTATACATATTTCCCCAAAGAAATTCCAGCCATATATTGTTTGGTACATTTAGCAACTTTGGGATCTCCTCTAGAATTACTTTTTAAAATTGGTTATTGGTTTGAACAATGTTTGGCTGCACAGATTGAGTTTGAAATGACTGACCCACCAGTAAGGTTTGAAGGGTTAAAGGAAAAACAAAACTGCACATCATGGGATTACTGCTCCTATTGTTTATTTCAGTTTCAATGACTTAATATTAGAAAAATATTCTTCAAATTTATGCCATTAATTTGTAAAGCAAAAGAATCCCTCTACATTAAAACCTGCAGTACTTGGCTAATTGAGGTTGCCCTATAACCTGCCCGTCTGTAATTTCAAGATCAATGGGAGAGGACCCTATGACCGCCTCTGAATACAAAACCCTGCATTCCATGCGTGGGCCAACCTCTTCGTTTTTAGGATCATCTCGCCAAAATTTTCTACAAATGACATGCTACAATCCCCATGGCCGTGGTGGAATTCTGTCCACTTCAGGGCCTCAAAGCTGCACAGGACTCGTTGGCCGGTCTGGCCAATAGGTGAAGAGGGGTGGACCCTGCCTGCCTTGACCTCACCGACCTTCCCCAACCCCCCACCAACCACCCACCTAGTGTCCTGCTCTTCATCCCCCAACCGCCCATTCCATCCATCCATCCAGTGAAGTCAGTCAGTAGGTCAGGCTGTCCGTCTGTCTTTCAGTGTCTGTCAGCAACAAAGAGCACTACATATTGCAATTCACAAGGGGAAACAAACATCTGAAATAAGATCAGCACTCATTAAACTGGCTGTTCATGGGAGGCTAAATGGATTTGCTCAATGAGTGTAATCACATTTTCCAGAAAAGTGACATTACATAGGCTGTTCTTCATTCTTGACTCTGCTTAAGCACTTATGTCCTAAACTTGTCATTTGTCCACAGACCTGTTATTACTGAGCAGCTAAAGGGAATCAAACAGACAAAAGGATTCATATGCGCTACAAACTCAGAGACACAAACTCTTTATTTCTGGATGTTATTCCCATTCTGCAGCAGCCTTTCTACAAACTCTTGACTCAGCGTCTTTGGTCTGTCATTGAGGCAGCCATTTTCCCATGAAGGCTCACAAGATCTCTCCCCGGTGCCCTGCAGGAACCAATTACCTTTCTTTGATGCATTTCATTTCAGCTGACCTAGGAATGATTTCTTTCTTTTATTATTCTAATTCTGCAACTTATCATGTCTCAGGCTCGCTGTAGAAACATGAACTTTACACTGCTGTGGTTTGTCTGCATGTTACATTTAGCTGTAAAGACACTGCTGTTTAAACATGGCTATTCTGGAAAATTAACTTATATTATTGGTTGAGATTTCCATACAAACGTATTGAGCATGGTGAATTTGAGTACAGAAACCACACCAGTCCTTTCATAATTCTTACTTCTCTGGCAGTGTTTTCAGCTATTTGTACTGTGTCGCCATCTACTGGACAAAGTTGAATCAGCACAGGTTTATGCACACTGCCAGTTAATAGAATTAACTTCAACTAAGGCAGGAAGAAGCCAATGTTGTTTTAGAAATTCCTAAAAGCTGCATAAGACATTGGAACTTATTTCAAATGCACACTATCTGCTCTAAACTCAGATGTGATAACGCTCATATTTCACTGGAAAAGTAGAACATTGATTCAAAATTTTAATGAATGCTAGATTTTTTTCATTTCAGTAGAAATGCTAAATGACAAATTGCAATTCAAGGCAAACCACACTTGACCCAGAAATTACATTTTTTAGACAGCATTTTTCTTTGGCACTATTGTTAATAATAAGATGTCACAGTGACAAGTTACTTGAGAGTCTATAAAAGCTTCTTGGAGCCACCAAAGATACTGCTGAATTCTAAAGTTACTGAGTCTTAGACGGAGTTGGTGTGATTAACATCTTCTTCAGTCCCATGAATATTATAGGTCATTGTTATACTGTGTGTTTGACAAAACTTCCTCATATAGACAGCCGTTTATTGTTTTGAGTTGGTCTTATACTAGATGTAGTTCTCTGTTCACATATGGAGTACTTCAAGGATTTATTTTTTGGTCATTGCTGACAGTAGTTGTAGTTGTACTCTTAATGCTTTTATATGTCATCTCTTGTCTTTACATAATTGATATCTCAAAACACACACTTTTCATGTGTTGATACTGAGAATTATTTGAATCCAGAATGCTGGTTATTGTAAACTGTTTCTCATTTTCCAAGGCAGAGTTGATTATGATAACCAAACCAGTGTGCATCATATTTTTATAGACAGATATGCCTAATACAGCTATACTGTATCTTTAACTACTTTATATAGTTAAGTGGTTCCCATCCTAGGGTCCGGGCCCCCACAAGATCAATCTGTAAGATGATTAATGGGAGAGTAAAGAAGAAAAAACAAATAATTATTTGGGCTTTCTCGCTATTTTTGGAGCTGAAATATTCAATTTGTTTTTTGGCCCTCAGACAGATAGTTTTCTTTGAATATCTGAGAAGTTTAGAGGGGAATTGCTAACCTATCATCTGAAACCTGACATTATTGTGGATGTTGGTTTAATATTAAACAATGAATTGTATTTTGATTTGTATTGGTAGATTTACCACGAATTTACATAGAATTTGAATCTAAAAAAAGTAACCAGTAAAGTAGAGGCAATGCAAATTTGAGTAAGCAGGTGACCAAAAGAAAAAGACACACAAGTGTTACAGTTAGAGTCATGTTTATTTACAGCAGAATCCTGAACAAGGAGGGAAAGAAGGGGAGAGGGCAGGGTGGGGGTTAAAAGGAGACAAAGTGTTTTAGATCAAGCACTTTAGGATTCATGTTTCACTACACAGTTCTTAATTTATTTATTCACCATTTTTCTATACAGAATCCATTCAGCCGTAATATCAATGCACCAACAGAGCTGGATGCGTCTGCTGGAGGGGAGAAGAGGTGGAAATAAAAATGAAATAAAAACTAAAGCACTAAAGAAAAAACAAATTACAAACAAGGGGGTAAAAAGAAATCCATTTTCTATATAAAAAACAAAAACATTTTTTGTTGTTATCACCATGATCGTCATCATTTATTAATGTATGTACATATACACACATATATATATGTATATATATATATATGTATATAAATCTATATATTTTCTTGCCATGTCCATGAAGAGGTGAAGGGGGCTTGTGGTTCCACGATGTCCGAGTTTAGACGACTGCACTGAGCGGCAGGTCGGACGTCCCAACCTGACAGCATTCAGCTCATAATATTCTTCCTTAATCAACCAGTCAGAGCTGACCAATGGCAGTCTTTCTGACCTGCAGTTTGTGTCCCACCCACTGACGCTGCTCTTTGTAGGTGAGCTCATAGGTCCAGAACTGCAGTAGCCCAGTCAATGCAGTCTGAGAAATTATACACTGTACACTCAACATGCACGGCCAGATAGCATAAAAAAGTAAAAAAACAAAAAAAGCCAGCAAACTGTTGCCCGTACGTCTCTTCGACTTCCTGCCGTGCGATCACTCACACAGTTTCCAGTATACATTAGATATTAACTGACAAGCACCACAAAAAGGTGGAAGGACAATAACAAAAAGACTGTCAGAGACCAAATGGTGACAGTAAAAACATCCTATGGGTTAGCTTTAATTTCTAATTTCCATTTCTGAAGGGCATAACTGATTTCCTCCCCTCCCTAGGTCCAAACAGACTTTAAGTGATGACACACACCACACCCACACATTTAACCGTCCACCCAGAGGACCCTCCATCTGTAACCTCATAAGAATCTAACCACAGTACGGCTTCCCTCATCTCCAGGCTTTGAGTCCAAACTTTCACAATAGTCAGGTCTTCACCGACTGAGGTGAAGTTGAGATGAGATGTGCTGTTGTGCTGTTCCACTGACTTGTCTTTTGTCAAAATGTATAAAAACTGATCTGATATCATCATGCTCAGACATTTATAGACATATGAAATCTGAAATAAAATGCTTTTAGTGTTTCCATGGCCATAAATACATGTAAATTTAGGATGTGCACAAGAGAAATTCAGTACAAAACCCAGCATGATGTATGATGTGGTTTCATGATGGAAAGTAACATACCCTAAAATTAATTCAACATTCATTTATTTGAGAAAAAAAAACAACAACAACCAAACACTGTTTACATTTCAACCTGTCCGCAGAAAGACAGATAAAAAGAAGATTGACCGCTGTTGTGTTTCCTGTAATTTTTTACAAGTTAGACACAAACTGTTTCCATTAGACATGTGATCTAACATACCCAGCTCAATGGAAACCTGACTATTGTCATAGTTTTCATGATCATCAAATTAAAACCAAGTAAAACAACAGTTCATTCTCATTCTCATTCTCTCACACACACACACACACACACACACACACACACACACACACACACACACACACACACACACACACACACACACACACACACACACACACACACACACACACACACACACACACACACCAGCCGCCGAGGTTTCTTTTTTTTTTTTACCCCCCATCGGCTACGTTTCTATCACACAAGCTAACAAACTTTAGAAAACAACCTCAAAGTGATGAAGGCTCACCAGTCCACAACTGGCAGCCAAAATTCACCAAAATTCGGCTATTGGCTGGTGTCAGTTTCCTACCCTATTCAACATGCTCCCGAACACAAATACAAACTCAAGATACCGCAAATACACATATATACAAATAGAAGCGGCCCCCCCTCAAACGCTGGGGACAGCTTAACAATTTATAATGCATAATTTCTGTATATGCCAAGAATAAAACTTTTCTAAATAAAATACATAGTTATCTGTGAGGGTGGGGAATGGGGACAGCAGATGAACAGAGAGGAGGAGGGTGGGGCTCGCAGGGAGTGTCAGAGGAGGGCAGGAACGCTGGGATGAAGCCATTGTGGTGGGATGATGGGACAGATGAAGAAAGCGGGGGGTGGGGGGGGGGGACAGATGAAGGGGGAAGACTCTTCTCTTTTACTGTGTTGCTGCTCCCGAGCACTGTCCTGTGCCACTGCAACACTCCGCCTCTTCTTTGTTTGTTTAAATTGTTCCATAATAATATTAATAATAATAATGACCACGACAATGCTAAAAAAATATATATAAACCCCAGCCGTGTCTCACAACCCTAAGTCCACAAAAAGGGGGGGGGAGGCCTTGCCCTCGAGTTCATCTGAGTCAGTGACAAAACAGAGGTGCAGAGAAAATTAAAGACGCAGAGAAATAAAGAAAGAAAACGCAGGGAGAAGAGGCCTGACGAATAGAACGAGCCATGGGAGGGAAGTGGCAAATGACACTAACTATAGAGGAGACAAAAAGGAAACGAGAGAGGCAGGGGGGCAGAACAAAAACAGTACAGGCAGGATGTGCAATAATGTAGAGGAAATAAACAGAAAAGAGGAAGCGGAGATGAAACGGGGAGGGTGTAGGGACCAAAGATGAGTTGTGTTGGGGCGTTGTGATCCACACACTGGTGTCCTTCTGAGGGATTTCACAGAAGATTGGCGGAAAGCATGAACAAGTGATGACAACATGGCCTCACTCCGAGTGTGCCCTCTCTCCTTCCCTCTTATTAAAGGTAAAGGATCCATAGTCCTCCCCACACTGGTCGTTTATCCCAGGGTGCATCATACCTCCAGGAAGCGGGAGCTGCTGGTCTTGGTGTGGAAGGGCTCGGACCACATGCGCCGCAAATCCCCCTGTGGACCCCAGACAACAGTAGATACACGAGTCATGAATCAAATATTTTCTGATACAGCTTCACTGGCCAGGTCAGCCAAGAAAACTAAAAATAGTAAAAATATCAAACTATCATTTATACTGTAGACTTATTCTTCAATTGCACTTGCCCCAAACTTAGTTGTTAGCTTTCTAAAATTCTCTGAACCAGTGCAGTGCCCGTTCAAATCAAGCAGCATCCTCCCCAGCTCCACCCTTTTGTCCATATATGGTCACTTCTGGCTACAAAGTACAAATATGGAGACAGTCAAAATGCAAACTCCTGGCTGCAAAATGGCAGTCCACAAATCAATGGGTGTCATCACCGATGCTACGTCCATTATATTTTTACAGTCTATGGTTCAAAACATGCCTGTTCAGAACGGGCCGATTGGACATTATACAGCACATTTGGAATATGAGTCTCAATCAGGGTTTTTACCGCAGTTAACGCCCAATTTATGGCCTCTTGCCTGTTTGCGACGTATGGTCAGCCCTGTGCGTTGCTATGGTTGCTGTATACAAACCAACCAACCGTTTGAAAGGCTACAGACCCGATAAGAGGGAGAAACACAGCTACTTCTAAATATTATCAAAGACTTGGATATTAACAGTTTTTTGGATATGCGCACACATCGCTACGCCGACCTTTTCAAGAAGCTGAAGGATTGAAAGAGGGACGCTTTCTTCGCACGGTCCAACAAGTCTGCTGCCGCTGGTAAACTTTAAAAAAATATATATATATAATTTTGCACGGCTACATGTAAATGGGAATATTAGTATTAGCCATGTAAACAGCTTAGTCGGAAGATTTTTTATGTGCATGTAAACGTAGTCAGTGATGACTGGCTGTCTAGTGACTCTACTGCCTGATCTAAAAATAAAGGAGAAAAGGCTAAGTTGTGAGATAAAATCAAGGCTGCACTGTTGAAAACGATGCTGTACTATGTGTAAAGAAACACAATACAAAACATGTTTGTTGCATTTCCTTCTTACAAGGGTTAATTTTTTTCTTCACAATTATAGAATTCAAGAAAACTCCAGAATTCGGCAAAAAGTACCACAGCTAAACTTTAATCTCTTGTAAATAAGTGACTGCTGCTGTCCCATCCCATGCCGTACCTTCAGGTAGGCCATAGTGAGCAGAGGCAGCAGGGTGAAGGGCACCAGGTAGAGCAGAGCGGGCTGAGCAGCACGATGGATCCTGGAGGCCACAGTGGCAGTCAGCAGACCTGAGGACAGAATCACATCATTAGCAATCACATCTTTTTTTAATTATTATTTTATAATTATTATTGAAACCCTGAAAGAGAACAGATTTGAACACTTTTGGAAAATATCAAAAATAATGGCACCCTAGCACTAAAACTAGCACCAACAAATAATACCACCCCCCCCGACCTTTCAGATCCATCCGTCCATCGATTGCTTGCTTACCCACAAAGTATCCGATGAGAGTGCAGTGGAAATAGGAGACGCGCTGCATGCGTCCGGCCAATGGGACTTCCCCATTTGCTTGCTTCTTGTAGTTGTCATAGCGCAGGACGAAGCATAACAGCAGCCCCGGCATCACGATATCTCCTATTCCCAGCATTGAGAAGTGACTTCCTGTGGAGCTGCACAGGTGGGGAACAAATATGTTTGGGATGGCAAAACACAGAAACACTAGGAACATGATCCAAAGCAAGCACACTACCAAGGTGTGTGCAAAAATGTACCATTTGTATTTCATTACTTGTTTCTGTATGCAAATGTAGGCCCTTACCACGTGTCAAATCTGAAGAAAAGGTTTACAGCTATGCTAGCAGTTAGTGTCAATTTAGTCACCTATTTTTCATTTAGTCGTAGTCTTAGTTTTGTGCCAAATGTCCTTGTTAGTTTTAGTCCCATTTAGTCATTCACGTATCTTTTTTAGTCGACTAAAAGTCTCATAATTTTAGTCTAGTTTTAGTCAAAACATTTTAGTAATTTATTTATTATTATTATTATTATATTATTATTTATTATTTCTGATAACCATTTCAGTCAAATAGTTATGACACATTCAGATTTTTTGTACGTAAAATGTGACCAAATTTCGAGCCTCTTCCTTATTTCACCAGTAAATTCCTGTTGAACGACAAAAACAACCACTGGGTGGGAAAAGGGTATTTTACAATAACTTTGAATGCAGCACGAGGCTGGCGAGGCGAATTTCAAGTGAACGCAACTTCCGTCGTTTTTCAGACAACGGCAGCTGCAGGAATCCTCTCCAGTGAAATACAGACAAACCGTTTAGCGGTCAGCATTTTAACCGTGTTTACTCCAGCTGCTAGCTAACGGTAGGCTAACGTTACCTGCTGCAAAGCGTAGTGTTAACTAGGGTGACATGCACCGATGTTTAGGAGCATCAGAGAGAAGCGCAGCCGAAATCCGCGTTGCCGGTCCGGTAGATAACGGTCATTAAGGCACCGGTGCCGTAACAAACGAAATGAAGTGAAATTTTATCTTAGTTTTAATTTTATGCAAAACATTTTAGTCTTGTCTTTTTTCGTCAACAATAATGCATTTTAATTTGGTCTTAGTCAGCGTTTTTGGATGTTGGTGCAGTCTCGTCATCGTCTCGTCTTAGTCATGGAAAAAAAGGTCGTTGACGAACATATTTAGTCTCGTCTGACAAAATTAACACTACTAGCAGTCCCTCCCCATGTTGTGGTTCCATCAGTCTTACCTGGGAAAGACCAGTTTGCCAGGTAGGGAGAGACGGGGGACGTCACGGCCCATCCCTGGCCCCAAGTGGAGCTTCCTGGACAGAACATCTATGGGATTTTCCGCAGGTTGGGTGGCAACTTTGACCATCACATTACTATTAAAGATGTAGGCTGAAAAGAACACCTGGAGGGGAAAAGGAGGAATGTATGATGATGTCTTATTATTACTTACTTTGTCTGACCATCTTTCATAGTATTTCATTTATAATCATATGAAGATGAGCAAGAAAGCCCCCATTTTTTTAATGAAGCTGTAGCCAGTTTGATATTTGAATAAATTGATCATCGATAGATCTCCAAATGTTCTGCTGCTACAGGTTGCTGCTGTATCGCCTGTATACCTGATTCATATCCAAACAGACTCAATCACTGCTTCAAACAACATCTCAAAGCAAGTAAGAAAAATGTATCCAATTCATCCAATGCTCGTTTCTTATAATATTATTGTGAACATAAATGCTCAGCGGGAAAATTACACTGAAGGCAGTTGTGTGCTGCCAGGTTGCTGGGCCCCCAACAACATGGTAAAGATGAGCGCATTTACAGTAAATGGTTGTTGTGCAGTGTCAGTTATGATTTTAGTATGTATTTGTATGCAGAACATTGTTTTTGCTCTGTTCAAATGTAATGTGACAAAAACCTGAGAGAAACTCTGGCAGTTTTCTGAAGTCAAACATACACACACACACACACACACACACACACACACACACACACACACACACACACACACACACACACACACACACACACACACACACACACACACACACACACACACACACATATAGCTGTGAAGGTTTGAATGGGAGCATGTCTTACCCAGAACACGTCATAAATGAGCAGCCCTGACAGCAGCAGGCAAGACACCTTCAGGCTGGGAAGCCGTACGAAGGCTATCATGGCGACACACAAGCCCATGGCTAAAGCTGCGAGGAGGAAAAAAAACCAATATATTTAAAACACAGTTCCACGTTTCAGCGGAAAAGAGGTGAAACAGCAACATGGGAACTGATTTTAGCAAGTTTATTTAAGAAACATTAATTACTGTGCACACAGGCCTCATTAATTAGTCAGCTTATTCTGATGAAATGTCTGTCCTGATTCACTTTCGGGTGCCTGAGGTTTGACCCGATAAGACACAAGATGGTCATGTCAGAGTTTTCATGCATAGAAGAATCAATAAAAGTGTGTGTTAATTATAATGTGTATTTGCATGTGTATACTGTTGCATTTATTCTAACCAGGTGTAATAGTGATAAAACCCCAGAGGGGCACTGTAACATTATTTTTTATATACATAGCATGTCAAGATTGTGTCAAAATCTTCTATAAATTTTGTCAATTTTATAAGTCAGATTTTGATTTATGAAATCCTTTTTTAAACAGTTATATCTGTGCAAGTGTTTATTTATTTTGTTGGGATCATAAAGTGTTACCATTTGTGGCTGTGTTGTCCACATTACTGAAGAAGACTGACAGTAACATGTTTCCAATTACTCAAGTCAACTGGTTCAAAAAAAGAAAAAAAAAAAAAAAGGTGCACACCCACACACACTGCTTTCTCTGCGTTGTCAGTGCTTCCCTCAGATTCACACTTTGATTGAGACCAGTAAGCTTAAATGCCGGTTTTATATAGCAGCTGACTAACATCAGTGTATTCTTCCTGTGTTAGCATGCATCACACTACAGTAAAAGCCTGAAAATAGTGCTGCTAAAAACTTCCAATTGTATGAGACATGATGTCAAGTGTCTTCTTTCCCACGAGTTGATGAAAACTGAATTTTGTCCAGACTCTCGCCTTTGTTGAAGATGGCTGAATTTATTCTTACTACTCAGCAGCATCAAAGTTAGCAGCTATGCGAACAGAACTTCTGCTTACACACTTCAATTCACTGTTTAATAACTGGAAATGTAATTAATGTGAACCAAAAACCATCCTGCAATTTAGAGAAATGTTATAATCGTTGGATCCTCATAGTACAAAACCTGCTGCAGAACTACTTTCTGGGAACCTTGAAGAAAAACAAAACAAAACACTAGAACAAGAGTCATTACAGAAAGATTACGTACCATCCATGAGAAGCCAGTGTCCAGTCAGTACCCAGATGAGCACCAACATAACAGACAGGAAGAAGGACAGGAGCTCAGCCAGAGTGAAACGCCCACAGCAGCCAAAGGAAATCCTGCAATAAGACAAATAAGACACCCGCTGTCTAAATCACACAGAACTAAAATAAGAAAACATAAGATCCCATCCTTGACCCCAAGTGGAGCTTCCGGGACAGAACATCTATGGGATTTTAAGCATATGAAAATGTCACACATGAAGGTAAACATTTACAGGCTGATCTTTTTTAACATTGAGTAGTATTTGCATACTTAACGATGAGCAAAGAACAACTAGAGTGAGCACTGATCTGTATGGGTGAGGGAGTGGAGCGAGTGAATAGGATAAAACGTTTGGCACCTAATTCATAAAAACAATTGATCCAGTAGTTTAGGGATATATGTCAGCTAGCTAATGCTGGCTAAATTCTTATTACTACAAAATGCAGATAAAGTTGTTGTTCTTCTGGAGTTTTTGTTTGGTTAGGTGCATTACCACCTCCTTTCGGACTGGAGTGGCTCTGACGCGGATTTGCATGTACCCTGAGAAAACAGGCCAAGTGTAAATGAAAGTGCCTTAAATCTCATCTGGATTCTTAATAAGACAGACCTGCCATGTGAGGGGCCTGAGATGCATGAATGATAAATATGCAAAATACAGCCTGAGCAGCCTTTATTTGTAAACATGTTAAAGCTATAGTGCGTAGTTCCTGTCGCCCCTATGAGGAATTGTAAGTAATGACAACAACACCGTTTTAGTTTTAGTATGTCATGTTTTAGTATGTCACAGTATAAAATGTTTTTTTTTTATATTTCCTGTACTGGGACGTGTTTTCATCCGTAGCCATAGTGGCAACTCTCAGACAGCTTGAGAGGCAATTTAACTGACAGACGGGTGGCGCTGCAAATTCAAACAGGAGAACCAATCTAAAGCATCAGAATAGCATAAAACTTTACTTAACGGCTGTGGCTGGAAATGGCAAGACATTGTGCACATGAAAAACATGCAAAGAAACACTAACTGTAACATATAGGCTACCTTTTTACAGAAAATATTCAGATGTAACCCCCAATGTAATCATGAACATTTTCATAGGTGACTGTAATTTAATTACATATTTTTTCCCCAGTAACTAATGGATTTCAGTTACCTTTATTTTGTAATTAAATTACATAACGCCGTTACATGTAACTAGTTACTCCCCAACACTGCTAAGCACTGAGTAGAAAGGAGGTTTGGGTTGGAGGTTGGGTTGTTACTGGCTCTGTAAAGCAGACAAAAGTGTAGTGAAACCAGATAGGAGGCTCTGAATCTGTAACTAGAGAAGAGACGTTCATATTGGTAACTGAGTAGGTGGTTTGTGTTGT
Source organism: Perca fluviatilis (assembly GCF_010015445.1). NCBI lineage: Eukaryota > Metazoa > Chordata > Actinopteri > Perciformes > Percidae > Perca > Perca fluviatilis. Next base: position 17,763,409 of record NC_053128.1, on the reverse strand, counting down.
TGGTGATTCCTTGTGCTTTAGATGTCTAGACATCTGAGCCCAGAGGCTATTCAAAATCATTGTGTATGCAGTAAGTGAAGAAATAAATGTTAAAAGGGCTAATTCGCCCCAAATAAAATATATTTCCCACTTGCTCTCAGTGGAATTAAGCCTCACAGACAGTTTCAGAAGCTGATTCCTGAATATGCTGAAGCCCAGAGTTGTATAAAGATTTGTAAAAGACATACAAACTGAATGATGATTTAAAGACACAGAATTAGAGGTTGGCCGATTTTTGGCATTTTTTACATAATCGGCATCAGCCAATATCAAGCCGATTAATAGGCAGGCGCATCTGCGGGCAGCCTGGTGTTGTTGTTGTTGTTGTGGAACACGTGTTCGACGCACGCTGCCCCTACAGTCAATTACCAGCAGAGTGAGCAGACCTCATCCATTGCCTAAGGAAGGAGCTGTTTCTCGGAGAAAACGGTAAGGATTAAATTTGTATAAGTCCTATACATTTAAAGGGATACTTCACCGATTTAGCATTCAGCTTTGTATCAGTAGATAGTATTTCTGAATGACCGTGCCTCCCTCCCTCATGTCCCCCTGAGACGAGAGATCTCTGCATTTGGGGCCTGGAAAAAAAATCTTCCGATGACGTAAAATGACGATTTTTGCGTCATCGGAAGATTTTTGGGCCAGAGGCGAGGACTACAGCCAGTAGTAGGATCTACTTCCGTATGTTTTCAACACGCCCACAGGGGTTGGACTGCCGAGTCTGGCCGAGGTATTCCGAATGAAAACGACTGTCAGCCATCTTGAATCTTCGCTAAACAGGCTCTCGGTTTTCAGCAGAAAACATTTACAACAATTATCTGCATTCAAACTACCGGACGTGTGTACCACCGGGATACATCGGTACAGATCGGAGAATATGCAGGAAACGTTATTACAGACGCAATACTCGGCACACTACGTGAGCTTCGCCTGCACGGAGACCAGCGGTGTCGCTCAATGCCGCTAGCCGGCTAGGGGACATCCTCATCGGCTAGGTGGAAAGCTAACGCTAGCTGTCCACCTGTCCCATCCATCCTGCTTGCAAGTGTCTGCTCATTAAACAACAAGCTGGACTACATCCTCCTTCAACGAAACTCCCAACGTGATTTCAGTGACTGCTGTGTTTTTGTTGTTGTGGAAACATGCCTGAACAACAGTGTACGGGAAGGGACTATCCAGCTACCAGGCTGCTCCGCCCCGTGGAGGTGGGCTGTGTTAAACGGACTGGTGTAGAAATAAAATCCAACTAGCTACTGCTAACTGCTGGTGGAGCTTGTGACTGTTAAATGCCGACCATTCGACATTCCACGCTAATTCCCACCGTGTTTATACTCCGTGTTTAGCTACACCAATGCTAGTATGCGTTAGCTGAACTTTACGGATCCTGCTTGCAAGTGTCCGCTCATTTAGACCACAAACTGGACTACATCCAACTTCAACGAAACTCCCAACGCGTGGGGCTTCACGGTTGTTTTTTTTGTTGTTGTGGAAACCTGCCTGAATAGTGTACTGGACTGTCCAGCAACCAGGCCTGCTAGCCCTCCGAACTAGAGATGCTCTGTCGCCAGGTAAAAGAGGTGGGCTGTGTTAACACCGAGTGGCGCAGAAATGTGGTGATTTGTATCCATTTAACTGCTAACTGCTGGTGGAGTTTGTGACTGTTAAATGCCGACCATTCTACATTGCACGCTAATTCACGGCTGTGTTTATGCTCGGTGTTTACAGCCCACCAAGCGCTAATGCTAGTATGTGTTAGCTGAACTTTACGGAGCCTATAAAGTGTGTGTACTAAATGTAGCCTGTTTCGTATGTCATTTTTATATAATGTCGTTGAGTCACGATGAAACGTTGTTTCATGTATATGGTTGAAATAAAACACGCTTGAGTTGAGTTGAATGCCTCGGTCTGTCTGTGAAGCGGTAGGCGTGGCTTGGGAGTGGACTCAAAGCAACGAAGCAGGTGCATTCTGGGATTTGGTGTTTTTCATCCATATAAGACCAAAACACATTTTCTGGCTTTTCTCGGCCTAGAAGGCACCAATTAAAAAAAAAAAAAAAAAAAAATCACATTTCTACTACATAAGTGACCCAATTTAAAGATATATTCAGCTTTCCAGCGGTGAAATATTCCTTTAATGAAAAACGTATGACATGTTACTGCCAACTTCGAGAAAAAACATGAATAGGCGACATGACGTTCGGCTACTTTGGATATTGATAGCGGTCATGTCATGCTGTCATGTCACAATAATTAAGCTAGAATTATGCAATCACAGACAGTGGATCTGAGACTTTTATTATTTGTTCTGTTTGGGTTTCTATATTTGAGAGTGTTGTCAACTCAATACAGAGAAAGAAGTTGTAGTTAAAAGAGACCACCGCACCATAGGCTCGTGAAGGACTGGCTTTGCTTTGCTAGCGTCGTTGCTAGGGTTGGTAGACCCGCTGCTAATATGGCACCTGTGCCTTAACAACCCGTATCTACCGGACCGAATAGCAACTGATATGCCTGCGTTGCTATCTGATGCTCCGAAAACAAATGTTAGAATTAGGCCTGTCACGATAGTCAATAAATCAATTAATCGCACGATAAAAAAAATGAGCTCGATAATTTTTCCGGCCGCGATAATTCCCATTTGCATGCTTGTTTGTTTTTCTCGTCTCTCTCTACCAAATAGACTGGAGGACCACTCTCGGTTCCTTAGCGTAACGAGGAGTGAACCCTCTTGTCAGTCGCATGGTCTTTGTGGGGGCGGGACTCCTGGCGGAGAGAGAGACAGAGACAGACAATGCTAGTTGAGAGTTGGGGCAGGGTTTCCCGCAGCACTTTGCAGTTAAGGCGCTGTCAAAAAACTAAAAAGTATATGAGCGATATCAACCGTGTTACTCGGCGTCCTGTTTTCTCCCTTTCATTTCAAACCACACAGCTGACAACCTGCAGGTGGAGGCGGTGGAGACAGGCTCAGACATACAAGCGGTTTCAGGAAAGTGGCTGCATGTGTCCGACAATGCATAGAAGATTAACGGTACAAGCCTACAGCTGTCCGCGGACACGGAGTGTGGAAAGTATGTCAGAGGTGTGTGTGTGTGTGTGTGTGTGTGTGTGTGTGTGTGTGTGTGTGTGTGTGTGTGTGTGTGTGTGTGTGTGTGTGTGTGTGTGTGTGTGTGTGTGTGTGTCGGCCTGCCCCCACGGCCTCGACCCGCGCAGAGGAGCAGAAGCTGCACCTTCGCCAAAATGAAGACTGAAAAGAACTATTTTGGTACAAACATTTATCTCGCGCGGGTGGCAGGCATAGCCATATAGATAGATTAAATGTATTAATTATATATTATTTAAATTTAATATTTAGTGTTAAGTAATTGTAAAATGTAGTACAGAGTCTGTAGTCTATCGCACAAACACTCGAGGAATGCAGCAAACTTTTGACAGCCAGTAGGCTATGAATTGCCTGGGAGAACATGCGTGTCACAAACGGCAATTCCACAACTCTACATCAGCGTGAAAGACGACATACTAAAGGAGATCAAAGACATATTGTGGATATTTAAAATGTCTTCCAGTTCCAGTGTTAAATATTCTTTAGAAATAAAAGTGTATTGATCTTTGAAAAAGTGTACCTGCATTATTATGCCATTATCATTAGATGCAAATTGGTCTCTCAACGACAATATTATCGTTTATCGCAATAATTTCTGGGACAATTTATCGTCCAGCAAAATTTGTTATCGTGACAGGCCTAGTTAGAATAACAGAAACATCGCAGCATGTGACGCTAGTTAACATTACACTCGTCAGCAGCTAACGTACCGTTAGCTAGCAGATGGATTAAACACGATTAAAATGCTGACAGCTAAACGGTGTAAAGTGTGATTTATTTCACTGTATAGGATCCAACAGCAGTATGTTAAGCAGTGTGCAGCTTTCGTCACTTGTCTGAAGAACAACAATGACGGTGTGTCGTGGTGCATTCAAAGTTGTTGTAAAATACCCTTTTGCCATGGTGGTTGTTTTTGTCGTTCAACAGCAATTTACTAGTGAAATACGTTATTGTTATAAGTTATAGTTAGTATTACATTATTATTAAATCATTTAATTTTGACCATATGGCCTAAAGTTCTTTTCCCCCCTTTTGCAATAATTAGGTTTTGTCCATTTCGCTTTGTCTGTCAACAAACAAAACAAACCAAAAATACATGTTTCAGGACAGTTTTTGGGAAGATGATAAAAACGTTTTTAGCCTTGTATCACTTACAATGCACTGAATTATTAGCTGATTTATAAAAAAAATGTTAGATTTTATATCTATACCTATCTATAAAATGACTTGAAGAAGATACTATACAAAAATACTAACTTAAACTTGTATTTTCCCCCTTTTTTAGTCATTAAGTCTGATGGCTGAAAAGAAAACCAGCCCCTTATGGCAGCGCTTCACCCAGCCAACACCAGGGAAGGCCAAATGCAATATATGCAGCAAGTTGGTACTGCTATTGTTAAAATTGTCAATTTATTTTATTGTTCTCAGATGTTTGATAAATGCTGCTAAGTGCACTAAACTTTATTTTTTCATTGAAAAGTTTATTTGACAAGTTAAGTTTATTTTCTCTCTTTCTTCTTACCCGTTTTGTTTATCTATACAATATATGTTTTTACATTACACATGTTTAATGTAAGTATACAAGTGCAGATTGGTGTTCAGGTGTTCAATAAATGTTTTTGTTGAGAAATTTTGTGTGTGTATCTTAAGTACTTATTAGTGTTAAATTTTATCTTTCAAATAGAGGTTAAAAACAAGCAAATATCGGCCAAAAATAATCGGCAGCATATATCGGCCATCGGCCGACCCTGATTTCAAAAGATCGGCATTGGCCTGAGAAAACCCACATCGGTCAACCTCTACACAGAATCCACATTATTTCCTTACTTGTTCTGTGGAGAGCAGGGTCTGGTCAGATACTGGCACATTGGCAACAGGAGGAATGCAAACGCAATTGTTGCAAGAACTGAGGAGAAGAGCAAAGCACAGCAGTGAATCCAAAAGCCTAACACACCTAGGCTGCTTGTTCGAGTCGTTTTCTGTCAGCTTAATTGGGCAGCTAATGTCTTTACAGTTTCAATATTCAACGTAGATTATTAGAGGCCTTCCCCAGCGTGTAACTACTGAACAGAAACATGAAAGCCTCGTTACAGTAATTCTACCGCTGTGGAGTTTTTGTCTTAAGTTCAAGAGCGGCACTCACCTGCAGTGCAGATGGTGAAGACCACCTGTACCGAGTCAAAGAAGAAGAACATGACTAACAGAGACACTGAGGCTCCTATGGGCAGGAAAAGAGCCTGTGTGGAGTCTATAGTTTGAATACCTGCAAAACAAAACAAACATCAAAGTGACCAAAAAAACGATAGCTGATTACTTATACATCCAAGAAAACATTTTGTCTGTGTATTTCAAGCCTTGCCCTGTATGTAACACTCACTGCTGTTTGTGTTGCCGTTATTGAAAGCCCCCGTTGTCGTGGGGTTACCGTCTTTATCCTTCTCCTGGTTCTCACAATCCATGTTTAATGACCTGCAGAAGGGGGAAAGCATCAGTTATCAGAATCTCAAAAGCATGTAAACTGTTGACATTAGCTGTGTATAAGACTTAAAAAGACTTATTCTACGGCAAATAAATTACTGAAGACTAGTACTACGACTCCTGAAAAATGATAGTTTTTATGCATATAAATATCTCTGTCAAGGGAAGATGACTCAATCTTTCTTTGGAGAAGTTTGGGGGGAAAAAAGGAAGGAAGTTTGGGTGAAATGTTGAATTGATTGCTTGATTTTGCAGAGAGTGGGATGTCCATGAACTTAAGCTGAACTGTGGCTCTACACCGAAACCTGAAGAGTCTGATATCGATTTCCTTGCAGTTTTTCTTTCCTGTACATAACTGACATCAACAGTCCTGAACACAGTACATAGCACATACAATTAGTTGTAAAAATCAAATACGCTTATAAAAATATGATTTCCCTTGCATTCCCTTCTTACATTACAAAGTAGAATTGTTAAACATCGCTATTGGCACGTTTCCATAAAATCGGCAAAAGAGCCAAGAACCTTTACACCTCATTGACTTCTAAATAATAACTACAATTCACCAAACGACCATAATGTGCTCTGACCACTTTTTATATATATATATATATATATATAATATAATAATATAATAATATATATATATACACACATATATATTATACTACTATACTTATATACCTTATATATACTCTTCCTTCCTCTCCTTTTCTCTCTCTCTTTTCCTCTCTCTTCTCTTTCTTTCCTCTCTCTCTCCTCTTCTCTCCTCTTCTCTCCTCTCCTCTCCCTCCTCTCTCTCTTCTCCTCTCTCTCTCCTTTTCTCTTCTCTTTTCTCTCTCTCTCTTCTCTCTTTTCCTCCTCCTCCCTCTCCTCTCTCTCCTTCTCTTCTCTTTTCTTTTCTTTATTATCTTTCCTCTCTCTCTCTTTTTCTCTCTTTCTTTTCTTTTTCTCTCTCTCTCTTGTTATTGTATCTTTTGTTTATTTTGTTTTATGTATGATATGTATATGCTCTATATATATATATATATATATATATGCTATATATATATATATATATAATATACTACCACACACACACACACACACACACACACACACACACACACACACACACACACACACACATACATATATATATGGTAGTACAATGTTTTTCTCTGAAGTAGGAGTACACAGTAAGTCTGTAGTAGGCTATACATTGTGGTTGCTAAGCGCTTTGGGGTCCTTCTGTAAGTAATTTTGGCGTACAATGGTTCTGGAGAAAGCTTCAAGCAACAAAGCAATCGGCCCCTTCCAAACAGGCATATTTTCAACGGGCACTGTACTAGTCAAATAAATAACAGATGGATGAGCAAAACATACCTGCCTCTCAATTCAGCCTGAGATTCAAACCAAGCCATTTACTTAATCATAATCTCTAAAACAAATGTGTTTTGGTCAATATCCTATTGCAACTAAAGCAATCAAAACACCATTAGGTGCAGGACTGTGGATTATTTTGATGAACTACACGCACCAATATCATATTACGCCTATTGTTCACCTGGTACACTTGGACTGTGAAAGAGTCAGACAGTACTGCAAAAAGTGTTTTTCACCTACTTCATTAACCAGAAGATGTACATTTTAACTAGACTGACCATGGGGAATAGGTCCATACATCAACTGCATGGTGCTCATGTGGCAAAAAAAGATGTGCTCTGTAATTCATTGTCCACTGTCCTCTTCACAGCTGAAGTGATTGTTTAGTGAGACTCACCTGAAGCTGCCGTAGACGATGAGAAGGATGGAGATGAGGAAGGTGGACACCTGGCTGGAGTCAACTAGGGAGTAAGCCCTAAAGAGGAGAGAGAGAGAGGAATACAAACATGAGACTGAGCACAAACGTCTATGTAATGAAACTAGAAAAATTAGTTTTGCACATACTGCAAATACTGAAGACAAAAAATGGTTTTGCTGCTAAACTTAAAAACAGTTTCCAAAACAACTTTCTTTATGCTGACATTACATTGATTAGCTGTAACAACTTGTATTGTTTACTTTCCTGCTACACACACAAGCTGCCACTTCATTTAACAGAAGGAAAGTAAATCAGCCTTAAAATTAGGGGTGGGGGAAAAAAAATCGATACAGCATAGTATCGCGATATTTTTCGTGGCAATACTGTATCGATACACAGACGCCAAGTATCGATCTTTTATGATATATGTGATGGTCAGTCTGTCTGTTTGACAATCCCCATTTTGCAGTAATACAATTGAAGTGAGATGAACAAACAGAGAAATGTATCTTTTTAGATAAAACAAATGTTGACAAAATTGTCCTTTGGGGACATCATTTGAAACTGGGAAAAATTGGAAAAAAGGTAATAAATTGCAATATATCGCAGAATATTGCAATATGTTTAAAATCGCAATAATATTGTATCGTGACATAAGTATCGTGATGATATCGTATCGTGAGGCCTCTGGTGATTCCCACCCCTACTTAAAATACACAAATTGTATTGTGAAAAGACTCTTGTGAATCAGCTGCTTCCTCCTTTTGTTGGTCCTAACTGGAATCTTTAACACACCGCAAGTTGACTGGAACTTGATATTAAATGATAATGTTTTGGAAATGTTTTCTACCCAAAATACAACAGTTTTATTTTTTACCAAATTGCTGATTCATTACAAAGTGACAACACTTTTGATGTTTGAGTTGAAATCACCATCTGACACACTCAGACTTGTTATCCTTCAGATCAATTAAAAATTTTCACTATGTAATTTCATGTTTCTAAGCCTCTCTGATCATTTTTGAAAGAGAAAAATCTGTCCCGCTGGCCGCTGCCATTTTACCCTGCATGCTTTTCCAAGCGTGACAGTGGAGGTGTTAGCTAAAGGACACACTATTTTAGTTAAATATTACAGAATACTGTTGTATGATTACCTGACTACACATTTATTATTTCTAGCAATGCACTTAAATGTCCACCCTAAAAAATAGAGCCCTACACAAAATAAGTTATTCGAGACAGACCTGTTTCTAGCCAGGTCCACTTTAACTTGGATTATGAGAGAAAAATAATCAATTCAGATGTACAAACCATTAGTTGGAAATCATGGTTACACAGTTCTCTCTGTAATTATTTTTATACCACCATGCTGTGAAAAAAAATAAAAATAAAAAAAAATAGTATGCCAACTGTAATTTCAGTCAATAATTTCAGATGCTGCACTTTGACAATCTCACATCCTCTTTGAATGTCTGCAGGCACATTTCCCACTCCAAAGGACACAGCTAAAATACTTCGACAACCAGAATTGACGTGCGCGTGTGTGCTGAACGACTAATCGTTTTCAAATCAAAATTGTGATTTAAAAGAATGCGATTAGCTAATCGTGAAGACCGCGATATTTAGTTGAATGTTTGGTTTAACATTTTTATTCCTCTTTTTATTATTGTATTTACTGTTATTTCATAAGATAAATGCTGGAATAATGTTACATTTCACAGATTCAATGTACCATGCTTATTAGAAGAAAAACACTTATTGCTGAAAATTCGAATCTATGTTCTCATCCTTGCATAATAATATAGAGCAGTTCTGATGGTGTCTCGTGTTATAATGCTCATGTTTAATCTGTTACACAGTGAATATTGAATAACTAACTAAACTTGAAAAAATAAATCACAAATCGAATCGTAATCGCAATATCTGGCAGAAAAAAAAAATATCAAAAGAATTTCCCCAAATCTTTCAGCCCTAGTGTGTGTGAAGAAAATGTTATTTTAGGAATTGAGATTAAGGGGTACAGTACTGTATCAGCAAGTGTTAACTAACCAAGCTTTTAATCCATTTTATGCAATGGCCAACTGACCTGTACATTGTGTATATAAGGGGAACTGGGTCGGCCCAGTTTAATTAAAGTGTTAGACCATTATCACGGTCGTCAAAATAAGATGAGAACAATTTAACATTATTTTCAGTGACCATCAACGAGACCATTGTGTTTAAAAATATTTGTAATCACCACACAACACACCGATACTGCACGCTACACGAAAAGGCTGCTGCTTTGCACAGAGCCAAACATTCTGTCCCACTGAGATCAGTGGGCTTCATAATTACACACAAGAAAGCAACAAAGAAAGGAAAGTGAAACAATGGGATAGCAAAATTTGAATTGCAAATTTTGCATAAAAAAAAAAAAAGAACTGGGGAAAAACAAGCTATTGATTATGGAAATCAATAAGGAAACACATTGAGGCGACAGCGACTTGAGAAACGTAATACGTCTCCATAGCAGCAGGCGGCGCTACTCTGTATTGTTGCCCAAAAAATGAAAACCGGCAGCTGATTGGACGAACGCATCACATGGGTTTGTTTTCTCCGGAAATTCAAAGCCAGGCTGTCATGATCTCATATTGTACTAAAATAGTTCACTGAAACATGTTTCTGATAACATTTTAAGCGAGAAATAGGCCATGCAGTTGCTGAATCTGTCTTCATTTCAGCTCAACAAAGTCTCTCAGATTTTGAGAGACTCTAGTCACCTCATTCCACTCCCCATTTCCGGGCGAGTCCCGACTGCCCTGCCTCTGACTGAACATGTCAAGTCAGCCAAAATGAAGGCCGAAAGCCCCTCAGACGGACGACGGCACGGGACACACCGAACAGACTCGAGTCAGACTGTCGCCAGACTGTCCAACGGCCGATTATCGGCCCTGTGTGTCCCGGCCTTAACATGCAACCTTATAATGCAGGCCTTTTTCTGGGGCCAAGACAAGGCTGGCATTGTGAAGTGGATGCCTTCAGTTACAGATTTGACCCCAATCCTGACCTGTCTGTCTCCTGTCAAACCCTCTGGCCAAGGGTGAGGAATGCGGGCCGGAGTTAACAGAAAACAAAACAGCGACCCCATATTAGAGATGCACTGATAGACCGGCCGGTGACCGGAATAGGCCGGTTTTCACGTGCTCGGCCATGACCGGCAACCAGCAGGTCAGTCTGACATATGCCGAGTTCATGCCGGTCAATGCTACAATTAACTGACAACATAAGTTGTACGCGTTACAGTTCTCAAGGACGCAGGCACACACGGATGCAACAGCACAGTCTCTTTTTACTTTCTCTCAACTTTTCCACCGTGTGTCGCGCGTACCCGCTCGAGGTGTGAAGCTCGTGTCCGCGCTATTCTCGCACATGTAGGTAACCTCGTGAATTAACCTGCAACATGTCAGCTGTTTGGAAATTCTTCAGCGTGTGTGCAGAAGATAACAAGTTTGCAATATTGCAACATCTGCAAGGAAAAAGTAGGGCGTTCTAACATTGCACTTTAGATGCGTGTGAATTTTGTGTGAGTAATTTATATAGTTCTATTTTATAGTGATCCATTCACTGTTAAAAAAATGTTCTATGTTCTGTGCAAAATGTTCTATTAAAGAAAAGATAGAAAATAAACGTGTGTGCTGTAAAGTGGTTAGAAAAAATGAAATCCGAATCGGCTAAAATCGGTATCGGCTGGCCTAACTCAAATGAAAATCGGAATCTGCCTAGAAAGTTGTAATCTGTGCATCTCTACCCCATATAATGTCATCATCATCTTAGTATGCATGTTATGTAGGATTTATGAATGTACGTTAGCAACAGTAGGCTAATTCACGAGGGTGCTATTTTATGTGTGAGCTAATATTGCGCATCGGTTCATGTGCGCTACAAGAGTTATCTTTCTGTTCATTGAATGCATTATTCAGTGCAAATATAACCAAGAATGTAGTTTAATCTCAGTAATGATGGTATATTAGGTTATTACTGTCGCAAACAATCCACTGTACTGTCGTTACGCAGATTACAGAGATTTGATTTGAGTCTAGACTTTACGGCACCGTAGTTAAGTTAAAGTGGGTTAAGTTGTAATTTACTGCGACCTACCAGCAGGCGGCAGCATAGCCATGTAATACGGTCTATTTACAGAGGCCATTTAAATGTATGTCTGATCGTTTCTATGTTAACGGTTAGCCCATAGTAGTAGAAAAAAATATTTATGTGAAGAGATATAGTAAAATACAAAGTGCTTATGCACGTTTGCCTCTGAAGTAAAGGCTGGACTACAATAGAGCTGTTTGTAGCAGTTTGTGAACTGTGTTTTCTGTTGGAGATGGTAAGTGCCTTTGGGCTTTTTCATTTTGTAAACCTATAACGTGCACAAAAAAGATATAACACAATAAAGGAAAGGGGAAAAGCCAAAAAGCATAACATGAGCACTTTAAAAGAATACTGGAAAATATTGCATTGAGTGGAAGAGCTAATGTTGATTAACATTTGTTGCTTGGACCGGTAACGTTGTGATTGATAGTCGTGATGCAGAGAAGACGTATTGTTTAAGTTTACTTCAATGTCTGCTGGTTATGGTACTTAAACGTTTATTATTAGACAGTACGCAGTACACACATTGAATATGCAGTACGTCAGTATTTCAAACAGCCATAGTGTCCAAGGAAAGTACACTACATTTGCTAACAATACCATAATGCATGCATGCATGCATACATGCATACATATGCATACATATGCATACATACATACATACATACATATATATATATATATAGAAATTCTTAATCGACTAACACTCATTCAATTGTACCGACTAATCGATTAGTTGATTTAATCGACAGATCTGTAAATCTGAGTTTCTCCGCAAAGAGTCATGCAAAAGCACCACTTTAATTCTTGTGTTTACCAGAGATGTGCTCGTACGTTTCTTGGAAATAAGTCATTCAGCATGAAAAAAAGCATCAAACATGACTAATCGACTAAAGAAATCTAAGTTGATTCTATCTAGATAGATAGATAGATAGATAGCGAGAGAATAATCTTTAAGACAAAGAGAGACAAAGCTACAGAGGGTGCAAAGCGGCAGAGGGAATGTCTTAACAGTCGTGAGGACACAGGAAAACCACAGCAAAAAGGAACAATAGTCACAAGTTGACCCCCGCCAACACTGACTGAATGACACTTCACAGGATATTTGTTACACTACAAGATATGGTTATAAAAAAATAACCAACAATTTGAATCAACAACTAACAGTTTCTGAAATTGTTCCCACTACTGCACTCTGGCATTTCTTTGTTTAAATTAAAGTTTGATTTAGTGTACTCTAGGTGATCTTTATGAATGCACAAATGTATCCCGCTCTATACAACTGGAGCCAGCAACTCAATCCTTATGTGGTCGTAGTGAAGCAACACACAGTGAATATAAATGGTTTTACTCTGCAACATACTGTACCATGCAGGCTGCCTCATGACTATTGCAGATGAAATTCACAAAATACTTGCACACAGAAAATGATTATAACCACGTAGAAAACCTCTGGTTAGAAAGTATGAACATGGAGGATAAATACTATCATGGTCTGAACTGAGCTCATATGCATTTTAGTTTGGTCAGAAAAAATAATTCAACATTTGGATATCTGCAAACAAGGTACTAAAAAAGGCACTATTTATCATGTGTAGAAATATCAGTGCATATAATATACTCAGCCCTTTTCTGCTGGCATGCAGTGAATACTATTTCAGTTCTGAGTATTGCTAGGCTACATTACCAGTTTTCTTTCAGAGTACTGACAGAGACAGCAGCCCTTGCATAAAAAGTGCTCCAAATAATTTTCATTCTGGTGCACATGTGACAAAGGAATTCACAGGTTTCATTGTCTCTTTCAATCTCCTGTCTCTTTCATTCATTCAGTAGAATAGGAATGACTACAGGGTGACTAGAAGGAGAGTTGTAACATGTAGTTCACTGTGGAAACAGGACACCGGGACAGTGCTGCAACACGTACGGCCCCAGTCTTGGTTGCCCAATACTTAACAATACTTAGGCCCCTACTTAATGACTAAAAAACACACTCAGCAGGCATCTTTACAGATTCGTCACATTACAGAGTGGCTGGTGTACCTGACCCTAGATGTAGGTCATAACAAACGTCGAACAATATAGCCGATCCAAATAGGAGTTTCTTTTTTGTAGGTTTAATTAAAATGTCGTGCTAACAGTTTGGCCTCAAGTGTTAAGAAAGTGATTAAGAAACTGACCTTGTTTTCCTACAAACAGACAATGATGTCACTGCCTCACTGTCAACACAGTGAGCAGATAGACAGCTAGTTTAATCTACCACAGATCTAATTCATATTCTAGCATCAAACTGGTTCGTCTGAATTCTGGGCACAGAAGCCTGTAGAACATGGGTGAGATAGATGAATGGAACATTTAAAAACAAAATACAATCCCGGACTGTTGAGGGCTGGATGGCAGCCCAAAGTGCCATAAGACGTCCTTGTTCACTGACAGACTAGGTTTTCAATAACACAATTCCAATACCGTCCTCCATCAAGCCAGTTGCATGCATGACTTGACCACTAAGGGCCAGGTCACCAGGCCACAATGAAGACTTTTATGCTGCCTGTGTGAGGCGTGAATATTTAAAATAATATCTCACTCAGTTCTCACCAGATATACACAAGGGGATAGAATACACAAACTGAAATATTGTGAGCCACATGCATATATATTAACTTTGCATGCGCTGTAACACTCCAGCTTACAGTAGCCACTGGGTGGAGTTGCCATTGGAGCTCCAATTGGGAATTAACATTTATCAGCCTCCACTTTCTCATCCAATTACAGATGAAATGGGTTACATCATTCAAGAACAAGAATGTAATTTGTGATCAAAAGTGACCTTTTTGCCTCCGGGAAAATAAGTAGACCTCCCCCATATTGCTGCTCTGGTATGCGTTTACATCCTTCGGTGGCATTTGTTCTTTGTTTAGATGAGTATTGATAAGGTGTCAACATAAAAATTGACAGAAATTATTGACTTTAGAGGGCATGCAAGGTCCTGGGTTTGGTTAGTCAGCTTGGAGGTAAAAGGGTGCCCTGCAGAATGATGGGTTTTAGAAAATGTTAGGGAAAAGAGAGATCTAGCCATATTTGCTGCTGGTCACAGATATCAAGACTGAGGTCCAGATTTAATCATTTTGTTTATCTTCTCAGAGCACATGTACACAATAAGTAAAAGTGTCAGGCTCAGAATTTAAGATGCATTAGACCCCTGTATCTCCAAATTAAAACTATTTAGGCTTTGGAATTCTGAAGGCTCATCTAAAGTGGTGCTTTTGTTCCAAGCAAGCGAGGTGCTTCAGTAAATCTGTCAGATGTGTGCTCTTAGCTGAGAACGCAGCAGCATAATCATGTCTACATAGCTGAGCATACTGTAACAGAAGATCTAAAAAGGGACAGTGCTTGCTGTCATTTGTCTTCTTCGGTGTACCACAGATCACAAAAAGACTACAAACAATCCTTTACACTTGATATTCCTGCAGAAGTCAACAGTTTCAACATTACCTACTTTGTGAGTTGTGCGAACGTTTAGTTGATTAGTCAGTGTCTTGAAAGGACGAGCTTGAATTAGATTGTACTGTGGATAGTTTTGATCATAGGATTTTGGGATTAGATCTTAATAACCATGTTTCCTGAGGAAGGATTTTTCTTAAATTCATTAACAAAAAAGCCAAAAAGAGAAAAAGATACTTTTGGACTACTACTTAGCGGATGTTGCCAAAATGGACCTGCAGCCATCATCTCATACATTTTTCATTTCATGATAACATGTTTATATTATTTATAATTATAGTAATATTAAAAAGGGATTATTTAAGAATACATTTTGACAAACCTTTATATAATCAATGCAATACTATTTTCTGGAGAATAGCCTGCTCTAATCTCAGAAAAACCGATTGTGTACGACACCATGTTATCAGGATGCGGTCTGAGGTAATGACAGTAACGACTAGGGGTGTGACGAGACACGAAGCTCAGGAGACGAGGCGATACACGAGACTGGGTTCACGACAATGAGACAAGATTTTAACACTAATTTAAAGAAAACTTCAATGACGAAATATGACTGGAAAAATAGTCTCACATTCAATTAGTGTTAATTTTGTCACCTATTTTTAATTTAGTCTTAGTCTTAGTCTTGTGCCAAAAATTTTTGTTAGTCAAGTTTTAGTCGACTAAAAGTCTCGCCATTTTAGTCAAGTTTTAATCAAAACATTTTAGTCTTTTTTTAAACAAATTATTTCCGATAACCATTTCAGACAAATAGTTATAAAAATAAATAAATGCTATATATATATATATATATATATATATATATATATATATATATAAAAATAAAAAAGTTATATACATATTGAGCCTCTTCCTTAACGACAAAAACAACTGCATGAGGAAAGGATATTTTACAATAAAATAAATGCAGCACGAAACTGGCGAGGCGTATTTCAAGTGAACGCAACATGTGTTGTTTTTCAGACAACGGCAGCTGCAGACTGTCGTACGTCTCGTGTTGGAAATAGAGACAATTAAACTTTACACCGTTTAGCTGTCAGCATTTTAACTGTGTTAAATCCAACTGCTAGCTAACGGTGGGCTAACGTTACCTGCTGCCAAGTGTACTGTTAACTAGCGCCCCGTGCAGCGATGTTTCGATTGACTCTAACCTCCGATTAGGAGCATCAGAGAGAAGCGCAGGCTATTCGGTCCGGTAGATAACGGTCGTTAGGGCACCTGTCGGTGCCGTAGCACCGGGTCTCAGTAACAGCTGAATATTCTATCTCATGATGAAAAAGTAGACGATTGTAGACGAAAATGAAGAGAGATTTTATCTTAGTTTTGCCAAACATTTTAGTCTCGTCTTTTTTCGTCAACAATAATGCATGTTAATTTAGTCTTAGTCAGCGTTTTTGGACATTGGCGCAGTCTCGTCATCGTCTCGTCTTAGTCATGGAAAAAAAGGTCGTTGACGAACATATTTAGTCTCGTCTCGTCTGACGAAATTAACACTACATTCAATCGAAAGTCACAAAATGAAAAACTTTGAAAAAGGTTTTTGCCACAAACTCAAATGGCTTCTCTCCAGTGTAACTACCTCTTCAGACCTATGAAATTCAGTGCCGGTACCCAATGGTAACTTTTTCTGGTACTTTCCCTCGGTTACAAAAAAACATGTATTTTAGTTGTAAAAATAATTCCAAACCCATTTATATTTACATAAAACATTTAGCTATTTATTTAGATGCCTAAACATAACTGGCCTGGCAACCCAAAGGCAAAGGTTTTCTTTCCAGATCTGTGTGGTGACTTATGATGTGGGGGGTCTAGGGTCCTCCCCCAGAAAATTTTGAACATTAAACACTTCATTTCCTGCATTCAGGTGAATTTTGATGCACCTATTTCTACCTTTTTACTGAATCAATTTATGCTGGAAATACCTTTATGTAAAAGGACAATTCAAATAATAAAAAACAATGGAATATATTGCAATAAGGCTCTTAGGCATTCTGTATTGCTTTCAACTATTTATTCTCCTTTGGATCGACTTTTCTAATTATATCTGAGTCAGCACACACTCTCTTCCCTCCTATATTGTGTCTTTTGTTGGGGAAGTAACCTCCTTAAATGTGCATATGACAATTATTCACCTCAATAATACATTAATTCATTTTAATTAATTAATAAACCTCTGGACTGTAATATTTCAGATG
Source organism: Perca fluviatilis (assembly GCF_010015445.1). Lineage (NCBI taxonomy): Eukaryota > Metazoa > Chordata > Actinopteri > Perciformes > Percidae > Perca > Perca fluviatilis. The sequence continues at coordinate 17,746,182 of NC_053128.1, read as the reverse complement.
TGTTTGAGCAAGATTTGTGCTCATGTTCAAAACTTTGTGCACATTAAAAATATAACTCATCCCATCTGTGTTCTCTGTGATTTGGAGGAGTACCGGTACTTAAAACTTAGGTTGTCCTTTTCTTTCACCTTATAAAAGCGTATTCACTCCCTTATGGAGTTAGATTCCCCTTTACACCTTGTAGCATGTAACAACCAGAAACACCAGCACATTAGATTCATCCCCAAAACATGTAGGCTAAGCACTGTAATGCAAGGTTAATAGAGCTGAGTAGTTAGTTGCAATTTCCAAGTTGAACCACTTCTCACACCACTTTAACTTGAATGTAATGGTACAGCGCTTCTTAAATTCAGCTTGAAAAGTTGCGCTTTCAACACAAGGGGGTAAGCTTCGCTTCAGAACTCGAGCCATCTATGGCGCCATTTTGTTGCTACCTGGCCATCACCTCCTGTTAGCATTCCGCTGACCGCCATTTTTTTTTTTTTTTACATCACTTGACTGCGAATAACTTTACATCTGAAGCATTTAAAGACTATTTGTCCGTTGTTTATTTCTAAAGAAACACGACAATGTATAAAAGGCTCTATTACCTTGTACCTCACGTTATGGCTCCGTAGCAGACGTTTTTGTAAAAATAGGCTAACGATTGTGTCATAACCAAGTGACTTACTGTCGCACAGTAGAGGAATTACCGTATAGTACAGGAGAAGCTTGCAGGCAGTTTCGACTTACGTTAGCGGTTTAGGTTTAATTACTAATGTTAACTAGCATGTTAGTTAGCAATAATTGGCCTGTGCTTATGTTATCTCCTTACATATACCTACACTCTCCTTCTCTGTAAGATTGGGAATGATTGAGATTTCTCTTGGCACAGCTAGCAGAAGACTTACAACTTTCAGACAGGTTGCTCACGTCACATTTACGTTGTCTCTGTCAGTTGGAGGCTGCGCAGTAAAGCTGGCCATCACCGGAAAAGTGCTTCTAATAGCCTTCACTGGTCTCCGTCCAGAGCAACGGGGTCTATTGGTCCATTTTATATATGTCAATGTTTCAACACAGTCTTAACACCGTTGCTTGCAGTCGCTATGGCGACAACATGTCATGGGCTTTGCTTATCTGATCTGCTGGATCTTCGATGAGTAGGTACCGCGGCGGCAGTCTTGTCTCTCCTACCCGTGTTGAGCGGGCGAGTTCTCACTGTTCATGGTGATTTTGGTAGTCTTGACTTCTCACAGCGAGACACGCGATCAGGTACACAGAGGGAGAGACCGATGGATGGACAGAGAGAGACAAACACACAGCCACATGTAGGCTACAATTCCAGACCACAGTTTTCCCCACTCATCCTGTCTCTTTCTATCCGGGAGGAGAGAGAGAGAGAGATCGTTTTGTGACCGGCGCAGAGAAATAAGCGTCCGGTATATTTTAACTGTTATAATGTAGCAACACCCTGCTACGCCCCTACTTAGCGGGGCTAAGTTCGGCTGGCATCCAGGCTACCGGTTTCATATTTGTCAGTCAACTTTTCAAAATACATTCGGGGCTACACTCAAAACATTCGGGGCTGAAGCCCCGGCAAAATCGGCTGACGCCGCCTCTGGTTTTATGTGAAGCACTTTAAATTGCCTTGTTGCTGAAATGTGCTATAGAAATAAAGTTGCCTTGCCCAACAACCTCAGCCTGTCAGTCTGCCACCAGGGCATATAAACACTGCTGTGCCTGTTTGTCTCTGAAGCGTAACCTTAACTGCACCGTGATCTCGCCATTATATTATATTGCAGCAAACGCTGTCTGCGTGAAGTTTTTAAAACCATAACCATACTTGCGACCACTTCACCGGCATTGCCATGACTCAATGTGACTTCAACAATCTGCCTAGACGACGTACTCTCGCTCAATCTACACCACACCTCTGCGTGTGGGTCAGAGCTGAGCCCAGCTCTCTGTCAAACACACAGAGGGGAGGACTGAGAAGCTTGCGCTTACAGGTACCGAAATTTTGCACTGCTTGATTTTACGTGAATCGGTCCTCGGAGGTTTGACGTCATTCTGCACTTGTGTAATGATAGAGAGACAAATTTTTACCTTGACGAGAAACCTCGTCACCTTTTAATATTAAATTGTGACATCACACCTCTACTAACAACTAATGGCAGGCAGCGCCTATGATCGACCAATTACCAGTCAAACTACATTTGTGCCAGATTTAAAAGACATTCCCTCAAGGCTTTCCTGAGATATCTCGTTCATGAGAAATTAGAGATGCACCGATTGACCGGCCGGTGACCGGAATTGGCCGTTTTTCACGTGATCGGCCATGACCGGCAGGTCAGTCTTCATGCAGATTTTATGCCGGTCAAATGCAATCGGGCGCCGCATGATTAATATCGCGCAACATCAGCGCACCGCCGCTCAATCAGCTGTTTATGAAATGTTATAAAGTCGTAATTATACATGGCTCTGCAGAGCCGTCTGCTCTACTGATCTCAGCCGAACAGTCAGCCGCTCTCTCTCCCCTCTGAGGCTGAATAACTGGAACATGAAAACCGCGGGTCCCGTGAAATATGACAGCTACAGTTTATCAGACAATAGCGTTGGGCACACTGACTTCGATGAATTTACTGTTTATCAGACCCCAGATGAGACAAGAACCTAACGTTAGCAAGCGCTGCGGTGATGGTCCCTCTGCCTCTGATGCCCAGCTGCAGGAGTCGCTGTATTTAAAAAAAAAAAGACGCTATATTCCTCCAACATCACACACACACACACACACACACACACACACACACACACACACACACACACACACACACACACACACACACACACACACACACACACACACGGAGTAATTTATATAGTTCTATTTTATAGCGATCGATTATTCAAAAAAATGTTTCTATGCAAAACTGTCAATTAAAAAGGTCCCATGGCATGAAAATTTCACTTTGAGGTTTTTTTTAACATTAATATGCATTCCCCCAGCCGGCCTATGGTCCCCCAGTGGCTAGAAATGGTGATAGGTGTAAACCGAGCCCTGGGTATCCTGCTCTGCCTTTGAGAAAATGAAAGCTCAGATGGGCCGATCTGGAATCTTCTACTTATGAGGTCATAAGGAGCAAGATTACCTCCCCTTTCTCTGCTTTGCCCGCCCAGAGAATTTAGCCCACCCATGAGAGAGAGACATCATGGCTTTCAAACAAGCAAAGTGGCAGTTGGTCAAGGCCACACCCCCACCCTCCTGAAAACATAATGCCTTCGGCCACGGCTTTCACGGACGTGGAGGTATAAAAAAAAAAAAAACACACTAGAAAAAAGAAATCTAAACCTCCCTATCTCTACTACAGGGCTGATTTCTTATGGGACCGCAGAAGAAGAAAATCTATTTTTGTTGATGGCAAATATATTGACACATTGTCTAATAACCTCTGCCTGTGTCCATAAGCTAAGGTAATTGTACCAGTACAGAAGACTGTTGAAAACATACTGTAAAACACAACAACCTCAAACCACACTTGTAAGAACCACGATAAGCTTCTAAAAACATTTTGCAAGGTAGGAAAACAAGCTGCAGTGATGAGTTTAGCAGATGGCTGCACGAGTATCGTAACATGCACGGGTTTTGCTTGATACTGAAAAATAGGGATCACAGTGAACAAAAGATTTTCTCCACACATGGACAGCAATGGTTACGAATCAATTCTCAGAATCCAATAACTGTGAAAAATAAGTGCTAAAACAACCACTTCAATTACCCATGCAACTCACTTATGTAGAAAATAATATTGCTGGTTACAGCTTCTTTATAACTATCGTCAGCCAACAATAACCTGCGGTATGTGTGGGAAACACTGCAAATATTGCCAAGCAGAATTTCAGACTTTTAGTTTGATTGATGTGGTTGCTGCTGTGTTCACATAAGGAGATTACACCTGGCAGTGTGGGCAGAGTGGTTTAACTATACTACCTTTTTCCCCTTTTGTTTGCAAGAGCTCGGTCATGAAGCAAGGTGATGCCTTTGTTTACCCATGTATTACAAAGAAATGTTGTCTGCTACTTTACCAACAAACGTGAACACATCCATGCAGGGCTCAAAATTAACATTTATGTCCACCAGCAAAATGGCTAGTGAATGTTCAAGTTTTACCAGCCACAAAATTTTTTTTGGGCTGATGAGTGAAGCAAATCTACTAGTCACTTGCATATTTTACCAGCAATTGGCTGGTGGACACTGCTCATTTTGAACCCTGCGACCATGTTTTCAGAAACCCAACGTAGTTGAACTAGAGCTGCAAAGATTAATCGATTAGTTGTCAACTATTAAATTGCCAACTATTTTGATAATGCATTATCTGATTTGAGTACATTTTAAGAAAGAAAAGTTAAACTTCTGATTCCAGCTTCTTAAAATGTGAATATTTTCTAGTTTCTTCACTCTATTACAGTAAACTAAATATCTTTGAGCTGTTGACAAAACAAGACATTTGAGGACGTCATCCTGGGCTTTGGGAAACACTGACATTGTTCATCATTTGACATTTTATAGACCAAATTACTAATCGATTAATCGAGAAAATAATCAACAGATTAAATCGATGATGACAAGAATCGTTGTTTGCAGCCCTAAACAGAATCACATTACATCAAACCTACGATTGTTGACTTGGCTGTTTTCCACATCAGAAAAGTCCTGTCTTTCTAATTCATATTCTAAAACTTACTGGGACATTTATTATATGCACTTACCACATAATCACACTCTTACAACCAGCCCTGAAGATAATATAGATCGGACCCTTTGGCTGTTCAACAAAGCGTTCAACTGAGATGCTAAACCAAAGCAAAAGCACATCAACATTGGGCAAAAACAATGGCTACAGCAAAAGTTATGAATTTACACAGAATACAGGCCAATATTTCAGAATGTCTATACTGGGTCTCCCCGTGGTAGCAGATAAAAATAATGGCAAAACAGAATGGTTCATTATTAAAAGATAATTACTTATTTCACTCCTAATTAGCAGATTAAAAGTTTTCACATGAGGGCACCAACAAGTGCAGTGACTGATTGAGGTTTCCCAGATACAAATACAATAACGAGTGGCACACAGCATTTGACATTTGCCTTGATGAAGAAGTAAAATAAACACTTTACGAGAACTGCATAGGTCTGCTCTTACGCAATATGTCTGTGTGACTGTATATTACTGTGTGCACTTCAGGAAGCACCACTTTCAATTTCACCTAAAAAGTGATGGTTGAAAAGATCCGACTTACACAGCATGCATTTGCCGAGGCGCAAAACTGAAAATGAGGAAAAGAAGCTACAAGAAAAAAACTCCATTAACACATAAATGTACCAGTGTAATGTAACATAGCCACCTACTGAAGGTTAGGGCTCAAGCAAGCTGCAAAGCTACCTGCGGCTGTGAAGGCTGTTGAAAGGGGCATCAAACTACAACTTTCAAACAAGACACCTTCAAAACTGTACATTAGCCAGTTGGTCACCACAAAGCTAAACAGGGCTTGCTGTGGTTTACTTATTAGTAGTTTTTCCAAGCAGTAATTTGTAGCTATAAAACTAATTGTGCAAACAGAACATGCAAATACTGCCAAGCACAGCATCCAAACCTAATGTCTGTACAATATCATTAGAGGTCTTTAACACCCCCATACTATGCCACTAATACAATAAATTATATTATGCCTCTGGTTGCTTAATGTAATGGTTTTAATATCAAAATGCATAATTGTTTTTTAGATGGTCGTAAAGCAGAACATTGACTTGTAATGTGAGAGGTATGTCACAATTCTGTGGGTGTTTAAATGTCTGCTTTCAAGGTAATGGGAGCAAGGGGATGCTTTGAATGGCTCAAGATGTTATATGATGATGGTTAAGTATAACCTGCCGTGCCAGATGGTTTGTTACACGGAATAATCAGAGAAGCCGTCATTGTTAACGGTTTGGAAAAGGAAAGGCAAAAAATACCTGCCAGGTGATTGGATGAACCATAGGTCTAGTCCACCATTGTTGTTTTGATACGAACACACACACACACACACACACACACACACACACACACACACACACACACACACACACACACACACACACACACACACACACACACACACACACACACACACACACACACACACACACACACACACACACACACACACACACATTAATTTGTGTGATATTTGATCCTGTGATGATCGCGTGATCTTGCAATATCGTGAGAATCCAACTGCCATGCAAGGTAAAGTAACAAAAACAGACAAAAATGGCAACAGTAACGCTTCCAAATGACCATCCTCTGCTGCTGAGGATGGCTTGATTTGGGATACTGGATAAGCCTGATTTAAAACTTGTATCTGTACATTTAAAAAAGATAAAAAATATAGCATAGGATTTTCTGCAACTTAAGTTATTTAACCTCACTAATGTTGGTATGACGTAAAAACATTACTGACCAGGTAATGTAAACAAAAATATTGTATGTTGATGTGCAGTGTAAAAAGCTGGGTGATAATTTTACCACAATGGCTGTCTTTGCACATTGCAGTGGTAAAAGGAAATGTGACTTATCAATTTGGTTGCAAAGCAAAAAACTATTCTAGCCTGAAGATACAAGCTTTATTGTTAAAGCTTCCACTATTCTGCCACCTTCACTCTTTATTCATCTCTGAAGTTCTTCAGTGACATGTAAGCCATTTCTACAATAGATGGTCACTTCTCCTTAATGTTTTTCTGCTTAGCTTTCACATTAACACAAGCAACTGCACGTTCAGGTCCCATTCAGATGGGATGGTTTTGAAGGAAAATACCAACATTTAAATTTTATCGATCTTAATATAACATCTGTGTGCCCCATACAGAAAATGGTCCAAAACATGTTTAGTCTAACAGACTGGTTATTTTCCTTTGCATTTCCCTTTGTGCTAAGCTTGGCTTAACAAGTCTAAATATTGTGTATTTTAAACACCATTTCCACACGGCATTAACGTGTGATTGGTCTCTGGATATGCTATCTGGACGAGATAAAAGCATGATAACGCCAGGTTTAAATGCATGCGGAACACATTGTGTTGAGTATGCAATCAGATCAGCCTGAACACATCTGGAGGTGCCATGTGATCGGATTTCAGCCAGGTGAATGCAATCCGTACAGCGTCACATTCTTAAGAAAGAAATCCACTCAGCAAGATCATCCAACTCTGCCTCTTCTTGCTATATGCATATAGAGATCCGAATTACAATACATGCAGAATGGAGATAACGCTTATTAATATCAAGTGTAAATGCTAAGGGCTATGGAATGGATGCAATTATCAAGATAATTTATCCAAACACAGATCACATGTTAATACAGGTGTAAATGGGGCCTTAGAACGCCTTTTTACGTGTTTGTGTCTTTGTTAGAAAATTCTGCGACAATCCATAGCTGTAAAGAAGCACTCCATGCAAAACCTAAAACATCAAATCAATCATTAGGCTAAATCAACTCTAAATCAACTCTGTTTTGGACAGAGCCATAGCCCTTTAGTTTTTTTCCTCAATCCTGAACAAATAAAAACCTGTAAATAGGATTTTTATCATTGGTTAATGGCAATAAATTAATTCACTAGTTTCATTCTCCACGTTACATTTAAAACACAATATTTTAGTAACCACCCCAGACAATACACTGAGCCTCTGAAAAAGTAAAACCTCCTAAATAAACATTATCCCAACCCAATAGATTTTCTATAACAATGTCACTTTGCATTCCCTGGTATAAGTACTGCTGCTTCCTATGCTAAATATTGATAGTAAAAATGGATGTCACACCAGTTCCACACTAACCTTACAGAGTCCAGGTCAATTATAAAAGAAAAAAAAAAACTCCTGTATCAATATGCAAGACAAATTAGATAAACAGTTAATAAATGTGAATTGTGTGTTAATAAGGAGTCTCGTGTAAGCAACATCCCTAACATCCCTTATGACATGAGGTTTATGAAAACCTCAATGACACAAAGCCAGTATAAATTTGTCAAAATAAAAAGTCATGGTGTTCACAAAAATCCTAATTGCAGAAAAGCTTTAGTTAACTGATTTCAAACTGATAAAAGTCATACAATTGATATGAAAAGACTATAAAGACATGGCATTTCCAGAAAATAATCACAATAAATTATGACATTAAATGAGTTAGACAAACCCATAAGATTAAAACACAGCATTTCTGTGGACCTCTACCATTCAATGAACCTCTGCTGTTGAGTTATTGGTTTGGACTGCCCATACATAAGATTCTGCTCTTAAAACGATCACTAAAAACATTCAACCCGTGTTGTTAGGATCAAACAAGCGTAATTTAGTCTACATCAATTAGCTAGGCCTCAACGAAGTCAGGTCATATTCATTCATGGGGACAACGCATTTCAGAGATCACTTCATCTCTGTCTGGCATCCCTTAATCTATTCCTTACAAAGTACTACAACTAAACTATAACGTTAACCTGGCTTTAAATTTGTATACCTCGCAATTCTGCACATATATCTTTTGACAAGCTGTCGTGTGTCACAATCATGGATGTATTATATATTAAGGTCACAATGCCAAGCTCACCCTGAAACTGGCATTTTGTGATATGACTGCGATGCCAGTTAGCTAGCTTAACGTTAGCGCTACGGCAGAACCTTTGTTATTGTGTGCAGCGGGTCGACGACTAGCTAATGCTAGCCATCTAATCAGCTAACACTAATTTGTTGATACGGTTTACGTTCAATAATCTGCTTGACACTGACATGCAACGTTATGCTTCTTGAGCAAAATTACAAATTTCAGAAAGAAAGTGCTGATAATGTGAGCTAACGAGTCATTCACCAAGTCGCTAACCCAAATGAGCTTATCAAGCCGTTAGCTAGGCAGCTAGCTCTTTAGCACTCGCTCACAATAGCACCATTGGAATTGACCGAACCTGGGTAGCGTTAGCATAGCGTCAGCTGGTGGAGCTGATTAGCCGCTGCTGCTTCAAGTTAGCTGTTAGCAGTATTACAAAATTTGATTAGTGACATGTTGGTCTCTCGACGCTGTTAAAATGTATCTGAAGGCGTATGTGTGAAGAACCAAGTATTTTCGTAAATTGTCAGAAATACAATTCATTGGTTTAGTGACCTAGCTAGCTAGCTATATCAATCAGGCTTAGCAGCAGCAGCAGCAAACGTTAGGTAGCTACTAGCTAGCTACTAATCGGCAGCGCGATGCCTGTGCGCACTCACCAAGATGAGTAGCCCTGCTCCGCCATATCGCCGAATACAGTGGGTTCCGCGACTGTGGCTAACACAGATTCAAGTCCCGGTGGCAACCCGATGGGACCTCGGAGAGGTTTTCAGCTTTTCCTTCACAATCCAACGTCCTATCGGTTACTTTAAGGTGACAACATGATGATACATCCCGGCGGCAGCTAGTAGTCACTAGCTGAATATCTTGCAACTGAAATGGGAATGATGGTTTGCTATCGTTAGGTGGACAAGACAAAGCACCCAGAGAAAAAAAACACTGATGTTATTTTCGTCAGTTTCGCTAATGTCCTGCTGTCACCCCAGCCGAGAAGGCTCGGTCTCCAACGATGCTACACCCACTGTACATCCATATTCAGCATAATGTTTCCTGAATAAATTCGGATATTCCTCAAGTCTGCACCCCTAGCTGTTATGGAAGACGCTCAGCATTGCTTTCTATGGCGAGAGTCACGGGGACGCGCAAAATCGCCCTGCTGTAGAGCTTCACAAGTAGGACGTGCACTGAAACGCTTTCGTGCACTGAAAATGCTTGCAATGGTTTCCCTTCAGCATTGCAGCCTATCATATACACCTACAACTAAAGCCGTGAGCATTACGGTGATTATAAAATGTAATTTATGGTTATAAATATTTAATTTATTGCCGAATAATTTAATATAATCGCGAAACATTATTTTTAATTACGGACAAAATACTGAAAACAATACCTCTCGGTTAGACTCATTTAAATAACTATTAAGATGTGTAACAAAAACATTTTGTGAACAAATTACCAGTGATTACGAACGTTTATACAAATAAGAACTGGTATGAAGTGCATGTGCTTTAGGTCTTTCCATAATTATTTGGAAAGAAAGACTTGCCCAGGGGCCTCTGTTCCATATATGGTTAACAGAATTATCTGTAACAGCTTATTTTAAATCAATTTAATGCTTCAGGGTCTAGAGGCTCCTGGTCAAAAGACATAGGCCTACATTAGGCTGTAATATACAAAAATACACAGTGAGACCAACACAACTAGCCTATTTAAAAAACTGTATGTATTGCAATAATACAATACAGTTAAATATATTGAAAATATGTTAGGCCTTACAATTTTTCTTTTGATGGACAAATACATGTTGTAGCGCCCCATTAGGCTGATCAATGTAATTTATAAAATGCTGGATCCAATGTTGGCAATCATTCAAACAAAGCAACAAACTTGATTCCTTAATCGTCACATACACACAGATGTAGTGAAATTCTATTACCGCATTTAGCCCATCCTAAGTAGACATACAGCGTCCGGGTAGCAACTTGGGGTTCAGTGTCTTGCAGGGACACTTTGACATGTAGCCGGACGACCTGATTGATCCGCCAACCTTGTGGTTGTGGGGTAACCATTTTACCTCCGGACCACAAGCCACCCTCAAAAACAACACCGCCCAACGTGGGGCTCTAACCCACAACCCTGAGATTAAGAGTCTCATGAGTCTCCAGAGGATGAAGTCTCCTCACTTTGATGATCCCCTGATGTTTCCTCTAGTGCCACCATGAGGTTGACATTGTGGGTTTGTCTGCCCATCAGATTTCTTGTGTTCAAGTAGAATTATTAATGAGATAAAGAACAAATCAAGTTCACAAAATAAAAATAAAAATTAGGATTCATTCTCTGGGGAACATTAATATCTACGGCCATTTTCATGATATTAATCTGTTCTTGATCTACATCGTTATGGTTGGTCAGGGGGACATTTGACATTTTGACATAAATGTGGCATGGGGGTATTGATTTATCTTGCTTTGGGTGAATGAATACACACACTGAAGCACAGATGGATGCACGGATGGATGGAACAAGTAAAGAAAAGGATACATCTCCTGAAATACGTGTGTGAGGAGTACATCAGTAACATGCAGGCCCTCTGTTAGTGCACACACTGGTTCTGTTTAATGTTGAACGTTCAAAAGCAACTTACTTTGGTGTGTTAAACAAAAACAATGACAATGTAAAAAAAAAAAAAAACGGTCACATTGGTGTGCTTGACAGTACAGGAGCATGAAGCTGAAGTGGTGTTGGTCAAAATGACATAGTTCATGCTTCAAAGCAGGCACGTGTACAGACATTAAAGGGGGCTTCTATATATATATATATATATATATATATATATATATATATATATATATATATATATATATATATATATATATATATTGCACACAGCTTCCCTGTTAAACAAATGCATTTCTTGAATTAAAGAATCTAAATATCAGATCGATATCCAAATCAGGCGTTAACTAATTAATATGCGCTAATATGCATTCATTTGACAAGGTATACTGCAGGTGAACAGGATTAACAAAATAACCAAAATATATCAGCACAGAACTTCCCCAGTTAATGAGTTAATAGTCTTTTCCCCTGAAATGTTAGGTTTAAATATGTACATTCATTTTATTTCCATTAGAGTAAAAGAAGACATGAAAGTAAAAGAGACCAAAATCTCTACATTGAACACAACATAAAAACGTAAAAACTGTCTTGCATAAAACAGTAACTTCGTCATTTTGATCATAGGCTCCTTATCTAATAATAACCATGTTTTTTTTTCCTGTAAAATTAATAAAATTGCAGCAACATCCTTTTTCAGTTTAGTGTGAAGAATTTGTTGAGATTTTTTTAAAAGTGTTATTTATTCCAATGACCCCAAAATAATTAAAACTATTTATTGCCATTTGCAAAATATACAAAACTATGTCCCTCTCCTTGGTGCAGTCCCTTATTCTAAATATATACTTGAAACTAGTAGTGTACAAATTGTGCACATTGTGGCAGAGTTTCCTTTGCTGTTTGTGATTAACCTGGTAAATAATAAGAAGTCTCTGTGTGAACTGATTATTTTGTTGAGTATTTATTAAATCTATTAAACAATTGCCTATGGTAAATAAGAAAAATTAGGAGTTGTTTTAATATATTTAACGTTTTGTTTAAATTTAAAATAATTAATTATTTATTAACTATTAGGCCTTTTTTTTCCTTGAGCCCCTGCCCCCCAAAATGTCTGTGCACGTCCCTGCTATAAAGGCCAGACAAATTAAAATCCTGATTTATATTGCCATGTGTTGTAGATACAGCTTACTGTAGGCTAAGTGTCTATTCTAATGCTGTTCAATGACATTAATAAAACAATACAGACGCTTGCTTTGGCTGTAAAACCATCAATGGGAACCCATGACAATGCTATTATAAATCATGTGCGATCATTTTCCTCTCATTGAAAGTCGACCATTACACACCCGCAGGCACAACTTTGCAAAGCCTTTAATTTCCCTTCCTGATTAAGTCTGAATCACAAAGAAAAAGTGCAGGAAAGCCTTGTTTTTCCTTTCTACCATCTCCAGTGTTAAATATGTGTATTGATCTGAGGTAAGTTTTACACAATGATTCGAGCCCAGTGGAATAAATTATTGTGCTTGACAATAGAAAACTTTCTTATAAGGGCTTAGCTGATGTCAGACGAGACAGTGTCTTTCCTGTATAAAGATGGCATTAGGGTTTAGAAAAGAGTCAACGGGATTCCCTCTTGCCAAAGAGTGTGGGGATTACCAAAGTCTGCAAAGAGCTGATTTTCTTAAAGATTATGTACAATCTGTTCTCAGCAACAGAACCACATATTCTTAAAAAAAAACAGGAGCAGCATTAACTAAAAGGCTTATTCAGTCAAGGGCAACTAAGGTTTTTCTGCAGCATCCTGCAATCAGCTACCATGTGAGACAATACAAGTGCTTACTGAGTTTTATTTAGTGTCCATCACTCTGAGCCTAAAACCAATGCTCAATGGTGTTTTAAGCCCCCAATGTCAACTTCAAGGCAGCGCTGCGACTGTTGACTTCAAGGCACCTAACCCTAACCATTGTCTAATCCTAGTACCTTCCAGGCTATATACTGTCTATGCTTCCAGGCAGCGCTGGCCGGAAGACGACGTTGGGGGCTTAAAACACCAAAACCAAACAACAGCTAAATGTTCTGGGGGTTTGAAGAGGGGCGTTTATAACAACTACTTAATATATGTAGTTAATGCTAACTTAAGATATCGCATGACCCCTAAATTATGTAATTTAGTGCACATGATAACCATGTTGTTGGTAAGTAGATCATCTCAGAAGAACACTGGTCTCTGTTGGATATATCTACTCTAAAATTCTTTATTTACATTCTGAGAAGTCACAACTTTGCAAAGATGTCAGGAGGAAGTATTTATTGCGGCTGTGACCACAAAACCTAGCTGTAGTAGATACACAGAACAGGAAGCCACACATTTGAAATAACTGTCTGAACATCAGCGGTAGTCTGAAATAGTAACAAAAAGATTCTATTCTGGCTCCAACTATACAAAGAAAAATGAGAGTTAAGGTTGTTAATCAAGTCTTGATTTGTGACAGGATGTTTTGAATATAAGCTTCAAGTGGATGACATTCTGATTCTCACATTACTCAATTTGTTGTGCACTGATCTCATATTGATGCTACATAACGGCTAAAGGTACTGTAGGTGTTAAAGTAATGTAAGTGTAAATAAAAAAGGTGTACCAAAATTTAGATAAGAGTACATTATCTGGCTTACTGTTACATGCCCTCAAGATTAGTACGGAGGTGTTGCCATCATTAAGTAAATATATAAAAAAAATAACTTTCTAATTCAATTTAGTTTCTGTTGCACATGCATAGAAATTCCTTAATTTGAGATTGATTTGATGGGGATTTCTGTTAAAAATTCAAAACATGTCTTACTTCTTACATTTTTGTGCTTAAAACAAACAAACAAAAAGGTTCCAAATACAAAGTGTTCCTTCTTAACAGTGTAGTACAGTACAGTTTGGCCACTAGATGTCAGCCTTTCCTTTGAGAAAGGTTGGACGACATACACAGAAGGGCAAAGTCCTTTTTTGGGGGTGGGGTATTTCTAGTCTTTTTGCCATATTCCCATTTTCTATGAACAATTGGTTGGTGCTGTAATTGATGCAGGTACCACATCAGTTAATTTGATACAGGTCTTGTTTGCAAAATGTATATGTATAGACCAAGATTATGAACACAGATATTACCACACAAAGAGTTTGCCCCCATCGTCTTCAGTTGAGGAATGGAGAGCATTACACATGTACGATGTTGCACATTGTGTACACGGACGGGCACTGCTAAATGTTTCATTTCTTTAGCTGATTTAAAATAACATCTGAACTGGCTCAATGAAGAGACTGAGTGCACTGTCAGTATTGTCTTAGCTCTGCAGAGAGTTCCAACCTTCAGGTCATGTGGTTTTGAGTAGCAAAAACCATTATGTACCATTTCTTCTGGTTCTGCAGGGTCGTAGGCTCTGTGAATTACTCTTGAACATGATCCTAATCTAGCAATGTAGTATAACATTTCCACTAAGAATATCTGCACCATCTATGAACAGGTTGTGTGCAAAGTTTGCAGAATGCAGTGATAAACTAATTGGTTACGCTGATATTTGCAGTGTTACTTACTCCAAGTAAATGCATGTTTTTAACATAGGTTGCTCCCTTTAAACACTTACTTGAAGTGAAAGCAGCAGGTTTGTTTCAGCTATTGTGTTGCAGTGATAATTCCAAACATATCTTCAGGGTAGGATGTTTGGTTTAAAATGTGGGCACAAATCGCTTTGGCACAATTCTGTATTTCTTTTTTGTTGTTGTTGCTTTCTTTAAAGAATTTTCCTGCATGATGCATTTGTGCCACAAGATCACCGGATGTTTTGTGACATGCCTCCCACTCAGGCAGGTATCATCCCTGGCCCTGGAACACAATACTTAAACACCAGTGACACATATTCCATGATTACTATCAAGGACACCGCTTACAAAAGCAGAAGTGATGTTCACATGTCTGTGCTGTGCACTGATCCTCAAATGGCATTACACTGGCTGCTGATCTCTTTTCCCACAGCAAGTATAGCTCATGCGTAAAAAGCCAAATCCAAAAGCAAAAAGTGCCATCACAGATAAATGGTGTTAAATTGCGATGTTTGCTGAATTGAAAAGAGAGAAGCTGGTGACAGAATCTGTAGCTGGCAGTTGAGACAGGAACTCTGCAGCCTCAATTTCCCCTTCCTCTCAAGCAGAGTCAGGGGGTGAACGCCTGTTTGAAGCTCTCCCCCTGGGCTCCAGGGTTCTGTGGGATCCGGGTGTGCTGACACTGTTAGCACGCCTGATATGAGAGCCTGATCAAAGCTGGCTCATTCTGCCTGACCGATTTCCACAGGATTAAGGATTAGGGAGACAGGAAGCTGGGAGAGGCACATAGACAATCTGGGAGAGACAAAGAATGGATAGTGAGGGTTATGGAGAGTGAAAGGGATGGAAAAATGTTGAAGGAGACAGAGGGGTCATAGGGCCCTGGCAGAGAACATCTTAAGAAACTAAAGACAGAATACAGGCAGTGAACAGATTTACAAAACAAATAAACCAGTTCACTAATAAGTAGAACAAAAAGTACAATCAAAAGTTTTCTGTAAAATATGACTTTTGGAGTTTTTTAAAAGACAACGCAGCTTTAGTTTTCCTGGCTGGACCTTGTGGGAGATAGGTCACCTTCTGTTACCAACCAAGTTCTCCCAGAGGACCAGGCTCATCAAGTGTTAATTCTGATATGTAGCCGGGAGACAAACCCTGCTGCTGCAGTTTTGCAAACAGGAAAGGAAATCTGATAGTAATTTAAATGTAAAAAATATAAAGGCACAGATAAGGTTTTTAAGGTCACCACACGAGGAAATGGCTTTTAAAGGGCTCATATTATGCTTTTTGGCTTTTCCCCTTTCCTTTATTGTGTTATATATCTTTTTGTGCATGTAATAGGTTTACAAAGTGAAAAAGACCAAAGTCCACCCCAAAGGGACTTACCATCTCCAACAGAAAACACTGTTCACAAACTGCTCCAAACAGCTCTATTGTAGTCCAGCCTTTACTTCAGAGACAGACGTGCGTCACTTTGTAACACACGTTACAGTGCTCGCCTAGCTGCTAGCGTGGCACACCCTCATACTCTGCAACTGACTGGGTAGTAGTCCTTACCTAGCTACTGCGCATGTGCGACTCCCAACAAAGATGGAACAGAAGTGTGATGCCTCACTCAGCAGCTAAAATGGAGAGCTTAACACACAGGGTTAAAAGAGGAGCTACAGCAATGTGCAGTACAACAAAAATAGAGTGTTTTTTGAAAATTAAACCACATAAATCTATTCTGGTACAAACTCTTAATACAATTATGAACCTGGAAATGAGCATAATATGAGCACTTTAACTGAAGGAAGCAAAGACTGAGCACCTTTTATCATTAATATCAGAATCAATGTCACATCCCATTTATTATTCTACAGGGTTAATATTGCTGGATAGGTTACCAGTAGAGTCTTAATTGTGAGGCTAGTTGTTAAAAATATTCTAGTCACGTTAAGTCATTCTATTGTCAAAAGGGATTTTTGTGATTCTTACAAAAGTGCTCTTCAGTGGACAGCAGTATCTTTAAAGTAATCGGAGACCAAAATAAAAGTCCATAAGCTAGTTACCAAAGTGAGGTAAAGTGGTTAAATGGCGTATCATCATCGCCTGTAACCATCATGACTGATTGTTGCTTTGTATTTCTATCAGCCTAATAAATCTTCTCATTCAGGACAGAGATTGGTACATTTTATATTCAAGGACATAAAAAAATGTGTAATGCTTCTATCGCACCTTTATGTCCTGTGTGATCGTCACACGTTTGACATCTGAAGGTGAAACAACAGCTATTGAAGCTACAGTAAGTGGAAACAACCTAGTTTTAGAGGAAACAACCTAGTTTCAGACCCAAGGCTATTGTACATGACTCATCTTCTCTGAGCATGTATGTTATGTGTAATAGAAATGGTGTCCTGTTGACTGTCAGATGTGTTTAAATGTGATTGATACGGATAGGGACATCCCAGTGTGGGTTTTTTGGTGGTTTTGTGTCAAGTGTCAGTTTCATGCACCTGACTTAACATTATGTGCACTATGGTCGGAGGTTTCTGTTTGTTGTTTCTCATTTTTGAGAAGTTCAGACAGTTTACCCTGCACTACCAGCGAAACCGAGAAAATGTACGTTTCTGCAGTATTAAATGGCTGCTAAAGAGGAAGAGACTGTATGTTGAGATTGAGCATCTGTCTAAGGTAATTAATGATTACAGTGAGGGAGAAAGTGACAAGTAGAAATAATGGGGACAATACACCACCTGCCTGCCAGACCAGATTAAAAGGGCTGGATGAAAGGTCAGGGAGAGGCAAAGTTCTTCACCCCCACCAGATGTGCGCTTGCTCTGGCCTATAGCGGATTAGTTATCTCACGGTTCATGATACCAAGTTTGGTGTCCAGGCAATCACATTACACTACACACCCTGAGCAACCTGATCTGGGGATTTTTTTCCTGTTGTACTGTGTGTGTGTGTGTGTGTGTGTGTGTGTGTGTGTGTGTGTGTGTGTGTGTGTGTGTGTGTGTGTGTGTGTGTGTGTGTGTGTGTGTGTGTGTGTGTGTGTGTGTGTGTGTGTCAGGAGGAAGGGAGGAGTCTTTTTACACACTGGTGGCATCCATAATGACAAAGCGATAATTCACATCATGCTCCAGCAGTGCAATCATTACGTTTCCATGTGTTTATGCATGTGTTCTCTGAGGCTGCAGTAAGTCAAACCATGTTATTTGTTTGGTTGTTCCCAGAGACTTAAAAGAAGTGCAAGAGAAATAAAACACCCATACCATTCACACCCCATGGCATGCTGCCTCATTTGTCCGAGCATCTATCAGTTCTTGGTTATAGCCAATAGCAATAAAGGAAGTGGTCCTACTGTCACAGAAACAGTTGGCACGGAAACAGCGCATTACACCATCGTCCAATCCCCCTCCCATTCCTTTGTCGTCATTTCTCCCATCCCCTCCCTTCCTCTCCTCTCCAGTCCCCTCCTCCTCCTCCCTCTCTCCCTATCTTGTATGTTTTTTCAGTCATCAATGAAATCACAACCAATCCTGCTGCTAGACAGTCAGCAAGCATATAATACTTAAGAAACAGATCTACTCACTGTATCACTTCCATTCTAGCGGGCAGGGCTCATTTCCATAATGGCCAATGTATATTTTATCATTAACGCATGAAATAAAGATACACTAGATGATGTAGCTGCCCCATCAGAGCCTGTTTTGTCTCTCTCTGTTACTCTCATGATTTAATCCTGACCATTTCCCCCTTCTCTCTCTATCCCTGCTGACTCCTCCCTTCATTTCTGTCCTGCACTCCCTCTCTCTGCCTCTGTCTCTGACACACTCAAACACACGCACACATATATACACGCCCTCCACCCCCATCGCTGCAGTGTCTCAACTGCCTTGGAGCAAACAAGAGAGGATATAGAACGCAGACGTTAATAAGACAGAGTGGCGCTGAAAGAGAGAGAGAGATGTACATGAGTGTGTGTGTGTGTGAACCTGTGAATATGACAAAGATATGAAAATGAAGCAGCAGGACTAAAGGTGGATTGCACAGAGCCTTTCTCTCCCTGCAAGGGCTTGTCTGCAGTATCCTTTGTAAATGGATGCTGGCTTGTGAACACGGTAAGACTGACTATTCTGAAACAGACACAAAGCTTTTTTCTACAATCACGGCAAGGCTGTAGTTGTTTGGACACAGAGAAGGAGCAAGATGCTATTTCATTTAAGCCATTCTATGGCAGACAAATGTGTTTTCTTAATAAAATGGGGAAGGTGATGTACAGAGATGGCACCAAGGCAGGCAGCCTGTCCAATCCCCTCCTCCACCCTGCCTGCTCTGTGCCAACGGACGCTGCTATCATATGCTTGCAATTTGACTCATCATCTCCCCAGAGCATCCTCGATCCTTATAGAATGTTTTTATCTGAACGCAATGATAAGTTCATGTAATTACTGTATGTTGGACAAGTAAAGGATGCATATGTGTGTGTGTGTGTGTGTGTGTGTTTGTGTTTGTGTGTGTGTTTGCAGGGTTTGCGGTGTATGTGTCTGTGCTCTGTCCAGGCCATAAGCTATGAAATTGAAAAAGGGCAAATGAAAGAGTAAAAGCACACGATACGTACTGTAAGACATTGACTGTGAATTTGCAGTGTGAGGTGGTCAAATCCCGCGGAGCTCACTGGCACTGGAATAAGCAGGCAAATTGTGGCCTGACAGCGGCAGAGGAACGTTGTAGGATTTGCCAGTGAAGCTTTCTGTCAGCTGTTCTCATGGGAAATTTACATCGGCATTCATTAATAATCTCGAGCAGGGATTTATTGGTTAATTCGTGTCTGTTTGTGTCCGTTTATGAATGTAAATCTTGTGAAAGAGTGCAAGGGGAAAAGAGGGAGGGAGAGTAAAACAATATGATTTGTTTTAGTTTCAACAAGCCAAATTTCATATTTTTTACAGAGCGTTACTGTATTTTTTTCAATGCGGGTTGTAATTTGTTGTGCAGCATCAGGAGAACATATGTATTTGTGCATACTGTATATGTGTTTATGTTACATGCTTGAGAAAGAGAGAGAGAAAGAGAGAGAACTAGTGCAGGGAGGGGTTGAGGGGCTGGGGGGGTTTAACAGTAGTGAGGCAGATGGGGCAGAGGGGCGGAGGTTGATGCAGCAGAGAGCAAAAGAGAGCAAGAAGGAAAGAGAAGATTTGGAACAGATTGGATGAAAGAGACGGGGGAAGACCGTGATAATTTCATGGTGGTAGAAAGACAGCACTTTTCTGAGCATGTGACACTGAAAGAATGCTGGATGTGTCTGTGATAGTTCCAGCAGCAGCTCACATCGAGGCCCGAAGACATCTGTGAATCAAACGCAAAGATGGAGGATAAATTCCACCATGCCTTTATCTCTTTAGCACTAATGATACCAAAATGGATCAGGAATATTGATACTTTTGCTAAATCTGTGTAATGTTGCCTGATTGGGGTTTGTGAGAAAACGCATAACTGGATAGGAATATTGATCGCTGTCATGGTATACTGCTGACAGATTGGAATTCAGATAATTTGTTTTTGCAGCAAACAAACCATATTTTTTCAGGATGTGTAACTCACCATTAGCTAAGGTGCATCATGTTTTATTTATTTCTGATATCATATGACCATTATTGATAAGTCAAATGAATTAACATCCATGTGTTTTTCAAGTATAGATGATTTAAAGCGCAGTAAACTGATGTAGTGTTGTCAGTGCAATCAGAGCAGTATTGGTTTCTATAAAACTTCAAAGGGTCTGAGTTGTGATTTAGGGTGGTTACCAAAATGTGCAGATACTTAATTCTTCATCATGCCATTTCAAGGGAAGATGCATGTTGCTTCCATGTCAGTTACTGTGAGGAAAACAATTGGTGGCCTATAATATCACAGCCAGAGTCAGAACTGGTTGCATGACGATATATGTTTTGCATGCAAACAACATTTTGCAGGTAAGATGGTGTCTGTGTTTTGCACCCACAATTCTGAGTGTCTTTGATGATTTTGTCCAGGTGTGATCTTGTTCTCCTCTTAATACCAACTACTACAGTCACTTGTTGACCACTAGAAGACGAGCCAAGATTACATCCACTGTGACAAAAGCTCTAATCAACCCTAATTATTTCGTCAAAAATGTCAGTTCTTCTGCAACCTGTCAAAAAATGTCAAGAGGTCACTGATGGCGTTGGCTTTGAAATGATGGATGAGGAGGTCCATTGTAAAATATAAAGGTTAATCACACGCATACATTACATAATGGACATTTGCTAGGTTTTATACGAACAAACACACACATATGCGTACACACTGAAAAATGTCACCATACTCTTTTTCAGAATTTTTTATCCTAATATTGGAAAAAATACAATTGCTCTGATATTGACTAAGTGGTTTTGTTAAGCCAAATACACAAAATGCAACATTAATTCTTAAACCAGTAGAATACACATCAGAATAAATTAAGCATAAAGCCCCTTCCAACAGCATCAACAGCTAATGTTTTTGTTCTCTTTGTTCCAATGGTTATTAATGCACTATGCTGCCATTCAAGCAACCTTTATGCATATAAAACGAGAGCAATAGTGTGACCAAACCTATGCTGAGTTGACCTCCTTCCACCTCCTTTGTTACTTCCTACATCCACTCCACTGGGTGACATAATGGCAGGGGACAGCAGGGACAGACTGGGTTTTAAAGTGACAGAGGCTATTGAGGTAGTTGCTCTTGCACTGAGGAGGCCAATGCCACCGTCCAGTGCACTTTTAGCCATCTTTAACCTTTCAGGTAAGCACACAGCCGACTTGGACAATTAAACTCAGCTCTATTACAGTTAAGTACCAAGGGGGCCAAGCGTACAGTAGTTCCCTCGGCAGCCTATTTAATAAAATGATTAATCTAACATGTCACTTCTTTCCTGGAGAGGGAGTGTCCGAATTACCACGAGTCTTGTACATTTAGTAGTTGTGAAAATTAACATTCAAATTAATCTTACAGAGTCAATAAATATCCTATAATATAACCATCGAGGAAAATAACGTGTACATAAAGTTCAGGTCTGCTTTGTCACTCTGTATGTTCAGACAGGGCATTGCTCTGATTGAGCTGGCTCAGCATTTGTGTTTGTTTGGGTTCTTTAATCCTTGCCAGGTAATGGGACAAAGTGTCATCTCCACGCGGCTGTGAGAGACTGTTTGGCAGCCATTTCTTTTAGACAGGCGCTGACGTATAGAGGACTAATAAATGACTTAACAGTGAAGCATCAGTGAGGAAAGCTGTCAGCTGAATCAAACAAAATCTTTGGGCGGGGCTATTTGAATGAGTAAGGATTAAGTTATCTTTGGGTGTTACATGAAATAACGTCAGCTCAATTCATCCCTCTCTTTCTCTTTGCCCTCCTTTCTAATCTTTGCTGGTAGTCACATACAGGGGCCTGTCTGTTTTCCTGAGGCCGGCGAGTGAGAGAGCCTTCCTTCCAGCACTCAAATCTGAGAGGGCAAAGCCGAGGGGACAAACAGAGCAACTTTGTGTTCCATTGCACACACATAACAGTGGTCATATGACAACAAGGCGGTGGAAGAGAGGGAGGGGGGGATGATGAGGGAGTGTATGGCCTGCTACCCACTGTTGAGGGATGTTGGTCTATACTGAAAGAAATGAAAGGAGTGTGTGTTCATGCCTACATGTATTTATCTACATGTACATTATGCGATATTACTTCAGGCTTTCTGGAGTACAGCCAAAATAAATCAAAGTTTATAGCACAACAATTAGCTTGTTTTGATGAGGGCATGCAGGTCTGCCTTTCCAAGAAAATACCTGAAAGTGGAGAGAAGCTGGTGGTGTGACTCTTTCAGTCCACTGCTGTGGTCTTGTAGAGAAATCAATTCAGATTTCCAATGTTTAACATGCAGTATAATGGCCTTTCCCTGTTTGAACAGGTGACATTTTCTCATATCTCCCCACACATTCATCCTGTAAAGACAATACAGTCCAACTCTGCTGGGATTGTTGGCTGGCATCTGTTGGAGGCTTGGCAATATAGCGAGATTATAGGCTACAGAAATGAATTAAAATATATAGGTGTGGCTTTTTTTATGGATGGTGATTTCATCATTAGGTGTACATCTTGCAAAATCACTTTAAGGGCAAACTGCCTCACTGCATTATGTAAGATGTTTTCCTCTTTATTATTCCTTTTACATCTACTTCATCACTGCCTCTTACAGCATATATTTTACAGTGCTGAAAGGGTTGGTTAATGGCTGTTGCATGTGCTGCAGGATGAATTAGTTCTTAGTCCTTTTCCTGTTGCAGTTATCAGAGGAGAAACTGCAGATAATGTCTGTGGGTTGTAGAAGCCTGAAAGTGTTCGTTACCCACAATTTCCTTCTGTTGCAGAAAGCGTTTATCTTATCTGTCATGACCCAAATTAATATAACGATGGGGTGTTTGAATGAAGAATAGACAGCTCATAATACTAACCTGAATTGCTTTGATCTACGTGATAAACGCTATCGTGTGAGAAGTTATCTCCATGACAGCAGAAAAATATCTGTGCACACCAGAAGCAAAAGATTTGAACACATAGATATCCAACGACTCACACTTGCGTGTACACCAGTGCACACACGCACGTGCACACACGCACGGGCACACCATGCACGCACGCACGCACACAAGACTCTAGTGTCCACTTTGTGCCATCTTATCCCTTCACATCAGACAGCCTACCCATAGCTCAGCCTGTGCACAAACATGCTATTGTCATCACTGGCTGGCCTTGTGACTCAGTGTGACCCGCTGGATTTGAGAAGGGGGAACACAGCCATTGAGATCAGGAACGTTAAACAGAACATTATCACAAAAAAGCATCTAGCATAGAGAGGACTGCCCCTCCCCCTCCCCTACCCCTACCTACCTCCCCCATCCCATCTCCACCCTTTAAACAGCCCACTGTTTTGGGGAGTAGAGAGGAGAACACTGCCCATCATTGTTTTCCATAATGAATGAGTAGTGTCCTCACATGTGTACAGTATACAGGCATCTTTCTCTGAAGGCCACATTCAGGACAGCATGTCGGTAGTGATAACATGAAGTGATAGCACGAAATGTTGAACAAACAATTGTGAGAAATAAATTAGGAGTTTACAATAACTAGGTTTGAATATTTACTTTATTACACAGCCTTGTTGAATACTCAATTCTGTATTCAATCAATTCAATTGGTCAGTCACAGCATTCTACAGACTGTTGCTAAGTATAACAGACCGTTGCCATGGATGGAGTTCTGATCATAGACTCTGGAGGATCATTTTACTGCAAGCACAAATAATGGTCCCTGATTTTAATTTACCAGCCGCAATCCTGGTATTGTTTTCAAATTGTGAGTCTGTGTGTGTGTGTGTGTGTGTGTGTGTGTGTGTGTGTGTGTGTGGGTGGTCCTGGGGACACCTGTAGCAGAAACTAACACAGAAGAGGATTTGAGTACATTGTGTCTATATTTCTGTCTGTCTGCGGACAGATTTTGTCACCATGATAGCGTCACAACCATGCAAGATGCTAGGTGTGTAGTCAAATCAAAATGAAGGCATGAGTTCAGTGAAGGAAGTAGGGAAGTGGCCACTGAATGGCACATGAATTTGAAGTGAAGGTGCTATCTGACATTAGAGGCTTTTAGACACCTTCCCCCAGGAGTCTTCTTGTTGAGAAATCCTAGAGACAAAGTTGCTGACAGGTTCATTCTTGAGACTTTTTGACAGACCATTTCAAAGTGTATTTCAAAGTATTTTTTCAAAGTATTTATTAGAAAGATAACCCCTTGAGATGAATCATCTCATTTTCGAGGGGGTCCTTAAAACAATTAAACAGAAAATACAAAACACAAAATACTGTTTTACTATAAGTATTTACTGCATAAATGTGGTTAACCTTGTTCAGCCTGAAGACAAGGTCCCCTGCTTGTTACATTTTTATTCTATAGTCCAATTTATTCTCAAAGAACAGATTACATACAAGGAGAAAAAATTTAGTGTTGGAAAATAGACAGAATTATTGTAGGAACATTAAGGCTAGCACGGATGCAGCTCTTTTAGGATCAAATGCTAAATCTAGCATAAAGTGACGAAAACTGTTGAAAAGTGATGATGATGATCACTCTGCCTGCGACCTATATCTCATATGATTCTGACCTAGGATGTGGCAACCACAAAGCTCTGACTCATCACACAGAAACAGGCCTTCTAGGTTGGAAGACTTCATTTATTTAATGAAGAGACAGTAAAAGCATGTATTTCGGTTTACTAGCAACAAGGCAGTATATTTTTTCAAACGCATCACATGATACAGTGTTATTTACAGGACATATATCTATCATTCTGCTGCTAGAAGCATGACATTGATGGTCTGCCTTCTGTCCCAGATTCGAAAATGATACTGTTGCAGTATATCCAGTCTATAGACACAAAAAAACATTCAGCAGATCGCCCACCTATGATTTACAGTTCTTTATGTCCTTTGGAAAGTCAGAAATCTCACCATAAACATGAACTCTTTTGTGGAGCTGGATTTCTGGCATGCATGTACTGTGATTCAATACTGATCACAGTAAGTCAATCTTAGTTTCTGTATTTGGACTTTGGAACTGGAATACATCCACCTTGTTTGCTACTATTACTAATCAGTTCACCATGCCATTACCTATTTGTTCTTGGTTAGAACAAATGTATCTAGTCATACAGTAAATACGGTGTGGTAAAAAGATTATCAGGCATATTGAAAGGAGTTAAAGGACAACAGACCTTTTATTTATTTATTCATGGTTCCCATGTTTAGGGTGGCAAAAGGATTTTGACAGATTAATGTTATAATCACAAAAGTAGCCAGCTCCATTTCATCAAAAACTCCCATGGTGTGCAGTGTTAGCTGCTAGATGTAGGAATTCCTGGAAACCTTGCCAGACTGGTAACATCTCCAGTATTCTTTCCAGTAGCTCTAGCCTAACTGATTTAAGACTCCTCTCGGCTCTACTCTGAGGCAGTAGGCCTCCTCAAGTAGATTGGAGTTGGGATAAGTCAGTGAACACAAACAAGAGAGCATGATTAAATAGTACTTATACAAAAAAGGTTTGGTTATATAACTACTTTTACTGCTCCTAGCTGTCAATGGTGCTGTCTGTAAAATATATAAATGTTTTTAACAACATAGTAGTTATGGCATAATTTATTTTATGAGAAATGTCCTGGTTATTCTGAGTTGCAACTGCAGCCCTTTAAAAAGTTGCTACATGTTATGTGCAGATATACAGTATGCAGGTGAAATATTACAAATCTCAAGTTTACACAGAGTTTAATAATATTTTAGCTATATGTATATGTCCTCTCTATCAACTGTTTCTTTTTTTCCATTCTTCATAATTGAGTCTACACTGTCAATATTGACAATGACAACCAATCAAGATACGACGAGGCACCAGTTTATAAGGTATACTTGTAAATAATGTGGTTCAATACAATAACCCTGCGATAAATCCTTACTTTGTCAATTTTAGTTTTGTTGACAATGTGTCAGACAGGTGTTGATTCGGCTCTATGGTCAATTTAGAGGCTGCACTTTGTTGCTGTGTTGCAAATATAATCTCCTCCTCATGTGCATACAGTACATGAGAACATAATGTACCCCCAAACAATTACTAAAGAGCTACTCAAATACAACATGTATCCTATGCTCTTTATGTTACACGTCACTTGATGCCTACCTGTGCCTATTCTAATATGGATATCTAACACTACCTGAATTTTTTTATTTTTTGTGACTTAGTCGAGGCCAACTGATTTTCAATACCATAGTATCATTATTAATATAAGCACGACAAATTATGCCTCTGTATGTTTATATTTACATAGTGGTACTTTTTGTCTGTCTGTCCTCGCCATTCTCCGGGGAGGGAGGGGTGGATGTTGTGGGATGATTGTTTATGTTTGTGTTTCTTGTTCGTTCAGAAGAAACCAATAAAAATAATTGAATAATAAAATGTTACGTAGGCCTATATTATAAGGACAATGTGAAATCTGTAAGTGGCCATAATCATTATGTCCACACAATGTTCACATACAAACTATAAACAGATACAACTCACACTATGATGCCAACAGATTACTTTCGTATGGCTATCTCACTCCTGAGGCTTAAAGTGAGTTTGAGCTCTAAAGACTTAATTTGATTCATGTGCAGCCCATCAACCACAAAGACGTTTTGGTCCACAATATTTAGCTTATTACTGCAAAGATTGAAAACTCATGACTTAAGGCTATAATGGAATTTTTGTTTAGAATGAAAGTAAAATCCAATATTTGTTCCCGAACGAAAGGCTTGTACTTTTAGATTAATTCTTGCAAGGTTGTAATCTGTTGCTTTTGCTTGATGCTACTGACACAATACTGTTATCTTACTCTCTTCAATTATTCTAATTTTATTAATTTGGTTTATTTGATTAAGTTCAAGCAAACAGTAAAATTGTTTGTTTGCAGGTGAATCCAATTTTGGTTCCATTTGTTGATCCATTAATCAGGCACAAAGCAATAAAGAATACTTAGGGGTTTGATCTCTTTCAAAATAAGCAAATTGTAAATTGGAAGTCCTGGGAATATTTACAGCTACAGTGTTTTATTAAAAGGCAAGAGCTGCTAGAAGATGTCTGCTCCCGATTTAATTTTTAAAAACCTCCAGTGATTACAGCCTGAACACTGTAATTGCTTTGTCAATGCCTAACCAAGCAGTGCTAATATATCCAATATCTAACCATCACAAAGAAATTATTTTGTGATTTACTTTTGTAGGTGTCACACAAGAGTGCCGTTTTTATGTTAACTTTTTTTGCAGTTGCAGATGATATGATATATGTTTTCGTTGTGATGCTGTTGACAGTTGAAACAGAGTTTAAAATGTTCATCCTTTTTAAAGAAATGCTAACACCCATGGAAATGTCAGTAGTGCTGATGCACCGCTGTAGCTCAATAACATCAACACAGCTCCAAATTATCGACACAAACCCATTTATCCTGAACTGCACCTATAGGATCAGCAGCCTTATTCATGTGTGCAAATCCATTTATGAGCATTTTAATCTTTACATTGCCTGTTCTTCCCTGGTACATTTCAAATCACTGCCCTGTGTGGAAAAAATGCCAACAATCATGTCTATCTGAAAGAGGATTAGTCTGCCCCAGCATCCGTTTACTAGATTTTCTGTTATATATGCCTTCATTTGGGAATTAAAGCTTTCCATGTAGTAATTTGTGACCTTTTAGTGCAATCATCAACTATTAGTCAAATTCCCATTTTTGACTTTTTTGACGTCAGCTCTGTCCATACAAGTCTTATCTGTGACCTTGTGGTGACTGTATAAGCTGTTGAAGACAACTGTAGTTGAGGAAAGCATGCATATTGATCGCCTGATATTGTCTCACTAATGCATTGCTTATTCAGTGCCTTTGTGGCATCACATAAATGAATAATGTCTCTCCAGCAGAGTTTCTTCGTCTCTGCTCGGAGGGCAACTTTCCATCTCAGGAATCTCACAAGGCTATTTTGATGTTTGTTTTTATCAGCTGATGTCTATACACTTCTTAATCTAAGATTTTTTTTTTTTTTAAATTGCATATAGTTTGTATGGACAATCGGCAAAGAGGTTTGATCACAGTTTCACTCTAACTGCTTAATCTTGACACAGTAGCAGGATTTAGCACAGATCTGGGGATTAGCTACTGTTTCACTCATGGGGTTTCGGATATTATTGTAAGAATCAATCTGCTTGATTCCAGTAAAGCTCTGACATTATGTGACACTGACCAGACAGTCTCAAGTCTTTCAGTAACCTCCCTGGCTCCTCCTCTGGCTGCCTGACAGCCAGGGGAAAGCTAGTCAGAATCAGGAAGCAACCTTTCAGCCACTAAAACAGCTGCCTTTGATGAGAAAGCATAAGACCTGTGCAGCTGATCATAAGGCATGTGAGCAGTTTTGTTTTCTGTGTGCATGTACTGTATGTTAGTATGCTGGAGGGAGTCTAACAGCTGCAATACTTCTTTATGCAATGTCAACATCAGTAAGACAGAGATGACACTGTGCATTTTATTACTATTTATATAATATTTTTGTTTGCTACACAATGCAAAGTCTGTTGATGCATGACTTATGGTGACACAAAAAGTTCAGTAGGTCTGCAAACTCATGGGGCAAATGGATATGAATTCCTGTGCAGTCATCAAAGTGTCACATTTCCATAGCACCATACTGTTCTGAATAGTCAAGGTTAAATTTGCCTTACATTGGCCTATTCTGTGTAATGTAATCTAATGAGAATACTGAATGTAACATTATTTTTGGCTGGACCACAACAAAGTGGGGCCAACCCTATAAATGCAAAACTCTGTCCCTGACTTACTGAGTGATTGAGTGATGAAGTTACACCATTGCTTGGTAGAGTAATGAAGTTTCCCTATTGGCTGTTGCTCTTTTAAAATAGGCACAAACAGTTGCCAAATTGCCGGTAGATGCCAAGAAATGCTGAAAGTGAAAATAAGACACTGAAGATTTCGTGTAATATAAACTGTGCCTAAGCTTGTATGAACAAAGTGGCCTTATTTTATTCCCAAAACTCCAAGAGCGTTGGTCACCAATGAAGCGTTTGTGAAATAGATGAATAGATGCAAAGTTAACTCGCATTGCAGAGAAAAAACTAATACATCTTGACAAATTGCAGCCTTAAAGTGAGCACAGGCTGCAGTCTAACTAACAGGAATTATGCTATATATTAGTTTGTGTGCCCACCAAACAAGTTCCCCTTATTTGTTTAGGAGTTTGTCAGTCAATAACATTACTTGATTGTTCAGAATTACTATCCTGTTACTATCCTGTATTTAAAAAAAGAAAATATATATATATATATATATATATATATGTATAGACACTACCACCGACTGTGTGTGACAGTGTAACAATTTAGCAACATTTAGTACTTTAACCATTCACAGCCATATACAGGGTTTCGACCATAAAGATAGAATAAGAGTAGAAGGGACATTCAACATAGTAGGATGGTCAGAGCAGCGGCCATTGCAAAGAACTGTGACCGTTGTAACAGGCTAACTTCTGCATAAACTTCAGTACAAACCAACTTGCGAGAAAGCCACAGACTCATTGAGGTGAGGTTTTGCGACAAACGAGCAAAACAGGGGCAGGGGAAGAAGGGGAGCATGGGGACATTCTCAAACTAGTGAGTGTGACACACTTTCCCGCACCACTGGCGTGTGTTGTCACCATAACAACTAACCATAATCGCCATTTTCTCTTGAACTAGTCAAATGGCAATGGCAAACAGTTCAACATGTTCAACAATCATGTCTGAACACGGGTGCCAGTCCCCAGGTTGCTGTTCAAAAGTCCTTGGCCTGTTTAGCTGTGATGAATGGGCTATTTTCTTGCTTTAGTTGGTTTTGATGTAACTGGTTAATAAATGGGAACCGTGATTGCCTGCTGGTCCCCTGTTGAAGATGACAGTTATGCAGTGCAGTATTCTTCCTGCTGCCTGTCCACAGCAGGTTTATTCTCGCTGGAACACCTCATCCGTTCCGTCTTTAAATGCAAGCCTGCTAACCACAGCTCTGACACACACACCGCATGCCTCATTCATAAAGCATTACAAGATGACTGAACGGGCACCTGTGCCTTTCCCCTTTCTTTTAACATGGCACACTTTTGCTTTTCATTCATAAAAGTAATAACTTTTTTGCATTTGGTCTTCCTCATCTCTGAGCACAAGCAGAAGTCATAACACAAAAAAAACACTGCTTCAGAGCATCACATGCATTTTTTTTGTTCATTTATCTTTTGACATTATATGTGGTTTAATTTAATTTAGTTCAAGTCATGTGTCTTCAGCGGCACACAGTGAGATTGATTGCACAGCAACACATAATGGATTTAGCACGCTTGTGTAGCTCTCTAAAATAGCTGCTATGAAATACAATTGAATGTTCTATATTCATGCTTAATAATGGCTGTACTGGCCTGGAAGTTCATTATCACAATTTACCTGGTGATGTGCTCACTCAGTCTGCAACCAGATGAGGGTAGACTAGCATACTTTCTCTTTCATTTCCTCTTTTTTTAAAAGATGTGTTTTTTCTGGCTTTTTAAATAAAATCAACTACCTGGTTCTC
Organism: Perca fluviatilis; assembly: GCF_010015445.1. NCBI lineage: Eukaryota > Metazoa > Chordata > Actinopteri > Perciformes > Percidae > Perca > Perca fluviatilis. The sequence goes on along the minus strand of NC_053128.1, from coordinate 17,715,148 downwards.
TTATCTTGTGTGTGTTGTGTTAATTGGCTACAAATATCCACACTATTTAAACACACTGGCATCTGTATACCATGTAATAATTTTTTCTCATAACACATTCTGTGCCTCTGATGGATTAAAATCACCACTCAATCTAATTTGATTGACCCCAATTTTAATAGCATTTTGTGGACTCAACAACTGCAGCAGGAAAGAATTTATTATATAACAGAAACACACTGTGACTAAATGTACTCATCTCTAATAAAGGGCAGGATTGTAATTATTTGCAGCATGGTAAATTATTAATAGGATATAGGCACCTGGGAGAGTAATGGGCAGTGTGCAGCAGGAGCTGTGAAGGAAAGGCAGGAGAGTGACCAGGCTCGGTCTAATCTTGTCTATCACATTACCTCAGGCCTCATGATGCATCGAGACGCTGGCCTCTCTCTGTGGCCCCCATGGCTCTACCTCTACTCACTTACTCTTAAAGTGACATGTCTCTTCTTCTTTGTACCAGAGCCAACTGTGTGATAGCACAGGTGTCCTCACTACACTGTTTTTTGGAAGATGGTTTTAGATATATGAGGATAGATGTTACCAGAGGAGGTAAGCCTGGAAATGTATCCTTATTGAGTAAAGGTGATGACACTGTAGGCACCATGTGGAATAGAGATGGTATGTTATTAGTTCTTGTTTGCATTTACAGCTATTTCAATTTTGAATTAGAAGAGCAAGCATGTTTATATCCTGTTGGCACATTCCTTATTAACTTTTGTTAATTTTTTTGTTAAAATTTTTTAAAAGTTACAGGCCTTTCGTTCCACTGTGTTATGGTAAAATTATTAAAGGTCCTATGACATGCTGCTTTTTGGATGCTTTTATATAGGCCTTAGTGGTCCCCTTATACTGTATCTGAAGTCTCTTTCCCGAAATTCAGCTTTGGTGCAGAATTACAGCCACTAGAGCCAGTCCCACAATGAGCTTTCCTTAGTCAAGAGCAGAGCCAGGGGGAGTTTCAAATAAATACATTAAAAATAGAGCATAACTCAATGGTTTTAGCAGCTTTCTTATTTTTTGAGTCATAGATGGTTTTAATGTACTGTTCCGTTTCCTTACCAAAAGCAGTAAAAGAAGGTTTAGAGTTACTAAATTTGGCTTTGTGAATATGATATTTCCCTAAAATGATCAACAAATTAATTAGGTATATTTCTTTCTGTTTTTTACTTTTGTTGTCATGGAAACCAAACAGTACAACAAAGAAAAATCAGAGATAGGCTAACCGCTACCCGACGGCTAGATTCAGTCTAAAATAACGTTAAGTCAAACTTAATGGGAAAAGCAGGCTACAGCTAAATTAAGACTTTACAGTAATAACAATAAAGACAAGTATTGAGTGATTATATTTTAAATGAGCACAAGTAAAGTAGAACTGACGTAACAGCTGTTATATATGTTAACGTTTATTTTCAAGTTTTATTTTTAGGGTCTTTTAAAGTAGCAGACCGCTACAATCAGCTAGCGGTTAGCCAAATTAGCCGTTAGCTAAACTAATGTTAGCTTGCCTGTGGAGGCTAACGGCAGACCGCTATTATCACCTATCGGTAACTATTAGCTAAACTAACGTTAGCTTCCCGGTGGAGGCTAGCGTGGAACAGATCGGGTAGTGTCGAACATGTCGAACATCTTGCGCATGCACAGAACGGATCGTGCAGGCGGCACGGATCTGGTACTGACTGCGGGCCAAATTCTCTGGGCGGGCAAAGCATAGAAAGGGGAGGTAACCATGCTCCCTATGACCTCATAAGGAGCTGATTCCAGATCGGCCCATCTGAGCTTTCATTTTCTCAAAGGCAGAGCAGGATACCCAGGGCTCGGTTTACACCTATCACCATTTCTAGCCACTGGGGGACCATAGGCAGGCTCATACTCATATTAATGTTAAAAAAACTCATAAAGTGAAATTTCCTGCATGTCTTCCCCCCTCTCTCGCCCCTTTCATATCTCAGCTTTCCTATCGAATAAAGGCAGAAATGGCCAAAACCAAATTGAATGTGATTATATTATACACTGATTTTGCACTGCTGGCACACTAATTCCTTAGCAGTTATCTAAAGTGGTATGACTTCATAAAGTGTGGAAATGCAAGTGCTGCATATTTCTGAAATAGAAAATATTTTACACACAACTTATATTTCATAGGCCTTCAAAATCAGTGATGTGCATTAACCGGTTTGGCTGGCTATGCCATTTTGAGAGGGTAGTCAGGTGCCTGGAGCCAGGAAACAATGCTCTCCACTCTGTTTGTGTTGTGATGCTTTGTTATGGCTTTGTTCTGCTCTGTTTGTCCTCTCAGTCATTTGAAGAGCGGACTTCACTCACTGAGCTCTGAGAAATGCTCTCTCTCTCTCTCTCTCTCTCTCTCTCTCTCTCTCTCTCTCTCTCTCTCTCTCTATGTGAGAGTTCTGCAGAGTATAGTTTTGCCAACAAATCTAGGCCACATTATGATTTCACATTTGTTACTCAGCCAATAGCATGCAGTGTTTCAATGTGCATCTATTTATCACAAAATCCCACAGGCATTCACTGCTCCAAATTTGTTTTTGCTTTAGATTCATCACATACTGTAAGACAGTTTGAATTCATGTCCCCAAACTTAGAATTCTATTAGAATTTGTTTTATTAAAGTAAAAGTGCTGCCTGCTGAACAGAAAATGTATCAAAGCAGGAGCAGTATGAAACCAGATATTCTTCTTTTTCTGATCACACAGTATAGAATTTTAAGGATAACGGCACAGATGTCTGGGCAAGGAGAAAGGGTTTTACAATGGTATGAAAGCGTGAGAGGCACCTGCAGGCTTGAGCCTGTTATTGTCCACTGTGATAGTAAATAAGCATTTCACATGATGCTTTTTTGCTGAGCAGCTCTGAGAGTAGGAGAGTCAGATGTGGTGAAGTATGAATAGGGGAAGATGCTGAGGAAACACATGTTATCATGTTAATCCTGCATCCATTCCTTTCAAATAGTGAAGTTTATCTCAGCTTATTTCTATGCGAATGCACCTCAATTTGTTTGACCTTGATTGTGTATATAATTAATGTATGTGTGTGTGTGTGTGTGTGTGTGTGTGTGTGTGTGTGTGTGTGTGTGTGTGTGTGTGTGTGTGTGTGTGTGTGTGTGTGTGTGTGTGTGTGTGTGTGTGTGTGTGTGTGTGTGTGTGTGTGTGTGTGTGCGCGCTGTGGTGTTAAATGGGTAGGCGTGGACAGCTGAGATTACTTTGGTTCAGGGTCTATGGTAACACAGGACTGCAGAGGGAGGGAGTTGGAGTGTGCAATTGTAAGGGACAGAAATCTGAAGAGGCAGTGTATACAGAAGGTAGCATGGCAATGGTTGAATGGGAAGAGTGCAGGTTTATATGCATGTGACTATATATGCTTTCATTGCTATTCAGTCAATTTAGATTTGATGAATAAAGTATAAAATGTGATATTTTGGTTTGGTCATTTTTTTTTTATTCAATTAAATTAAGAAAATTGGTGTTACTGTCATGTCACTGTGTTACGTGTGGAGCTTGACTAGAAGCAGGGGCAAACAGCAAGTCTGCCTCTCTATTGGTCTCTATTACAAGCACAATGGCAACAAACCAGGTGACCTGTTTGTGTATGGATTAAACAAACATGAGACATGTTAACTCGTGAGCTTGATGGTCAACATATTTTTAAACTATGGAGGGAGCTACAATGCTAAACTGGGCTAATTACCTCCTGGCTCCAGCTCCTAATTTAAGGCACTGATGGTATTGATCCTTTCATCTCCAAGAGAAGCATTTCTTTTCCCAAAATGTTAAAGTATTCCTTTACCAAATATGTTATGTGATGGAAAGTGATGAAACTGCTCTTATTTGTCTTAATCATGCTATTCATGTCCCTTCTTTGTCTTATCTATTGGCAGACTCGGAGGCCTTCAGTTGCTAGGGAGATATCCCACCACAGAAGAAGCAAAAAAGATTTCATCAGAAAGATCAAGCAAAACAAGCCAATGAAGAACTGAGGTGGATGGTTGCAGAAGCTACACAAAGGCAACGTACCAAAAGAGCCATGTGGGAGGAGAGTAAGGCGGTTTTGCTATTCACACGCATCAAGCCTTAATACTTTGTCCACTGATACACGCTTAACATTTCCCAGCCCTCTTCCAGAGCTTCTCCTCAGGGGGAGCCCCTGCTATGAACCCCAGCTCTGTTGGCTTCAGCAGGCAGTCCAACCTCAGTGCCAGGCGCTGTGTGGGCATCCCACAAGTCTGGGTTCTGCCCACACAGGACTCACAGACTGCCCCTGAACAAAAAGAACAAAATACTCCTGAGTCACTCCTCTGTGTGGTGGCTCTCCTGTCTAGTGTTAAATTGGTCTGTTGTGAAGTTGTATCTGCCTCTTCACCAGCAAGTTTAGTGAAAAGCCTCTCCAACTCTTCCACCAACTCCTTTTAGGTCACCACTTCGTTATAATTTGCTTTCCCATCAAGCAGCAGAACGAGTTCCTTTGTGTTCACCACGTGGAGGAGGACCATGGGATGCCGTCAGAGCTCGGAGGAGAAGGAAGCGGCGCGGCGCTCGCGGCGAATCGACCGCCACTTGCGCTCAGAAAGTCAACGGCAGCGGCGTGAGATCAAGCTACTGTTGCTGGGCACCAGCAACTCAGGCAAGAGCACCATTGTCAAGCAGATGAAGATCATCCACAGCGGAGGCTTCAACCTGGACGCCTGCAAGGAGTACAAGCCCCTCATCCTGTACAATGCCATCGACTCGCTCACCCGCATCATCCGCGCCCTCACCACCCTCAAGATCGACTTTCACAATCCTGATCGCGCCTACGATGCCGTGCAGCTCTTTGCCCTCACAGGGCCGGCTGAGAGCAAAGGGGAGATCACTCTAGAGTTGCAGGGGGTCATGAAACGTCTGTGGGCTGACTCAGGGGTCCAGGAGTGCTTTCAACGATCCAACGAGTACCACTTAGAGGACAACACTGCCTACTACCTGAATGACCTGGACCGCATCTCTGCTCTTGAGTTCATCCCAACCGTAGAGGACATCCTACGGTCCCGCGACATGACTACAGGCATTGTGGAAAACAAGTTCACCTTCAAGGAGCTCACCTTCAAGATGGTAGATGTGGGTGGACAGCGTTCAGAGAGAAAGAAGTGGATCCACTGCTTTGAGGGCGTGACTGCAATCATTTTCTGTGTCGAGCTAAGTGGCTATGACCTCAAACTCTATGAGGACAACCAGATGGTAAGAAAAATCTGTTTAATGGGCCCACAGTGAATGTAAGCACATGGAGACATGTATGCGCTAACACATGCTTGCATGAGCAGCCATTCCCCCCTAACACAGCAGTTTGGAGAGGGGCGAGACAGAAATCCACCCAATTAGCACATATTATACAAACATGCTCTCTTATTAAGTTTTGACACCATTCGTGAGAAGATGTGCAGCATTTATTTCTCACAATGGGTTGAGATAATTCAAGTGTTGAAAACATCTCTTATGTGAGATATCTGACTTACTGCAATGATCTTAGATACGAATAATCTTGGTATCTAGAAATATTAAGAAAATATTCATTTCATACTTTTATTTACCATATGAGTTGTTTTTCATATAGTGAAAAAAGACAAAATGGTGTGATATACTACCAGACAAGTAATACATGTATAAAAACGGTTTCACAGTTCTGAAAAGCAAAAAGAACACATGGCTGTTCTGCTGTGTCATTTCCTCTCTGTACATCCCCGTCGTCAACCATGCTGTGGTTACACAGATACAGGGATTACATGTTTTTCTTTTGATTACGCCATACACATATCATTTGCAAAACACTTTTTAAAGATAGTGGCTATTTGAAATGAATTAGGGGTATTTCCAAAATCATTTTTGAAAAATGCTGTTTGATAGTTACTTCTAATTAACTCAATAGTAATAATTTAAACAAAGGAAAGAGTTTGAACATTGAATTCAGCTTTAACAACTAGGGATTCGAAATATAATTGTTTCCCCAGCATTTCATTAAGATCAAGCACATCACGTCTGTATTTTCATTTTAAATTAAATTCACACTCACTGACAGATTTGTAAACCACCAAACTGCTGAACAGCTTATCGTTTAAAGTAGGAAAATAGACATTAACAAACAGTGTTAAGGTTCATTCTACTATGTGGACTACTTAGGGGACCTTGAGTTCAGGTCTACAGCTACTGAATGCAACTATGTAAAACTTTCATTCTGTGCAAAAATAAAATGTCTACCCGAATTTAGGGATCAGAGGCTGCATGAATGATTTGGAGGTTTGCCACACAAGCCAGGAAAAAACTTTCCTTCCCTTTTTTGGTAGATATTTATAAAAGATATTTGTAAAAGACATAATTTCAGAGGGTAGTTTTCCTAATATCCCCACAGGGCATCCAGGACCACCCGCTGCACCCTTTACATCGTTTCATTCTCATCCTAAATAATAGTACTACCTACTGTAATTCCTCTACAGTTCATTCAGTTTTGTTTTGGAAAGCCTTATCCAAATTTATGGTCCTTATCCAAAGTTCTTTGGCTGGGGGCATGAATGAACTGATTTTGAAAACATGGGTAAAACACATTCACTTTGCTTTAATGTGGTAGCGAAGCTATTTCAAATCTGTCTGAATGAAGAGAGTAGTGACCCGGTGTTTGATATCGCTCCTTCATGGTTGTGGAATTTGAACAATTTGCTATCCATAACATATCTGTTTTGTTATCTGAGTGTTTTGGAATAGTTAGGTAGTTATTGCTTGTTTAACTGCCTTTTGATAATGGAAGGTCAACAATAGATACTATTTTACTTTTGCAGTCTAGACCAACTAAGGGTTAGCTATTTTTTTATTTCTTCATAGGAATGCTCACATTGTTTTCCTAAAGTATCTAGTATCCATGTTTACCTCTTTATACACAAGAAATAACTTGAGAACAGAGGAAGCTGTCATTCCTGTAACTGAACTGGCTTGATAACTCATGGGTTACCCGGATAAAACGGAGTACATGGTGCCAAGTTGGAACATGAAATCAATTAGTTTTAAAGGTTAAAAATAAAGTCTGAGGAGAAAAATGCGGTAAGGTGTTAATTGAGTTCACAGAATAAAGTGTGAGGCTGTACCTGTGAGAATTAGCAGATTGTGAAGGCACTTTGTAGCAATGGGAGTTCACAGGTGCTAGAAAAAAACAACTTTTATTATTCTAAGACAGGAGAGGAAGAAGATAGCAACGGATCGAAAGTACCAGAAAGAAATTAGAGCAGCCATTCTGCTTCAGAGCCAACTATCAATAAGATCTCTGCAAATACTGACATCTCATGGTCGATGTGGTTGGATTAATGCCTTTACAGTTGTATGTGTTTTAACACGTGAAGCTAAACTAAAGATCTATTTGACACACCACCAGGGTTTATTCAGCTCAAACTTTTGACATGGAAGTACTGACAATAATGCTGGCTGCGATTTTAAGGGGCCAGACTGTGACATGTTGCCTTATCTGATTCAAGTGAAACCATTTCACAAATATCCTGCCTTTATGTTACCATTAACTGCATTAGCACTGGAGACTCACCAGACCAGCTGAATGAGTCCATATGGTACATTTTGGCATAAGATGTACTTTGAAGTGTTTAAGATATGCCATTGTTGTCTGTTGTATTTTCCATAACAAGATTGATGTTATCACATCTAGTCACCAGTACTATTAGCTAACCCTGTGCTGAGGTGACAGTGCCAACCACTGAGCCACATGAAATAGTTGTACTTCAAAATGATTGATGAGAACATACAACTGATAAAATACTAACTACTAGTGGATCAGTTGCAAAAACTGCATACCAACAAAGTCCTTCAGCTAATTCACTTTTCCATGGTCACCTGCCTGTCTCTCTCTACTGCACATGTAGAAAATGTGGAAGCGAACATTCTAAATCTTGTTTTTAGCTATTGTGTTGTTAGCAATGAGTTTACATCTTTTGGTTTAAACAAGTTGGTTTTAAAATGCTGTGTGTGTGTGTGTGTATTATGCTAAAATCAATGAGTGCAGATTTGACACCATATTGATGGCAATAGCACATAAACCAAAATCGTATGATCATGACTTCCAAGACATTAAAACAAACACATCGTTGTTAAGTATCATCAAGTCAAGAAAGTAGGAAAATAATTACATTTTGTAGGGCACATGTGAAGCCAGCCTTGAAAATAGTAGGCTATACCTTATATAACTTGCAATTACATTGCTCAGTAGGTGGTTTTAGATGTTACAGTCATTTGTAGTATAATGTAGGCTGAACATTTATACAAAAGCCCTATGCAGGTTTGTTAAAGAGAGGCTGTACTAGCATACAAACCACATAATGGTGGTCATACAGGACAGTAGGCCACACCCTCAGAAATCTACAGGACCATCAGGCAGACGGCATAATGCAGCAGACATTTTAAATGTCACATTATGTGTGTACACCTAATCTTAATGTTACTGGATTAAGTGCAGGAATGTCGCTGTGGTTCCTTCGAAATCTACAGAAGGCTCCTCGGTAAATTCCTGCATTTTGGAGCCGCCTTCTTCCATAAACACTGTCAGCTGACACAACACTGCTGAACAGCTGTTACCTAACACATGGTACATGCTCAATACATCTGCAATGTGAGAAAGAGTTCGTATCCGTGTACTGTATGTGTCTCTGGTTACATATTTTACACAATACATCAGTTGATGGCGATTATAACAGCAGTGAAACCCAATTTGGTTTCTGTTAAAATGGGTTAAGCATAAGTTAAGATTAAGGTTAGGTGCTCCGTGGAATGAAGCTCAGTAGTATGTGAGGGTCAAGGATTTGGTTATTAAGCTGACCCTGATTCGGGTGCAAAGAAAGAATAATACAAATAAGCTACAGTAGTATAGAAAAGAAAAGAAAAAGACGTTCAGCAAATATTCGGACAAAATATTATTCCTTTAGAATAAACAAACCAAAATACAATACCTACAAACAAAATACTTCAAATATATCCAGAAGCCTACAGTATATTAGGCAGAAAACATGCTTCTAACATACTAATAGCTGTCTAAATAGCAAAAAACATGTTGGCTACCATGCTCCAAACACAGACAAGGCAACATTTTTCAATATACCAGAAAACCAATCACAATTAACTAGAGCAGGGGAAATGTGTACATATTTCATATAAGTCGGCTTGTACGGCTTGTGCAGACTCAACAGATTGTTCGACAAAAAACTAAAACATGACCATATCCTTGCCGTAACCTTTTGCAAGATAATTTATGCTAACCTTTAACAAAATAACCTAACCTGAAATTCATATTTATTACCGTAGGTTGTACAATACACAAATAAGATTTAACAGCTGTGACAATATCAGAAGGCACTGTAGAGGCATGAACTATGTCACATGTATATGTTCAAACCTTGTTGAATACATTTGCAGTAAAGCTGTTGTACGGCATATGCGTCGATTGCTAATTCATGGCTCTTTTACAATAATGGTATCAATGTGTTATAACTAAAATCCAATTCCTGCATTGTTAAGGGGGAGCTGTAATGTTAGCAGTCAAGGTAACTTGCCTCCAGCATCAGTGATATTTACTCTTTGACTCAATAAAAACGCTGACATCTAATTAGCAGACCTTCCTGTCCTCATGTAAGCACAACGTGTACCTGCCAGCAAAGATATCTATGACCTTCTTTACCTTAGCGCTAACACAACTGAGTCAATAAGTTCAATGTATTCTTTTATATATGCATGAGAAACAGTTAATTAAGTTATGTGAACTAAGCCTTTGTGAGATGAAACAATCAAGGACCAGAGGTGACTCATCCATTTTAGTTCAAGAGCAACTCTGACTGACTCTTCTATTTCTTAGTTTAGAACCACTGTAGCACAGCGCTTTGTTAATGAGCATGTCTGAATAAATTATGTCTTATCTAATGGAAAACAACAAAACAGGGATTATGAAATTTGAATGATACGCCCAAATGTGGCAAAGCTCAGTGTTCATTGAGACATTGATCATCAGTTTTTACATGCATGCGTATGTATAATGATCACTGATTAATGGCTACGGAAAGTGCTTTGAAGGTTCCTCATTAGAAGAAAAGGTTGTTTTTTTTGTTGTGTCCAGTGATCATCTTAGTGATCTAAACCTTCAAAGCAATTCATACAATGTCACACAAGCAGAAAACAAACTCCATCCGACCAGATAGACACCGGTTCAGTTTCAATGCACCAGCTCACACAAGACGGAAAATACACTGTAATAACTACAGTACAACATTTACCCATCAACCCATTCCCTGATGCATTTTCCCTGTCCCATCCCTGTCTTGATAATGAATTGTTGCCTTGGTTACTGTTGCTTAGCAACAGGCCAGTCAAATGCTCCTAATCCTGCGCTGTTGACAGTGAGCTGTGACTAGGGAAGGGAGGATGAGAAGGGGAGAGGACGGAGAAGGTTACAACAAACAGCACTGCTGGAAAGAATAGATATGAGGTGTATATGTGCATGTATGTATTGTGTGCCTGCATGAGTGTTTGTGGGGGTATTGTTATAAATGCGTAGTGCAGGTTTATGTGCAATTGCTGAGGCTCAGCAACTGCAGTGAAAAGCAACTGAAAAGCCTAGATGTGAGGTTAGGTTGTTTAAGCTTGTGTTAGCCAAACATCAAGGCAGACTCTGACTGCAGTGTCAGCTCTATTTCTATTGTCTCAATCATTACCTGTCACATGAAAGACGACTGATATGAACAAATATGAACTGATCTGAATGTAAAATGACAGTTTCCCTGAACGGTGACTTTAAATCACATCTCGTCCCTTCAGAAGCACAGAGGAAGGTGTCAGACTGTTGTATCAAAATGCATTCAGGAACATTCTCCCTCACTCAGCTACAGCATCTTAAGTGCCTAATGGGTTATCAAAGGCATTACTATCATGTAATTGAATTTGTTCATATGACATAATGGTGTTTTGAAAAAGAGCTTTCCAGGAAACGGAATGAGACTGTTCAAGGACACACCAAGTGAAAAAAACTCTTAATACTACTAATACTTACTATACTTAATCTTAATACTACATGTAACATGGATCGTCGTGCTACACACGACGATCCATGTTACATGTAGTATTAAGATCGCTCCTCCATACTACTGTAGTCTCACCATATGCCTCATTATAGAACAAAGCTATTGTCATAATTTTAGGTTTAGATGATAGTGGATGATACTTATTTTGTATTATCCACACCATATTCTTACATATTATAAAATAATTAAGATACAGCAAATTTGAACTTCCGCTGGACATAATCTACAACATAAACAGACAATTACACACAGTTGTCATTCAAATGTGCTTAGCTGATAATCAAAAATGTGATTTTGATGAGAATTTAGCACAAGAATAATATTATGTAAAATTGTAATGTGTTTATGTTTGTTTTTAAATGTAAACCCCACGGTAACGGAGACATTAGTTGTTAAACAGAGAGGGAGAGCAGAAAGGGAGCAGCCTGAATAATGTCATTTTCAGATACAGCAGCCAAAAACACGGTGACATGTGAGAGAAAATATCTCATTAGATATGAGCAAAGCACCCTTTCTTGTAAGGCTGTGACATTTAAAATGAACCTTAATAAATTACGAAGGGGTGGCAGCACACTTAAGTGATTTGTATTTATGGGAAACAAAGCAATGACACAGGGTTGAACTTCCTCATTAATACTTAAGCTTAATTAAGGCCTGCACCTTTGGACTACTCTGTCAGGAGGAGGTGAGGTGCTATTAATATGATAGCTAATAACAATATTAAGAATGTTCACTTCCACATAATCCATAGTGTGTTTAACCTACATTAGCCGCTTGCAACTTTGGTTTCTCATAACTGTAGCCTTTTCATCATTATCCCAAAAAATGTGCACTCACAGTACAACACTGAATAATCAGGTTTTTACTTTGAATCTGCAGTTTGATTGTCTCATCCTTTAGCTATTCCACATAGTATATTTTTTTCATGCTGTGCAGATCTTGTGATTTGCTCAGAGCACCATGTTGTTTCTGTAACCTTTTAAACAGCAGTCTTCCATCTGACAACCTCCCAGTCACAAGCTACTGGCCAGTCGCCACATGCCAGCAGCTGCCATGAACAGATCAACTTTCTTTTTCATTTTCTTCTCTTATACATTCGTCACATGAGCACAAACTGTACAGAAGCGCATGCATGGATGCACATAGACACAGATACACAGAGACCTTTTCTTCTGTACAAAAACCAGCATATTTTACCATTCTGCAAATTAAATGTAAATAATTAATACATTTTTGAAATGTCTTGTCCTGCATGTAGTGGAATCAAATTAAAAAATGCTAAATGATGATGACAAGTTACATAACATAGTACAAATATTTTGGTTTTGCTGCAATGTCTTGCTGCTACTCATCCATACTCTTCCCTTATCTTATGACTAACTCATATATCTGCAAGGCATGACAGACATCAGTGATTTCCATAATAGAATTGGTAAACAAATCTTAATAATTAATTTTGGAGAAAAGAAATGCGACACCCAATGTGATCCTTCTGGCTACAAATTATTATCGTATTTATTTAAAACTTTAAAAAAACAAAATAATAATGCATCAACATTTGGAGGACCTTTATTAAGATTAATTTATGAAACTGAATGAAGAAAACAATATTACAGAGCCAGAGCAGTTATGGTGCACTGGCAGAGTCTTAGAAGAGAAGGTTAAAACAGTCTGTCATCAGTGTAAACAGCTGGTCGACAGAGTCTTTGTCCATGCCTCCACCTGATCCATTCAAATGTTGATAAATCACAATTATTGCAATATTTACAACTATTCTTCGCAATAGTGAGATTTTTCTGTAACGAATAAAAGAACAACTGACACATATCTTATGTGACTGATCGTTTCAGAGTTTTGGACTTGGAGAACGAGAGCAGTGGTAAAAAGAAGTAATCAGATGTTTCAGAGAAGAGTGTGAGAGTTCAAACGCAGGTCTTCATCTGTCTGAGTCTCAAGTCTCTGTTGACATAACAGAGAAGCCGTACTTTTGGCTAGTCAGTCAGTCAGTCAGTTATCTTGTCTTCATTTTCATCCTTAATTCTTGCCTTACATGGTCTAATTGCCTGTTGCCTGATTGGGTGATAAATTGGGCTGATTTGGGCTGTTGCTTCAAAGTATACACTACATTTTTCTGAGCTGTAAAATAGTTTCCTCATGGTCTGATCTTCTTTTTTATTTCCTTTCTCTTTCCACATCTGCAAAGAGCCGCATGGCAGAGAGCTTGCGCCTGTTCGACTCCATTTGCAACAACAACTGGTTCACCAACACGTCGCTCATCCTCTTCCTCAACAAGAAGGACCTGTTGGCTGAGAAGATCAAACGCATTCCTCTGACAGTGTGCTTCCCTGACTACAAAGGTCAGAACACCTATGAGGAGGCAGCTGTCTATGTGCAACGGCAGTTTGAGGACCTCAACCGCAACAAGGAGACCAAGGAGATCTATTCGCACTTCACCTGTGCCACTGACACCAGCAACATCCAGTTTGTGTTCGACGCTGTCACGGACGTGATCATCCAGAACAATCTCAAGTACATTGGGCTATGCTAGGACCTGATGCTGGGGGTGGGGGGGGAGGGGTAAAGCAGGCGGGGGGTAAAGCTGGCCATCAGGCTGGATAAACAAAAGTCCTGCCAGTCTGCCTGACAGTTTATCTATTTGAAGAGGTGCAACAGAGACCTGCAAAGGAAATGAGGTAGTAAGATGGTCAGGGATGGACGATACTGTAGATTTAAGTGTTTCAGGTGAAACAAAAGAGCTGATGGGCCATGGTCAAGATGGGATTTTTACCCAATGTGTTTGCACTGAATATGAGTATGCAGAGACACCCAAACACACATGCACGCACGCACGCACACACACACACACACACACACACACACACACACAAACACACACACACACACACACCACAAATCCTTATGTTTGCTCACACACAATATCTTTGGATCAACAGTCAAGCACTTGTTCGACAAGGCAACACTGGAAATTTTAGACAGCTACCCCTACCTGCCTGCCAAACCTAAGGTAGTAGGTCTGTACTGGTGGTTTTCGGTTACTTTTGTCTCATTTATTTTATTTGCCAGAGTCAATTAATGCTGCTTCACAAGAAGAATTTTGACAGAATCAATGTTCTCTTTTGGATCTTCGCCCTTAACCAGTGAGTGCATCTGATGAGACGTGAGGAGAGCCTGCATTTTTGAGGACAAAATAAAAAAATGTCAGTAGACATGATGTCACAGGGTTTCTGCCTAAAAGAGGAAACTGCCACAGTGTAAAGCTGAAGTAAAATATGTTTTCTACATACTATTTCTGTTTTGCCCCCTGGTCGCCTCTCTAATGTTGTTTTTTTCCCCTTTTTCTTTTATTGTTTTTTTGTGCTTTAAAAAAAGAATATGTCTCTCAAACCTGCCTTTTATAGCAGGTCACTGACTTATAATACGGGGGGAGGAGGGGAAGCCCCACCAAAAAAAAAAATTTTTTTTTTAAAAAACCAAAAACCCAAAAAAAAACCACAAAAACAGGGCCAAAATAAATTTTTAAAAAAAACAAAATCCATTTTTTTTTTTTATTTTTGTTTTGTTTGTATGGACAAATACATTAAAACATGCATGATTTTGTTACTTTGGGATACTAATACATTTTCTTTGGGATTACGTTCCTCTTTTCTTAGGTTTAAATAATATATTCCCAAAAATATATATAAAAGTCAAACACTGTGTACGATTGTACAGTTGTCAGAGAGGAATCTATTGAAAAGAGTTATATCAATATAATAATGGTGAATATGATGTTATGATGATGAAAAAGATGACTGATGATGATGATGATGATGATGATAGTGGTGATGATTACAATAACGTCTCACTTCAAAGTTAGCGTGAGAGGAGAAAGTGGATCAAAGGAGAATATGACTATACAAATATGAAAACGAAGAAGCAAATCTTGAAAGTTCAATCTTCCTTGCATTATCTAAGTGGAAATTGTTAAACAGCCAGTCAGTATGATGTGTAAATATACTGTAAGGTACACTCTTTGTTCAAACAAATGAAAATAAAGGTTGAGTTGGGATGCTGTAAGTGAGATAAAGCGAGAGCGAGAGAAAGAGAAGGAGGACAACCCCACTCTACTCCTCCTCTTACCCTTTCTTTTCAGTTCAGAGGGTGATGTGCAAACAACTCAACAAAGGGCTTCAGGCTTGACTTTACAGGATGTCCACTTCAACAAAAGGCAAAACATTTAAAAAAGAAGTATAAAGAGGACAATAACTATGAATAAAACAACTTATGCAAATTTCCATGGTGTAGTAAATGTGTTTTTGGGTGGTGGTTGTGTCAAAAGTGCTTTAAATATGTTTGGGGTGAGAACTGATCACTTATCTGCATCAAATGATTTGCAACCTGGAAGAGGATTTGTTGTCCGAAGTCCTTGCTCCCATCCTCAGTGTACAAAATCATGACAAAAAAGTGTTTGTCCTCGCTATACAATGAAGCCGCTGGAGCAAGAATAATTCGGACATGAAGTATGCAATTAAATCACTCCTGAATGAACATCGGCCTATGTGTGATGGGGTGACAGTGTACAGATTCCACTCTAATTAGTGTATAAACCCCAGCTGAGCCAACATGTCTGCTATTGTGTCTGACTGTCCCCAAATAAAAGTTTTGTTTTGCAATTTTTAGTCTTTAAAGAGTTGAATATCCCATTTATGATACAATTTAGATTTTGTTTAATGCAATAACGCAAAGAAGATTTTGCAAACTACTTTTTAGAACCTGAAAATGTCTTACATAGAACACTTACACATGACACACATGACAAGTGTCTTCTGAAAGACATTTAGACAAGAAATGATACATTGATATAAACCTATAACAGGGTTAATTTTTTTAAAACACCATTCAAGCGTTGACTGAGGACCATACATAAAACATGACAGTACTGTGTGGCTGATGGCTTTTTCATCTCATCTTTTTATCAGTTTAGCTTAAAATGTACCATACATAACTGTGTGAAACCCATCTTTAGGTCATGGGGGACTGACTTAAGCAACAGTGGGAATTTGTTTGAGAGATGAACATAAATTAAAATCCACTATTGAGAAGGGAGCCGAAATCATGCCTTGTGACTTGGACTCATGTGGTACAAGTTGGTGCCAACATTAAAAAACGAGTTTCAGAATGGGAGAATAGCAAATCAAGGGAGTTATAGAAATGTTCTCTATTTATTTGTTTGAATCAATGAGAATGTGGCTTCAAGTGAATTATGGTTGGGGCTGGGATTTTCTCAGGACTGTTGTCACAAGGTGGTGCTAAGCAGCTGATGTTGAAGTAATTGACTGGAAATTCACTGCCTGGGAAAATTTCACATGGGTCACTTATTGACAGTCTAGTTACTCTAAATGAAATTGCTAGGAATTAACACAAACAGCAATGCAGAAGTACAAATACTAATATTATTTGACCAATACTGCATCTCCCATTGGCAGGGCTAAAATTCCTATTTAAGCTTGTCAAAATTAAACAGCTATTAGAAAGGGGAACCTAATACAGATAGACATCCTCTGTAACACATCATGAGAACAATAATTTAACTGAAATACCTCTGAGTAAAAAATATTTACTGTATAATAACTATTCTAAAAACATGTGGGCAAAACATTACATGTAAAGGAGCCATACACTGAAAACCAGCTGAATTCCAGCTCAAAAGCTGTACAGGGTCGTATAGAGAGGACATCATCCGGACCAAAAGCACACTGTGCACAGTGCACATAGTATTTAAATATGTAGGACTGGATTCCCATTAAACTGGCGTACATGGTAGGGATGGGCATAAGCACTCGAGTAGCCTACTCACCTTGGACGTAAGTATTCGTTCAACGTATAGCATAATCACTTTTCTTTTGCTTTGTAAAAAAAATATACATAACAAATAATGTAAATTGACCGTGGCCTGTTCTATATTTAAAGTTTACATTTATTGGATCATATAAATGATATGTCTGCGCAGTCAGACATCACTCGATCTAACATTTAAAAAAAAATGTTTTGCAACATATTATTGTTTGTGGATGATATGCAGTGTTTTCCCTAGGTTTGTGGAAGACTTACTGTAGGTGCACGTGTTTGCCGTTTAGGGGTCCTCCCTCAAGAAAATGTATGTTTTTCAATAATAATAAGAAAATGCAATTTCACATCATTTTGGACTATTATAATATAGTGTCTAAAAAAATGTTGGAAAAGCTAGAGCAGATCATAAATAAATAACACTGAAAAAGCTTAAAGACTAAACTTGCTAACGAAGTCCACTGGGGACCAACTACAATCATTAGAGCTGAGAAAAGTCATTTAGTTAGTTTTGATGCTAAAATGTCCATCCCTAATACATTGCGAAGTGCAATAAATGCAATGAGGTTTTTATACTTGACACAGATTCACAGACAACTTAACAATTTACAGTTTCACTGAAGATTTGCACATACAAAGGAAAAAAGCACTAGTACAGCATAAATTGCACAAAGTAACCAAAGTGAGATATACAGAAAAAGGGGGTAAAGGAATAAGATTGAAAATATGGAAGTTTATTTGACAATGAGTGATAATTAGAATAATACTTTTTTTGGTGTAGAAATGATCTAAGCTCTCACCATTTTGTGATTTCAACAGTATAACATGATGTTTAACATGGGTCACATGTCATAATGCTGTATTAGAAAGTTAGATCTGCCAAGCAGTTGTTCAAATAGTTTGAACAGTCAGCCAGTCAGCCAAATGAGATATGTTAAAATACCGTATGGAGGAATTGCGTGAAATGGGGATAAGACACAAGATAAAGATATCTTGTGTCTTTTTGTCATACTGCATTTTGCAATCTGTCCTGATATTTATTTTACAAATCACAAGCAGATTTATAAATATGGATTGGTTTATTTTCAATCTTTATCCAAGTTGACTTATAGCATTTTCTCTGACAGGTTGGTATAATGTTTAGGAGCCCTGAACAGAAATACTTCTGTCTATACTTTTAGATAATGGAAACGTCAAAAGAGGTTTGTCCATAGATGTTAGATTTAAGCTGGGGCCATGCCAAACTCACATTTGTCATCTGTATTGAGACATCCAATATCTTATAAGGAAAAATGATTGAGGGCATTTCTAAAAATGTAAGTAGTTCACAAACAACCACGGGCAAAAATAAAAATTCTTGGCCCTATGATGACAGTACTGAAACAATAAATATCTATGATCGCTGGCATGTTCCACGGCCCTGTCTATTTCTAGGCCTCCTGAATCATTCAGACATTTTTCTAAAAGAAAAAGAGAGAAAAGAAGGCCCTTCCCTCTAGCATATCTTGTCCCTTTCCACTCCCCTCTATACGATCTCTTCTAAACTACGTTCTAAAGTACGTTTGTATATCTTGTGATTTCACTGATTCCCCCTGTCCTCAGCTCCTTTCTTCTTACTCCCTCCAGCTGACTCCTTCCTGTGTCTCCTCAGTGACCTAAACATTTATACCTGGCCTCTTATCCCCTGTGGTTCTTCTCCCCTTTCCTCTAAGCTTGTCTATCTGCTCCTACCTGATTCTTGGCTGTAAACCACCCTGTTGAATCAAATGGTCAAGTTAGGCAGCTGGAAGAAAATTCCTGTTTCCATCTGGTTTTCTTGGAAGAGTTTTAGTATCTCATCTCCTCTCTCTCCGCTAGCAAATCTGACATTTACTACTTCCAGTCTTCTGCTACTGACCTACAGAAGCTCGTCTCTACCCTCTCATCTCAGTACTACTCCTCCTTCCTCTGGTCACTCCACAAAAAGAGTGATGACAGCAGAGGCTCATCCTCCGGGTCACTCTCTGGTCACCCTCTCCTCCTCTGACCCCTCTAACATGAGCTTAATGTCTCCCTCAACTCATCCTAAATGAAGTCTTAAAAAAATTCCCATGAGCAGACTTAAATTCTGCCCTCTTGAATCCCCTCCCTTCTCCCTCACCCAGACCACCGCTGCTGATCTGCTCTACTTCTTGACAGATATCATCAACCCCTCGCTGACATCTGGCTGAGAACCATCTGTCTTTTAGAGCCACTGTTCTCCTAACAAAACCTTCTCTTGACCCATCTGACATCCATTGCAGACTCAAGCCTTTCTTTGGCTCTCCTGCTTCAGAAACTGAACTTGTATTCTAATACAGTCATTGTTGTCCCATGAAAGACTAAGGCATAAAATATTGAATTTGAAATTATGTTAAAGTTAGTTACGTGCAAGAGTCCAGATTAGTGGCTTTTTAAAAGGAATCTATAAAAACCTGTGCTAAAAATGCAATGACACAGTGGCCAGTGAGCTTTTTTTACCACTACATGTCTTTGAAGTGTAGTCGATATTTTATCAGCAATTTGAAAGCAAAATCAAAATGAATAAGAACTGTTAACAGGCTTTTTGAATGTAATTTGTTAAAAAGAAGTTAAATAACTAACTATTTAAAACCTTATATTTAATTTATCAGAAAATTACAAAATTAACGCTGCTTTGAGTTACATGCTGACATCGGCATGCTAACATGCTCCCAATGACAATGCTAGCGTATAAGCATGCTAAGGTTAGCTAATTTGCACAAGATAGAGCTGAGGCTGATAGGAATGTCGGTAGTTTTGCAGGTATTAGTCATAAACCGAAATATTGACCAATTACCAACTTTACCTGGTGATGGCACTAAATGAAAAGTCTGAAGTTATTACAATTCATGCTAACCCATCAATTGCTGAGACATTTCTCTTCACAAATGTGAACCTCATGTGGTACCTTGAGGTAAAGTCAGAGGATCACTTAGTCATGATCAGTGTTGGGAAGGATACTTTCACAACGTATTCCATTACAGAATACAGAATACATGCCCAAAAATGTAATTTGTAACGTATTCCGTTACATTACTCAATCTGAGTAACGTATTCTGAATACTTGGATTACTTCCACATTGAATTGCATTTTATAAGTGTAGGAATTCGGCCATCAAATCCTGCTTACTAAACAGGCCTATTCTGGTGTGTTATTCTGTTCCAACTGGCTGAATGTGTTAGGTCTAAGTCTCCCCGAAAGTAGTCTGCATACTACAAAAATCTAACCAGTCTAAACTACCACAAGCTAATTTTAGCTAACGTTAGCTAGCATGTCAAACAGGGCTAGTAAGTCTGCACATAGGAGAATATAAAGTCGCACATCAACTAAGCAGATAGCTCCCTCTTCCGACTCCATTGTGACCGATCACGCAAATAGCTAATTTTTTCGTTTTCATATTGGGGCTTCTGGGAAATGCATGGAGTTGCCTTAATTTATTTAGAGAGTGAATAAACTCATGAAACAGATAAGTATCATCATGTAATCCATTGATCCATTCAACAATGTAACTGTATTCTAAATACCAACTATTTAAATTGTAACTGTAACGGAATACAGTTACTCAAAATTTTTATTCTGAATACGTAACGCCGGTACAAGTATTCCGTTACTCCCCAACACTGGTCATGATCAAGTCATTGATTCATCAGTTTGGAACCACGAATGTCCGTACAAAATTCAATAGCAATCCAGTCAAATAGTAGTTGAAATATTTCAGTATGGACCAAAGTGGTAGACTGACCATCTAACCAACCAACAGACAGACCAACTGACAGGCCAAGCAATCCCTCAATCAAGGCTAAAAAAGATCCACAATCCAACAATCCACAGGAAACCTCAAGTTGATTTGCTAAGATAACATGCATTAATGGCCACATTAACTTAATATCAAAGGTTACTGTTGTCTGCCAGCAGGGACGTGCACAGACATTTTGGAGGGCAGGGGTTCAAGGAAAAAAAGGCCTAATTCTTAATAAATAATTATTATTTTAAATTTAAACAAAACGTTAAATATATTAACACAAATCCTAATTTTTCTAAAATAAAATAGATTTAATAAATACTCAACAAAATAATCAGTTCACACAGATACTTTTCAGTATTTACCAGGTTAATAACAAGGAAACTCTGCCACAATGTGCATGTTTTCTACACTAGCCTACTAGTTTTTAGAATAAGTGACTGCACCAAGGAGAGGGACATAGTTTTGTTTATTTTGCAAATGGCAATAAATCATTTTAATTCTTTTGGGGTCATTGGAATAAATAACACTTTTTTTTAAATCTCAACAAAATTCTTCACACTAAACTGAAAAAGGATGTTGCTGCAATTTTGTTAATTTTACAGGAAAAAAACATGGTTATTATTAGATGAGGAGCCTATGATCTAAATGACGAAGTTACTGTTTTATGCAAGACAGTTTTTACATGTTGTGGTCAATGTAGAGATGTTGGTCTCTTTTACTATCTTCTTTTACTCTAATGGAAATAAAACTTCCAAAATACATATTTAGATGGTATTTGTTTTAGGCTGCACCTGTAGATTTCTTCTAAATGAATGTACATATTTAAACCTAACATTTCAGGGGAAAAGACTCTTAACTCATTAACTGGGGAAGTTCTGTGCTGATATATTTTAGTTATTTTCTTAATCCTGTTCACCTGCAGTATACCTTGTCAAATCAATGCATATTAGCGCATACTAATTAGTTAACGCCTGATTTGCATATCAATGTGGCGATTGTGATGACGTTATTAGACACTGATTTTACCGTAGCTGTACACCTGGAGTTTCTCCAGTCTATACAGGACATTAGGGCCATGATGCCTCAGCTAAACCTTAGCTAACATAAGCTAGTAGCTCATGCATGTTAGCAAGACAGAAGTTAACTATTTGTTTTGTCTTTTGCCTAATTAGCTGTAAACTCAAGGCACTGGCTGCTTAGTCTTTTGTTCATCACTACTCACCTAACCCTAACCACACAAGAAAAACTTTCTGGGGGAGGAGCTGGAAGGGTCTGCTGCCTGCCTGCCTGCCTCTCTGTGTGTGCCTCTGTGTGCGGCTCGAGGAGACGCATCCGCGAAAAAGGGGGGGGAAAGGGAGAGAGAGAGAGAGAGAGAGAGAGAGAGAGAGAGAGAGTGTATATATAATATCATTTTTATTATTCTATTCTTTTTTTAAATTATTATTTCAACATAACCTTTGAGGGACATGCACAGAATGTGTTTAGTATCTGCAATTATATCATCATTATCCTGTTCACTTGTATTATTATATCTGATGTATTTACTCCTTGCTGTTGTTTATATATGTTTGTTCTTATGCTTTGGCAACACATATGTATTTTTTGTCATGCCAATAAAGCAAATTGAAATTGAAATTGAGAGAGAGAGAGAGAGCGGGAGGGATTGACAAAGTCTAATCTCCCAATCTGATATTTAGATTTTTTAATTCAAGAAATACATTTGTTTAACAGGGAAGCTGTGTGCAAACAGGAATATAGACTATATTTATTATTAAAAAAAATAAACATGCATCCAGAAAAAAATGACATTTTCTCTCAAGGAAGAAAAGGGGCAGGTGCTCAAACCCGTTTTGATGTCTATCTGTGCATGTGCCTGTTTGCCAGTTTAAATCCACATAAATGTTACAATCCCAGAAAAATGTGTTGTGCTGAAATCATTTCTGTTCATCCCTGAGGCTCCCTCTGCAGGCTTTGTTGTCATTTTATTAGCCCTCCTCTTATGCCAGCCGGATATGCCAGAAGACTGCGGGCCCTGCAGACAGACTGGCAAGTGAACTCTCTACAGCCTTCCTCTACATGTATAGTGAACATAACCTCTGTCTTTAGCACTTCTCCATCAAGTCCTCATACGACCTCTTGTTCACTTATGGTCCTATGGTCGAGTAAGCTCAAGATTGAATATTTCTTTTGATATTAAACAGCAGAACAATGTGTGGCCTAGCAAGGTAACTGTATTGTGCTGCTATGAGGAGCAAAACCAGCACTGATGTAGCCTGAATGCAATAAGAAATGGGCCTACCTTACCAGGCCTTTGGAGATGCCTAAAGCCATGATTAAGTCCACCTCACAGTGCATTTTGGGCCAACATTCCTGCGCTGAAGCAAGTATATAAATGTGACTGATTTTGAACAGCAGAGGTTGAACGTGATAGCACAAGGCCGGCAAATGCAGACTGAGTCATAAAAATAAGGTGGAGGGTTGAGGCTCGGCCACACCAGTGTTTATAAATTTCAGATAGAAATCCATTCATTTCAGTGGTATCCACATGATCAGGGTTCAACTTTCCTCAATTTTGAAAACATAAACTTGAGCCAATTCTCATGTTGCAACAGTATGCCGGAACATCACAACACTTAACTGCATTTTGAGTCCCACCATTTTGGTACCAGCTTAAGAAAACACAACTGCAGACAAAGACTGCAAGACATGCAAATTAGGAAACTGATTCAACAATTTAATAATGCAGTAGTCACAAAGAAACACAGCTAATTTAGTATCTGAAGCTCAATGTTTTGTTCTGTTTTCTAACTTGTAGTGGTGGCTATACAAATAAAAAGTTCACAACTTCCACAGGGTGTACCGTGTCTACTCATGCTCACTACTGCTTTGAGTCCAGCCTATTGTTTTTGCTAAATAAAGACTGTAAAAAGCCTAATTTTGGCAAAGTAATTTGATGAACAGAGTGCTCTGAATTTAACTGTAATTCCTTATCCAGCTCTTAGAGCAGTGGAGGAAAAACATGTTTTCCCTTATTGACAGACTGTAGGGCTCTGTGCATTTTCTGTTCTGTGAGTGACCTCTAGTTTCACTTTTCCATGAGCATGACCCTGATTTGCTTTGGTCCTCTATTAAATCATTCTCATGACTGACTGACATATCGATGTACATAAAATCCAATCACTGGACTGTCCTTGTTAATACAGCTCAGGGAGGGGTTAGGGAGGGGTTAGGGTGTGAAGCAAAAGTTGCTCTGCATCAATCACAGGTTTCCTGGTCAAAATTATGGTTCTACTTTAGTTGTTAAAAACTGTGCCATCCTGAGGAAGACCTGAGGAACTTCTGACTCACCCCAAGACTCTACTTATCCTCCCTCTTGATCTAACTCTACTTATACTTTCTGTTTGGTTAATTTTTCTTTATTGTTTTTTTTGCATACTTTTACAAATATGCTATATAGTGTTTGAACAATTCTAATTTTGCTTTATTGCAATTGGGAAATAACCAAATCAATGCATCACTCCAGCCAGCTGCCATTTTAAATGATATGGCTGGTGTTGTTCTCATTTTTTTAAATTGTCAAATCCCATGAAAAGACCAAAACCAGCATGTTTTTGCAATACTTACTGATTTATATATTAAAATAAAAGCCTCAATTATTTACTGTAGGAACTTGGAAAACTGTGGTTATGCACAACAAATAAGTATTTAGTTAATGTTACTCAAAAAGAAGTAAACAGTGCATTTGTTGGGGATTATTTTCAGCAGCGGATTAATACATGTTCGTTTTTGTACAACAATAGTGGTATAAGCTATATCAGGCTTTAAAATACACAGACAATACTTACAGTAGTAGGATCAGTTCATTGCTTCATTGCTGGTTTTTGTCTTTTCATTTGATTTGTTGTCAATAAGAAAAATATAGAACATCACCAGATGCTTTAAAGTCAGAGAAGAAAGTATATGTATTTTTGTTTCTTTACGGTTTAAGAGGGGCAAGGTATACTAGTCCTAGTCACACTGGCAGCAATATAGTTTGAACTGTAGGGTTCTGAAACCTCTCTGGTCAGCTATGAATACATTGCCACTCAAAATAGAAGATTAAAAATTCCTTATACGCTCTCCTAAACAGAGCGACCAGAATCAAATTCCTGTGTCTTGGTATATACAATATCTGATATTGTGAATCACATGTTTTTGATGAATAACTAATCCTTATATAGTAAATCTTAATTCTCATCCAGATCAAGAACGCAGCTGCAACTATTTTCCAATTTATGTTCTATTTATCTCCATTTCCATGGTGACCCTCCATTTCATGATCCCACTTCATTTTCATTTTCAGCCTCTGTAAGTCCTTTTGTTGTCATATGTTCCATTACTTCAAAAAGATATGATTTCATAGAAGCAATCCACCTAAAATTAATAGGCTTACTGGCTTCCAAATTCTGGGCAACTTGCCCTCCTGCCATACTTTATTACACCAGTCTAAAAATACCTCTAATGCTTTTTTACTAACATGATCTAACCTAACCTTTTTGATCATTTTAGCATTGAATTATCCTCATCTAATAATAGCAGTGCATTTATTTCAGATTCCCACTCAAAACTGTGGCAGACCTAAAAAAAACAACAAAAAAAACTTTTAAAATAAGATATGTGGCTTATGCCCAAAAACCTTCAACATTGTGTTCTTACATTACACAGCTTTTGACATATTAGGCCTAATTATTAATATATGGTTAATTGGATATCTTACCACAATTACAATTTCCATTGGAAATCTGCTTTGGTAATATCAAAGCACAATCAACATACATTCAAGTGTCATTAAGTCACCCGTATAGAGGAGATCAAGTTGGCCGCTGAAGTAATTTTTCAAGCAAAAATGTCAAATTTTCATTGGTTCCACCTTCTCAATTGTGAGGATTTGCTGCATTTCTTTTTTTTACGTGATAATGAATGAAATATATTTGACTGCCAGACAAAGAAGCAATTGATGAGGTCACTTTGGACTTGAATAAATTGTGACAGGGATTTTTCTTTTTTTCTGACATTTTATAAACCAAACAATGAATCGATTGCACACGATACATTAGGGATTACTGTCCCGGTGGCCCAGTCATCCAAGGTTCACTGTGCCAATTGGTCTGTTGTAATTTAACTAATAGCAAATGGGCATTTTTCACAGCAGAAATTTTGACATGTCACCACAGGAAAAGCACATGTGTAACTAGTAACATTATTGATCGCTGCATTTCCATTTAAGTGAATCCTGCACGCTCACTCAATGGCTGAGTTTACTGGGCCACCATCGTTAAGCCGTTATTAACAGTATTGGTTCCACCAGTATTGCTTTTCCTGCTACGACAACTCAAAACGTCTGCTGTGAAAAAGACCTATTTGTCTGGGAGTATGCACCACTACAGCACAATATTAAGTGAAATGACAAGGGCCTTAAAGAGGCTCCTGCATGATGACCTAATCTTATTATTTTAGTTTGTGTAATGTTCTGCTCAGATGGTGCATGTTCCTAGATAAGTTTGTGTTTAATCAAATTGCCACACACAATTGATACATTGCAAACTTGGGTTCAGGCAGGACTACTGATTAGAGTAACTGATTGGATTCTTGGGCTCTAGAAAAATTATAATTAAGATGGCATGTAAAGTCTGCTGTTTCTACTGGCGGGTACTTGATGGCGACAGTGTACATAAGGAGTGGGAGGAGTAGGGGGAGATCAGGTTTGCAGCTGGGCCCCATTAATATGGCCATGCAGTTTTTGCAATGGCTACTTTGGTTTAATGATTTAATCATATGATGAATTGTAGAGAAATGTAATATGCTTTGACTTTTTTAATATTGTGATATTGCACTTCTCAGATGAAAGTAAGTTAAAACATGTCAAATGTATATATACATATTTCATGAGTCGGTTGACTAATTCTAAAGGATCTCAAATACTTTTCAAAAGGTGCGTTACATGTTGCTGGACTGTCCCTATTCATTACATGATTATCATGTTTCAGGCTTCTCACATTACAATCAACAAAGCCCTACTGCAGTTCCCTATCATGTTTGTTTTGTTGTAATCCAGATATCAGATTGTGCACAAAATGTTGTTGTTAGTAATATTGTCTATTGTTAATCAGCCTGTTCAGCAAATGGGAAAGGCTCAATTGAACAAAATGTTTACAATGTGACAAACAAGCTTCATGTAGTTGGTTGTTACAAAAGGAGCTTATGGACTATATAAAGTAGAGCTTTCAGGTCATTAAATTAAAGGTGCAATTGGCTCATGTTTATCAAAAAGAAAACAAATCTACATTTCTGTACAATCAAAAGAGAAAACACAGCTGAGAGCAGCTAGGGTTCATTGGTACAGATGCCTTGGCTACTTTATTATCACTAGCTAGTATTTCTTCTTCTGACCGGTGAATAATCAAACATTCATAGTTTCATTCTTTTAATGGTAGCTTACTAGCAAGCTGGAAAGTCTCCCAGCACACATTAGGGAAAAGACATGGGACACCCTTGACGAGCAGATTAGCTGAGATTTTGCTGCCTGTGAGGTGGATACAATACTTGGCAGTCATGCCCCTGCTTCACAGTTGACTAACTTTACTGTTGGGCGACATTTTCTACTTGTTTCTAGTAGCTATACATTTGATTTTCCTCTTGGCAACAAAACAGGAACGAGCAAAACAAAATCACTGTATGTTAAACAGGACCTACTGGAAACATTTGGGACTTATTAGCAGATAAACTACAGCTGGACAGATAGAAACTCGTTAGCCTAGCAACATTAAAGCTACAAACTACGTCTCTTGAGGAAGCATAACTGGCTCACTCGTGCAATCTGCTCTTGTGAATAAGTACAACAGGCAGAACGAAAACTGTTTCAGGCTAGAAAAGGTATCAGTTCATTTGTTTTCATACCATGGTGTTAGATATTGGATATCAACTGGGCTTATTTTTTTTAAGATAATTTGTATGGCTTTTCCGCCTTTAATGGACAGGAGAGCTAGAGGGGGAAAACATGCAGGAAACCATCACACGTCGGATTCAAACCCTGGACCTCTGCAGCGAGACATAAACCTCTATGTATATGTCCGCCTGCTCTACCAACTGAGCCAACCCAGCCACATCAACTGGGATTAAGTCAGTGGTATGTGCATACTAAATCTGATGCTGAGTTGCCACCCAACAGTACATAAGCTGAAAAATAGCCTCTGTCCTACCATTTAAACATACAAGGGGCGACCTGGGGCAGCTATGGTAGAGCGGTCGTCTCCTGATCGGAAGGTTATGGTTCGATCCCTGGCCCTGCAGTCCCATGTCGAAGTGTCCACGACACTGAATCCCCAATTGCTCCCAATGCTGCGCCATCGGTGTGTAAATGTTTATCTGATGAGCAGGTGGCACCTTGTATGGACGCCTCGGCCAGAGTGTACGAATGTGTGTGAAAGCATATGTAAAAGTGCTTTGTGTAGTCAGTAAGACTAAAAAAGCGTTATATAAATACAGCCCATTTACATAAGGCAAAATTTTGAAATATAGACACCAACCTCAGAGTATTTTCTGTAACCTCATTTTTGTGCTGCCAGTGCTGTTTCAGTTTCTTTTTATTCACATCACAGTGATGCACCCTTTCTGCAGTGTTGTCCTACTGTGCCACCTTGTGGCTAACATATCCTTAAGAGTTTTCTTCTAATTAGTTGTTGTGCAAATGGCATTTGCAAGTTAAACTTTGAGTGTTTACACACCCAAAGACACAAGGTTCATATTGATTATAGAGCACCTTCTCATACACAGAGGTCATTCAAAGTGCTTTACAGGCAAAAAGCAACAACAAAAAATATATACTGAGATACATGAAAAGACAAACACATTTTATAAATGTAAGACAAAGTTTTAAACAAAAATGAATTAAAATAATTAAAAGTACCGTCAGACAAGACTAATTAAAAGCTCTGGAGAAGAGAACAGTCTTTAACTTAGATTTAAAAATGGTAACAGTTGGTGCTTGCCTCAGATCCAGCGGAAGCCAATTCCAGCAGTGGGCAACATAATGGCTAAACACTTTCACCACTCTTGGAAAGAAATCTGTGCACTACGAACTGACTAGTACCTGCTGATATGAGAGACCTACCCTGCTCATACTCAATAAACATATCTGCAATATATTTAGGGCCCTGATCATTGAAAGACTTAGGCAATTAAAAGGGCCTTGAAATTGATTCTAAAAACGTGAATGATCTTTTCTAGATCTTGTTTGGACATGAAGTTTCTGATTCTCGCAATGTTTTTGAGATGCCAGAATGATAACTTTGTTACAGCTTTAATGTGATGACTAAATGTTAGATCTTCATCAGTGATTATGCCAAGATTCTTGACTTGGGTATTTGTTTTTATTCCTCTAGAATCAAGGTAAGTACTGAGTGCCAGCCTTCCTTTTTTATTGCCAAAGAGAATTATTTTGGTCTTATCTTTATTTAGTTGGAGGAAATTTAGTTGGAGGAAATTTTGTTGCATCCAATTGTATACTTCCTCCAGACAAAGACATAGCGAGTCTGTAGGAGCATAATCATCTGGTGAAAGTGCTAGGTAAATCTGGGTGCCATCCGCATAGCTATGATAAGAGATTTTATGGTGTTGGAGAGTGTGACAGAGAGGAAGCACATAAAGATGGAACAGAAGGGGCCCAAGAACAGACCCTTGTGGAACTCCTTATGTCATGGTTGTTCTCTCAGATTCAAAATTGCCTATCCTAACTACATATCCCCTGCCATCTACATACGACCCGAACCTAAAGACGAATTTCATCATAATTTGGAATTGACTGACAAAACTCTAAAAAAGAACTGTGCATCCTGTACTTCACATGTTTTATTATGAATATATTTTGCTACCGGAATCTTGATAGCCTTGCTAATATCGGAGTACTTTTGTTCCCAAATCAGATAGATTCATAAGACTTTTTCACAGCAGACATTTTGACTTTTTTATAGCAGGAAAGGCACAAGTGGAACCAATAACATTAACAATGGCTCCAGCCATTTTCAATGCAGCAATTAACGATTTTAGTAGGCTGCTGTGAAAACACCCTTCAGCATCACTGCTCTAAGGAGTTGTTTCCTCCCTTTCATGTTACCGTCACTGTTGAGAGTGAGTGGTTAGTGTTAGTTGATGTGAAAAAGTTGGAGCTGGAGAAGGGCATTAGATGCCTCGTCCCAGCTCCCATATTCTGCTCACATGAACCCATGAGGGAGCATTGTGGTTTTGATGGACAGGGGAGCCTCACCTATAATGACTGCCGTGGGGCCTGTGTGTAGGTTTCAGCTGATCACCTTAAAGCACTCCTTTCACCCGTGTCTACTACCCTGTATTGACATCAACAGCTCCCTGGGTTAAAAACCCACAATCTTGTGGCTACAATGCCTCTCTGTTACTGAATATGGAACTGTGCCCGGAGAGTGTTGTGATTACAACTCTTGAACTAATGAAAATCAATTGTGATTGACACAAGTGAACTCGGGGTGCAAAGGTCTGTGGTTCTGGAGTGGGTGTGAATGAGGGGCCAAATTTGGAAAATTTCAGCCCCCTGTCCATAATTAGAAATCAACAGTACCCCAACCTGAATGAGAAAAACGCAGCACAATGATAACATTATGACAGAAATACAAAATATACTTTACATACAGAAATAAAAGTTTGAGAGGATGTTTTTGCATTAAAAACCCCACAGTTTAACTAAAAGATTTTAATGTCCTTCCATTGATGAAATGCACAAAATGTTTATGTTGTGCTATCATTTTTAGCTGTATACCAATGATTGATTGAAACATTACTATGACATGCGGGACGACTGGATGCCAAACACCAAAACAATGACAGTCTATGGTCACACTCAATTACATTTTTTTCCACTTAAAAAAAAATTTAGTAAAATAACCATATGACAATAAAAATAGGGGAAGTTTGTATTGGAACAGTACATCCAATACATTGCTGTAGAATTATAATCATTATGAACTGCAAAAAGTGTGCATTATTCCCAGATCAGAAGGGGGCAGGGGTATCAAAATTAAACACTTATTGTTTTGGATGTATTCAATAATAAGGGTAAAGAGGGAGCCAAAGCTTAAACATGTAATTTGTGTTGTGTTCCACATCAAAAAGGCTGAATAAAGACGAAGAAACACCATACCATTACAATGACCACCACAGCCTTCTACAGAAATGTAACACCCTGATGGTGTAGAAAGGTAGACATGTAAGGGAGTACATGGGGGAGTTATCAGACTGGTAGTGTAACAAATGGCTGCTTGAAATCTCTAAATGGGGACAATCAATATGCACTTGAATGAGAATCAATCACTGGAATGAGGCCAGTTCTGTGTGGGGATTAAGGCTTGGTCACACTCGCTGATTTCAGTGTTGATTTTAAACCTGAGAGGAGCCTTTGGACTTTTAACATCTTCGGACAGGTCAACATTTCCTCAGAATTATTTGATTTTGTGTGGACCAGTCTATTTCAATGTTCAACAAGCCTGAAATCTGATCATAACCCTGGCAAGAGCTGGTGTTTAAAACACAAACACTGCAGAGCCGATCACATCCCAGGGCAGCAAGACCACAAACACTGCTGATTTGTGCAACAAATTGATCTCTTGCAGGAGTTCAATCCCCATAGTGGTCTACATTGTGTGAGAAAATACTTAAGTTATCTTTGGCAAACAGAGCAGTGTTTGAGTGTCCTGTGGTAAACACAGACACAATTGGGTCTTATAAACTCCCCCCTAGTGTCTACAGATCTAGGAAACTCTGGCAGGGGACCATGGACTGAAACTTGGAAAACAACACGCAGGCCTTGCCTTAAAACACAGACTTTTGGACAGTAATTATCTCGTGGCTTCACATTGCGCTTTGCCCATTTTTCAATGTCAAGTAAACTGTAAAAAACAGGGCACAATGCTACCACATTTACGTGATCATTTTCATACCATCCAAGTTTGCTTGTTTGTCTCTTTCTAACACCATCTCATGAACACCTCATCCAGAAGATTCTTCAAAACAATCCGTACTTCTAAACCCATTAAATTAACAACAAAATAAGTCAGCTGGTCAAGCAAGTTTAAAGTCTCTGCAAGTGTGTTGACTTCCATTACATATTGATAACATACAACTACAACTATTGGCTGCTTTAAATAAAATGACACAACAAATTAAAAATGCTATGTCATGCTTTGGTAAAACTTCAGTTTCAGGGTCTAGGTATTATACAAGTTGGTTAACTGTCACACTGCCACACTGCCATTGCTTACTTGAACACCTGGAGAGAGACCTGCTTTTCCTCCTATAACAAGTCAAAGTGTCTGCTGTGAAAACATTGTAGGCACCCAATTATATAGAATATGAACAGAATAAGATAGTATTATGTTTCAGCTTCTCAGAAAGTTCAGAAAAAGAAACCCCCGATTCAAAGAGTGGAACAGAAGCCTATGGAACAGAGAGCATATGCAGTTTGTAGTAAATGGCATAAAACATGGAAAAGAAAAAAAGACAAAACATCCATCCATCCATCCATCTTCGTCCGCTTATCCGGTGTCGGGTCGCGGGAGGAGCAGCTCCAGCAGGGGACCCCAAACTTCCCTTTCCCGAGCCACATTAACCAGCTCCGACTGGGGGATCCCGAGGCGTTCCCAGGCCAGGTTAGAGATATAATCCCTCCACCTAGTCCTGGGTCTTCCCCGAGGCCTCCTCCCAGCTGGATGTGCCTGGAACCCTAGGGAGGCGCCCAGGGGGCATCCTTACCAGATGCCCGAACCACCTCAACTGGCTCCTTTCGATGCAAAGGAGCAGCGGCTCTACTCCGAGCTCCTCACGGATGACTGAGCTTCTCACCCTATCTCTAAGGGAGACGCCAGCCACTCTCCTGAGGAAACCCATTTCGGCTGCTTGTACCCTGGATCTCGTTCTTTCGGTCATGACCCAGCCTTCATGACCATAGGTGAGGGTAGGAACGAAAACTGACCGGTAGATCGAGAGCTTTGCCTTCTGGCTCAGCTCTCTTTTCGTCACAACGGTGCGATAAATTGAATGTAATACCGCACCCGCTGCGCAGATTCTCCATCCAATCTCCCGCTCCATTGTCCCCTCACTCGCGAACAAGACCCCAAGGTATTTGAACTCCTTCACTTGGGGTAAGGACTCATTCCCTACCTGGAGTAGGCACTCCATCTGTTTCCTGCTGAAAACCATGGCCTCAGATTTAGAGGTGCTAATCCTCATCCCAGCCGCTTCACACTCGGCTGCGAACCCTGGCGGAGGCCAACCCTCACCTG
Organism: Perca fluviatilis; assembly: GCF_010015445.1. NCBI lineage: Eukaryota > Metazoa > Chordata > Actinopteri > Perciformes > Percidae > Perca > Perca fluviatilis. Next base: position 17,682,035 of record NC_053128.1, on the reverse strand, counting down.
AAACGAGTCCAACTTACTGCCGAGAACCCGGAACCCGGACACAGCTCTCACTTTGGTCGTACGGAGATTGGATGGCCCTGAGAAGAGACCCCCTCACCCCATACTCCCGCAGCACCTCCCACAGTATCTCCTGGGGACACCCTGACCCAACCCACCACCAGATGGTGATCGGTTGACAGCTCCGCCCCTCTCTTCACCCGAGTGTCCAAAACATACGGCCTCAGATCAGATGAAACGATTATAAAATCGATCATTGACCTTTGGCCTAGGGTGCTCTGGTACCAAGTACACTTATGAGCATCCCTGTGTTCGAACATGGTGTTTGTTATAGACAATCCATGACTAGCACAGAAGTCCAACAACAAACAACCACTCTGGTTTAGATCAGGGAGGCCGTTCCTCCTAATCACGCCTCTCCATGTGTCTCCATCACGTGCGCGTTGAAGTCCCCCAGCAGAACAATGGAGTCCCCCACTGGAGCCCCATGCAGGACTCCACTCAACGTCTCCAAGAAGGCCAAATACTCTGAACTCTTGTTTGGTGCATATGCACAAACAACAGTCAGAGTTTTCCCCCCAACAACCCGCAGGCGTAGGGAGGCAACCCTCTCGTCCACCGGGGTAAACTCCAGCGTAGCGGCGCTCAGCCGGGGGCTTGTGAGTATCCCACACCCGCCCACCGCCTCACACCCTGGGCAACTCCGGTGAAGAAAAGAGTCCAACCCCTACCCAGGAGAATGGTTCCAGAGCCGAGACTGTGCATAGAAGTAAGCCCCACCAGATCTAACCGGTAGAGCTCCACCTCCCGCACCAGTTCCGGCTCCTTCCCCCACAGAGAGGCGACATTCCACGTCCCCAGAGCGAGCGTCTGCTGCCTGGGTCTGGTCCGTCAAGGCCCCTGACCTTCACTGCCACCCGTGTGGCAGCGCACCCAACCCCAGCGGTTCCTCCCACAGGTGGTGGGCCCATGGGATGGAGAGATAGGTGCCACGTAGCTTTTTCGGGCTGTGCCCGGCCGGGCTCCGTGGCAAACCCGGCCACCAGATGCTCGTTGACGAGCCCTCCATCTGGGCCTGGCTCCAGACAGGGGCTCCGGGCTTCCTCCGGGCAGGGTCACTCTATCTCTTCCTCGGTCACTTCTGTTCCACTCTTTGAATCGGGGGTTTCTTTTTCTGAACTTTCTGAGAAGCTGAAACATAATACTATCTTATTCTGTTCATATTCTATATAATTGGGTGCCTACAATGTTTTCACAGCAGACACTTTGACTTGTTATAGGAGGAAAAGCAGGTCTCTCTCCAGGTGTTCAAGTAAGCAATGGCAGTGTGGCAGTGTGACAGTTAACCAACTTGTATAATACCTAGACCCTGAAACTGAAGTTTTACCAAAGCATGACATAGCATTTTTAATTTGTTGTGTCATTTTATTTAAAGCAGCCAATAGTTGTAGTTGTATGTTATCAATATGTAATGGAAGTCAACACACTTGCAGAGACTTTAAACTTGCTTGACCAGCTGACTTATTTTGTTGTTAATTTAATGGGTTTAGAAGATAGTGTTAGTGTTCATGAGATGGTGTTAGAAAGAGACAAACAAGCCAACTTGGATGGTATGAAAATGATCACGTAAATGTGGTAGCATTGTGCCCTGTTTTTTACAGTATACTTGACACAGAAAAATGGGCAAAGCGCAATGTGAAGCCACGAGATAATTACAATCCAAAAGTCTGTGTTTTAAGGCAAGGCCTGCAGGTTGTTTTTCAAGTTTCAGTCCATGGGCCCCCTGCCAGAGTTTCCTGAATTATAGATCTGTAGACACTAGGGGGGAGTTTATAAGACCCAACAAGTGGAGCAGTGTGATTGGTAACCTTAGTTTATATTGTTTGCTGTGATTTTTCCTTGTTTTGTGATGTTGCTTTGGACACTTGATAGCATCGTTTTCCCTCTTTCACGAACTGCAACAAACACTAATTGACACACCTATAGAACCCCATTCACATCAGTGATCTAATTGGCCAGCTGATCAGACCACTCCCAATAAAAGGAGGCTAGATCTCTTACCAGGGGCAACAACGCTCTGGACGGAAGTGCTGTGTGCTGCAGCGGACTGGTTTACTGCGCTATTGCTCCCCTTTTCCCTCGTTGTTGCTGCTGACTGAATCTCCTGTGCCCTGGTGGAGCCGATTCCCAGACCCTGCAGTGTCAACGCTCACAAAACTCTGACTAAAGGGAAGTGGTCCTTTCCAGGTACCGTTCGTTCATTTGTTTTTGCTGTCACATATGAAATCGAAAAAACGAGAAAACCACTCCTTTTTCCGTTTATCCGTTTTTTTAGAAAAACGAAAAAACGAAATTATGACTTGATTTTTGGTTTTCCCGTTCTTGCACGGAAATCAGAAAAACCACTTGATATTCCAATTTTCCCCTGTGGGTAGTGCTAAATCTGATTGGCAGGATATGCATTCATTGTTTAAGAGTTTACCCACACTGTATTTTTTAGCCTGTAAAATTAATAGTCTATATGTAAAATTAAGTCTATATGCATGCTTTTTGTCACCCAATTATTTGGCTTAACTGACTGAAATCTATTGAAATAGCCTAAATGTAAACATGTTCACGCATTGACAGACAAAAGGCACAATCTATTTTTGTAGGATAGATAGATACTTTATTGATCCCCAAGGGGAAATTCAAGGTTCCAGTAGCTTAAAGACATCACACACACACACAACACATACATCACTAACAGGATCATAAAAAAAGCAACTCCACATGAATAGCATGGACAATGAAATAAAAAATACTAAATAAATTTAAAAAATCCACATGAATGTACGAAGGGATGTATAAGCATGAGACGCTTGCAGTGATAGGGCAGGGACTGACCCTGTGATTCAGTATCAGAGTGTGTGTCATGGTGGTAGTGCAAATAGGTCCAATAGTGCAAGGATAAAGTCTAGAGACCAGCATTAAATATGGACAATATAAGAGATCAAAAGTCAATATTAGAGGTTTGAAGTATTAGGGTTACAGCCATTGTTCATGTATTAAGTTATGTTAGACCTCAGTCCAGGCTGGCGGGGGGGAGGGAGGGATTGTGCATATATGGGCTAATATAGCCAGTAAACAGTGTAAACAGTGCCAGTGGACAGTCAGTACATAACTGTTATTGTAGGAGGTAGTGGAAGTGGTGCAGAGGGTGGAGAGGCAGACAGACTATGCAGAGAAGTCCCTCTCTCCTCTTCTCTTTAGTGAAGCATTGTAGAGTTGTATGGCCCTGGGGACAAATTACTTGAATGCGTTAGCATACAGCTACATAATAGTTATAATAGAGTATGCTAACGTTAGATTGTAGTGGAAGCAGCACTATCTAAGGTCAAAAATCGCAGATAAAGGGTTCTGAACCAAACACTACACAATCGGACATGTTTCAGCAGGAATGTGACCCGGAATTGGGAAGAATTTAACAACACTACCAGCTAAGATGACATGTTTACTGTAGCATGTAGCTACTATAGTGGTATACAGCAGTGGTTGTTGGAAGAGCTGTCATTCCGTCTTCGAAAGGACACTTATGTAAGTTTACACTTCATCGCATTAATAATATACAGTCTATGGTTATTAGTCTTGATTGTTTGTATGACTATTGTATAAGAAAGATTTAATAAAAAAATAAAGTTGTGATGTTTGGTTGCTGTTGGTCATCAAGTGTTTCAACGCATGCGTGGTACAAATCACACAGGTACTGAGCCCAGTTCCATGCAAGCCCAACACAGTCCAACTTTTTCCTGAATGCAGATTTTTGGTATCATGTACCAAAAAGACATAGATCATTTTATATTTAATATTTTTTAAATATTTCCCTGCTTTTTTCACGCCTACTACACTAACCTTTTCTCAGTCTCTCTCTTTTTCCAAAGTGACAGATAAAATCTATTACTTTTGACCTAAACAGGTGTTACTTTATGTGAATGTGTACATTTTTAAATGGTTTCTTAACAAATGTCCTTGTTAACTTTGGCCCAAAGTAATCTGTGATAAACAGTATTGTTTCATCTGATTATTTATTATCGTCAAATTAATCCAGCAATTAGGTTTTTTAGTTCTCAATCGAATTTAAGATGTATAAGCTCAGATCAATGAGGCATGTGGGCCATAAATAACAAATAGACAAAACAATTGTATTATTCATAAGAATTTAAGTTAATAAACATCTAAAACAAAGAAATGTATTTAAATTTGTATGATGAGTATTAATGGAATGGTCATGACAGACTGAGAAAGTAATTTGTCCCCAGGGCCATACAACTCTACAATGCTTCACTAAAGAGGAGAGAGGGACTTCTCTGCATAGTCTGTCTGCCTCTCCTCCCTCTGCACCACTTCCACTACCTCCTATAATAACAGTTATGTACTGACTGTCCACTGGCCCACTGTTTACTGTTTACACTGTTTACTGGCTATAATTTAATACATGAACAATGGCTGTAACCCTAATACTTCAAACCTCTAATATTGACTTTTGATCTCTTATATTGTCCATATTTAATGCTGGTCTCTAGACTTTATCCTTGCACTATTGGACCTATTTGCACCATGACTCTCTCTCTCTCTCTCTCTCTCTCTCTCTCTCTCTCTCTCTCTCTCTCTCTCTCTCTCTCTCTCTCTCTCTCTCTGTGTGTGTGTGTTCCTGCCAATCAGATTTAGCACCACCCTCAGGGGAAAATCGGAATATCAAGTAGTTTTTCTGATTTCCGTGCAAGAACGGGAAAACCAAAAGTCAAGTCATAGTTTCGTTTTTCTAAAACTGAAAAAGGAGTTGTTTTTTCGATTTCATATGTGACAGCAAAAACAAATGAACGAACGGTACCCGGGGGGGGTCAGGGCCCTAAAGTATAATCCGTTTTTCGTTTTAAACCAAAAACGAAAAAACTAAAAAACGGGTCGATATTTCGTTTTTCGTTTAAATCCAAAAACCAAAAAACGGAAATATGAGCTCCGTTTTCCCGTTTTTTCAATGTCCATGCAATTTGAAAATTAAGTGGAAAATTGCTCGTTTTTCAACTGTTGCTTTTTTGTTATTTATCTTTCCGTTTCAACCCAAGAGCGAGAATACGGGCTCATTTTTATAATGTGCATAATCATTGAAAATCTGATGGAACACAGGTCTCGTTTATAATGTTATTTTGGTCTTACGTCTTAAGATCAAAGTTGACTAAAAGAAATCCGCTCTGGACAGGAAGTAACATTAACGTGTCAAAATAAAAGTATAAGAGCTTTAATAACTGCCAGAAGAACAATGTACTTTAGCTTTTGCCTGTAGCTTGTCAGATTAAGCTACAGTTAATTATTTAGGGTTATATAAAGTATTTAATTGAGCAACATTCATTAATATAAGCCACAAAGGGGTAAGAATGGATATTGTTTTAAAATAGAAATAGGATTATAATATTTTTGCCAGAAGAATGAGGCACTTTATGAATACATTGTTTGCCTGTAGCTTGTCAGATTAGGCTAAAGTTAGCTATTTAGGGTGATATAAAGTATTATTAGTATATTAGTATAAGTATATTATTATTAAATAATAATTTTTAAATCACATGAAATATGCATTCATGTATTATTAGCCTATGTGTGGCAGTTATTGACTAGTTACTCTAATCTTACACCAGCCAGTAAAAGGCATCTAACACTTGTGTTGTCTTCGGGTTAAATTTGTCGTGTTTTCAAAGTTTCTTATAAGAAATTTGGGTTTCTTTCAACCAAATTAAGTAAGAATGGATATTGTTTTAAAATAGAAATAGGATTATAATAATTTTTAAATCACATTTTAAATAAAATCTGCATTCCCCTAGCATTATGTGTGGCGTTATTGACTAGTTTTACTCTAATCTTACATCAGCCAGTAAAAAAAAGGCAAAAAATATAAGGGCTTTTATAAATTGCTCTGCAGAATATTGTATGTGACATGGTTGACCACATTAGTTACCAGTGAACATGTCAATGTGATGAAGAACATTTTTTAAATAAACAATTTAAAGTGTACTGGAGACTCTCTCATCCTCGTCTGGTCCCCTCAAGCCCTGCAGACTGGACCAGAGTTCATGGTGAGCATGGTAGACCTCCTCACTGCTGGACCTGTGCCTGGATCATCCTGCTCGTTAGATGTTCACTGCTCATACTAAGCCCTTGAAACAGTAGTTGGCCAATATTGGATAATAAAATATAATTCATGATAGGTATTGTGTGGTTGAATTACAATAAGGAATGGTCAATGGTAAGCACTGTGGCCTCAGAGCAAGAAGCTACTGGGTTGGAACCCTGGTGGCCCGGGGCCTTTCTGCTTGAGTTTGCATGTTCTTCCCATGTCTGCGGGGGTTTTCTCCAGGTGTCTGGAATTTCCCTTTCCCTTTTACTTAATTGTAAGTCGCTTTGGATAAAAGGCACCAGCTAAATGACATGTCATTTAATGTAATGTAATAGAAATAAACAAGTGAACTAAAGCACATATAATAAGACTTAGAACATAACACCGTAATAACATAAAACTCAAAGAACTAAATAACAAAAACGATGTGCTGCTGTTTGCTTATGTGCTTTTGTGTGTTGTAAATTAAATAATTGGTACCAGTCCTGACTTTGCAATGCATTATTTTTCTGATCAAGATAACTGACATCTCCTCGTAAGCAATATAAATATTTACTGCCATTGTATTGTTGGAGGAGAAGCAGATGGCACAGAATCATGCAAATGTTTAATGTTACAACCAAGATCTCTCTCTCTCTCTCTCTCTCTCTCTCTCTCTCTCTCTCTCTCTCTCTCTCAGAACATACACTTTCACAAAGGCTGGTGCATGTTTATCATATATTGTATGGTGCTGTGGACTCAAGTGGCAAATCTGAATCAGCAAAGTGGCCTACTGTAATATTCTAGAAGTAAACCACAAGTGTGGTCCAGTCTGCAGGGGGCGGGAGACCAGGATGAGAGAAGCAACATGGCAGCTTCCTCACTAATATGTTGAGAAGTTTGCAATGTGGCCCAGTTGTATCTGCATCACAGAGTTCTTCATCACACTCAAATTACAGTTTTTCACAATCACTAATTTCAGAACCATGATGTCATTTTTCAAAACTCTAGACACAAAACTCAAAATGGTCATCACTTGTAACACAGACTGTCCAATGTTCAAAAACATTGCATTGTGCATTCATATATTTAAAGAAATATTGCACTTGCACAATCATCTGTTCAAAAAACTAATTGATTGTGAAATACTGTTGAAACGTTACTTTAGATCACTCCCACACACACACAAGCTACTCATAGTTTCACTGGGTCATCGTTTGTACAATCATCACAGCTTTTACAATCACTTTGGCACTAATTTCAGAACCTTGACGTAATTTTTTCAAAACTCTAAGACACAAAACTCACAACCAATGATCAAAATGCACATTTTTCAAAACTCTTAACACTTTTTCCAATTGCTTGGATACAACACACATAAAGCTGAGATCATTTGTTCATTTAACAAAGATCACCTGTTCATTATGACACAACTTAACATCAAAGTATTTCAAAAAGCAATTCACACATTACAGTTCAGATGATTATCTATTAATTTCCTTACAATCATCTAACTATCAATTCATACAACTACACAAAATGATAAGTAACTGTTGCATTACTCTTAATGCATAGTTGTATGGAAACAGACAAACAATATTCCATGTTTAGATCATGAAAGTTTCTAGATAACAAGATTTATTGTCACCACTTAGCGTGGAGCATGAACCAATTAGACTACATTATTTATGGATGTAAATTTTCATCATCCTTCTTATAATGTACCCCTCCCCTTTTTAACCCCCCCCTTTTTTTTTTTTTTTATCCCCCTTTTTAAACTTTTGTCTGTTTTGGGAGTTTTTGCCTGTTTGGGGGGGGGCCCTTTTAATTGCTGGTCCAATTCCGCCAACTTGTTACTGATGATTGAGATATATAATTTATATATACTTTATATATAAAGTTACTGTATGTGTGTGTGTTTGTATATATGTATATATATATATATATATATATATATATATATATATATATATATATATATATATATATATATATATATATACATACTTATACCACATTGGTCTGTAGTATTCTCTCTACTACTGCAGTCACTTTTACTTGTAGTACCATAATGAAACATGTATCACCTATTTTGTACTACAATATTTAATGATTGTATGCGACGATGACCCAGTGAAACTATGGGTAGCTTGTGTGTGGGTGATCTAAAGTAATGTTTCAATGGTATTTCACAATATATAATTTTTTTGAACCAGTGATTGTGCAAGTGCAATATTTCTTTAAAGATATGAATGCACAATGCAATGTTTTGAACATTGGACAGCCTGTGTTACAAGTGATGACCGTTTTGAGTTTTGTGTCTAGAGTTTTGAAAAATGACATCCAGGTTCTGAAATTAGTAGCAAAGTGATTGTAAAAAACTGTAATGATAATTAAACAGTTACTTATCATTTTGAGTAGTTGGACCAATTGATAGTTAGATGATTGTAATGGAATGAATAGACAATCATCTGAACTGTAATGTGTGAATTGCTTTTTGAAATAGTAGTACTTTGATGTTAAGTTGTGTCATATTGAACAGATGATCTTTGTTAAATGAACAAATGATCTTTGGTTTATGTGTATTGTATGCAAGCAATTGAAACAAGTGTTAGAGTTTTGAAAAATTATCATTGGTTTTGAGTTTTGTGTTTAGAGTGACGTCAAGGTTCTGAAATTAGTGCCAAAGTGATTGTAAAAAACTGTATTGGCAGTTAAGTTGGTCAACCATGTCACATGAATATTCTGCAGAGTTGCAAAAAGAAGCCTTTTCATTTAAGTGGTCAAGTGGTTTAGCCCTTGTGTTGTCTTATAAATTGGGTCATTATAAATGTTATTGGCATAACTAAATTGACCATTTCATAAAGCATGAAGTAATTTATCACTCAATTCTGGGTTACCCTTTTTATCCAACTTCATTCCACTCATTAGTTTATTTTTTATTTATTTTTTACTTATTTTTTGCATTCATGGTCAACAGACCTCATTTACATGAATTATACCTAATTTCTAAGTAAGATGAGGATATACTATTAGTTGTTTTGGATTATAACAGACTGGTATATTCAATTCACTTTTATTTATAGTATCAAATCATAACAAGAGTTATCTCAGGACACTTTACAGATAGAGTAGGTCTAGACCACACTCTATAATTTACAAAGACCCAACAATTGTGTGTGTGTTGTGTTTATGTGTGTGTGTGTGTGTGTGTGTGTGTTGTGTGTGTGTGTTGTGTGTGTGTGTGTGTGTGTGTGTGTGTGTGTGTGTGTGTGTGTCTGTCTGTGTCTTGTATCTTGTAAATATATCTTCTGTAAAGCTCAATAGTGCCTTATTGCACTACCAGGTCAAAATTCACCCGGGAAGACCATATCTACTATAAATTTGAATAAAACACCCAAAATGTTATGAAAGTTGTGAATATTAATTTACTTGCAAAGTGCATTGGAAGGGAACAATGCATGTTATTTTTGGTTAATTTGTTTGAAAGAAACCCAAAATTCTTATAAGAAACTTTGAAAACACGACAAATTTAACCCGAAGACAACACAAGTGTTAGATGCCTTTTACTGGCTGGTGTAAGATTAGAGTAACTAGTCAATAACTGCCACACATAGGCTAATAATATATGAATGCATATTTCATGTGATTTAAAAATGATTATTTAATAATTAAATACTTTATATCACCCTAAATAGCTAACTTTAGCCTAATCTGACAAGCTACAGGCAAACAATGTATTCATAAAGTGCCTCATTCTTCTGGCAAAAATATTATAATCCTATTTCTATTTTAAAACAATATCCATTCTTACTCCCTTTGTGGCTTATATTAATGAATGTTGCTCAATTAAATACTTTATATAGCCCTAAATAATTAACTGTAGCTTAATCTGACAAGCTACAGGCAAAAGCTAAAGTACATTGTTCTTCTGGCAGTTATTAAAGCTCTTATACTTTTATTTTGACACGTTAATGTTACTTCCTGTCCAGAGCGGATTTCTTTTAGTCAACTTTGATCTTAAGACGTAAGACCAAAATAACATTATAAACGAGACCTGTGTTCCATCAGATTTTCAATGATTATGCACATTATAAAAATGAGCCCGTATTCTCGCTCTTGGGTTGAAACGGAAAGATAAATAACAAAAAAGCAACAGTTGAAAAACGAGCAATTTTCCACTTAATTTTCAAATTGCATGGACATTGAAAAAACGGGAAAACGGAGCTCATATTTCCGTTTTTTGGTTTTTGGTTTAAAACGAAAAACGGATTATACTTTAGGGCCCTGACCTGGTTGCACATTGATTTTACAATTTCTCCACTGACAGAAGCAGAACGGCACCACAGAATTCCTGGTCCCGGATCTCTGGATTGGAAAAAACTATTTGAACCCCCGCTGAAGCAAGAGATTCTGTGACGGCGACAGGGAAAACCATAGATATAGAACAACGCTGAGCGTAGTCTGGACTGGACTCTGGTATTGTTTCACCCTGGGACAGAACATTGGACAATCCATGGTTTTATTGTCTCCCTGGGTTTTGAGATGTCATTTTAAACTTAGCTTTTAAAATAATAAATACTATTTTTCTACATTTTGTCTTTCTCGGTGTGGTCAGAAATTTAGAGTTATTTAAAAAGTAACGGACCCCAAACTAAGCTGTTACATTTACCACAGGACCCTCAAACACTGCTGTTTGCCAAAGATAATCTCGTGTTTGAGTAATTTATTTTAGGGTCCTTTGCACTCAGAGAAAAAAAAGCCCCAACACCCCAAAATTTTTTTTCACACCTGGGTCTAACATTGGGTGAGTTGGCGTAGAGTAGCGTTAGCCACTGAATAGCTTAGCGCAGGGCTAATGGACCCACGTTTGTATCTCGTAAATGACCCCACTAATAATGCCCGAAATGATACCAAAGGTCTACACTAGTACAAATAGGTTATGCTCTCATAAAATGATGGATTGGAAAGTTTGTAAGTACACCAGAAGTTTATGAACACTTGCCTGCTCTCCTCAGCTCTCTGTTGCTGCTAGACGAGTGCTTAGGGCTGTCTACAAATTACTACACCGAAAAGAGATACAACAAAATATGTATTAATTTAATGATTAAATAAGGTAATGTCTCCAAACTTACCTCAATTATTACTTGTCTCCTGCTAGTTATATTACAGCACTTACTTTAAAAAATAAGTTAAATTAAAAAATATTTTTGTTGCATCTCTTTTCGGTGTTGTAATTTGTAGGCGTCCCTAAGCACTCGTCTCACAGCAGCAGCAACAACAGCAGAGAGCAGAAGCCAGCAGGCAAGTGTTATTTACATAAACTTCTGGTGTACTTACAAACTTTCCAATCCATCGTTTTATGAGTACATTGTATGTATGTATGTAGTATTTCGGGCATTAGTGGGGTCATTTAAGGGATACAAATGTGGGTCCATTAGCCCCACGCTAAGCTATTCAGTGGCTAACGCTAACTCTCCCAATGTTAGACCCAGGTGAAGAAAAGCTTCTGGGGGGGGTGTTTGGCTCGAGGTCATGGTGCAAAGGACCCTAGGGTAAATTACTCCGAACCATCACTTTAAGTATTTTCCCACACAATGTAGACCATTATGGGGATTTAACTCCTGCAAGAGATCAATTTGTTGCACTAATCGGCAGTGTTTGTGGTCTTGCTGCCTTGGGATGTGATCGGCTCTGCAGTGTTTGTGTTTTAAACACCAGCTCTTGCCAGGGATATGATCAGATTTCAGGCTTGTTGAACATTGAAATAGACTGGGCCACACGAAATCAAATAATTCTGAGGAAATGTTGACCTGTCTGAAGATGTTAAAAGTCCAAAGGCTCCTCTCAGGTTTAAAATCAACACTGAAATCTGTGAGTGACAAAGCCTTAATCCCCACACAGAACTGGCCTCATTCCAGTGATTGATTCTCATTCAAGTGCATATTGATTGTCCCCATTTAGAGATTTCAAGCAGCCATTTGTTACACTACCAGTCTGATAACTCCCCCATGTACTCCCTTACATGTCTACCTTTCTACACCATCAGGGTGTTACATTTCTGTAGAAGGCTGTGGTGGTCATTGTAATGGTATGGTGTTTCTTCATCTTTATTCAGCCTTTTTGATGTGGAACACAAATTACATGTTTAAGCTTTGGCTTCCTCTTTACCCTTTATTGAATACATCCAAAACAAGTGTTTAATTTTGCTACCCCTGATCTGGGAATAATGCACACTATTTTTTTTTTTTGCAGTTCATGATTATAATTCTACAGCACTGTATCGGATGTACTGTTTGAATACAAACTTCCACCTTTTATTTTGAGGGTATTTACCAATCATGTTCCTTAATGCCAGCGCATTGACAAACTGACCATTTTTAATATCTTATTTTTCTCATCTGTGCTTTCCCCACAGCATCAGCTGTGACAGAGCACTATAACCTTTGACATGGATGTCAACATAATGAAAGTAGTCAAAACCGCCTTTAAATAAGCCAATCACTGCTTACGGAGTGCAAACTAGGTCGGTGTTTAGGTGATTATTGCTCAAGGCCATTTAATTGCAGGATTTAATTACTTAATTACACTCGTAATTACATTAGTCTATAATTAGGGTAAAATGCACTTCCTATAAGGTCATTGTTGCTTAGCCTATGTATACAGTACACAGCTATAGCTGGATTAAAACCTAAATGGGTCTTTTACCTTTCATCACGCAATTTGTTACAGGTGATGTGTCTGTTTTGTAGCGCTCAGTGGACATTTTCCCTGTCTGTCATTACGTTACTGCTACACACCTTAAAACCTCAATTTGAACAAATGAAACAAAAAGTAAAATACTGACATCACTCTCATATCATAAAAAGTTTTTTTTTTTTTTGACTTTGATAAACTAGTTAAAATGTAATGGTATAGAAGTATATAAAGGTGGCTGTTCTGTTCCTCTGAATATTTTGTTTTTCAAAATAAAGAATATAAAAATTTTAAATAGGTAAAAATACAACATTAAGCCCCTGACACACCAACCCGACGGCTGACCCTCAGCAGAAAAGCCAGTCGGATTGATCAGTCTGCTCCCCGAGGTCCAAAAAGTGCCTCGGAACACACCGAAGTGACGCCATCTTGAGCGTACGTTCCGCGCATGCGCGAGACGTAATATGAAAACCGGAAATGACGAACGCATCATGTGGGTCTGGCTTCTCCAGCCAATAGTAATGGTGGCTTGTTCGAAATACGATCTCATATTTTATGAAAATAGTTCACTGAAACATGTTTCTGAAAACATTTTAAGCGAAAAATAGGCCATGCGGTTGCTGAATCTGTCTTCATTTCAGATCGACAAAGGTCAGTTTAAAAGATTTTAGTTAGATTTTGAGAGGTGTTTGTCACTCATCCCGCTCGTTTCCAGGTTAGCACTCCACCAATCTGATTAGTGAGTGCTAACCCGGAAATAACTAAGTGAGACCGACTGCCCGCCCAACGACCCGTGAGGTCAGCCAAGATGAAGGCCGGCAGCTCCTCCGGACGATGGCACGGAACACACCGAACAGACTCGAGTCACTGACCTCGCCAGACTGTTAAACGGCCGATTATTGGGTTGGTGTGTCAGGGCCCTTAGACTTAAAGTATCATGAGTAAAAGTACTCATTATGCAGACTGGTCCATTTCAGAATATACGTTGTATTATTAATTCATCCATAATAATGCATCAGAATTAATTTGTTGATTTATATTTCATATTTTAAATCTGCAAAGTAACTATAACTTACATGATTAAATAAATGTTGTGTACCCTTAAATATCTGTAGGAGCTCATAGTCACCTGAATCCTAGTTTCACTGTGCTGGAGAGACACCTAGCGGCTGCTCATAGTACTATTTTTGTATTTGTGTACATTGATGGTTTTTTTTTTTTTTTTTTTTCAGAATCACATTTTTAGTGTAGCAACTGATGATCATCTATTTTTCAGTATCTGCTGTGCCCTCCTTCAAACATTGGCCGTTTAGACTAATAATTAACACACAAATAAACAATCATCTCTAAGTATGAAGGAGAACATTAAGTGTTCTCTGTGGGTGGAGTGTAGTCGGGGTTAAGTGCCTATTTGTACTAGACTTACAGTAAATGAGAGAATTTCCTCCAAGCTATTTAGAAATCAAAAAATGAAGGCCTCGCTTTGATTAAAATACATAAATTTCATAATATTTACAGTTAGTCAGTTGTGCCTCTCTGGATTATTCTGCTATTGTGTAAAGACAAATGGACAGAAATGTCCGCCGACACTCAAAATATCAGTGAAATGTGTAATCAACAGCTGTACATTTACTTGTCGGATAGTCCTGTTTTACTTATTGACAGAGGTGTCAAAGTCAGTGTGAGGGGGCAGTGAGAGGACTATGTACTGTAACAGATCTCTTATGGGTCAACATTCAGTAATCTATCGCCTTATTTCTATCAGCTGGCAGCAGTGATGGAAAATGTGCTCATATCTTTTACTTAAGTAAAAGTAGCAATACCACAGTGTAAAGTAAAAGTCCTACATTTTTTTCACTTAAGTAAAACGTGTAATAACAGCAAAATGTACTTAAAGTAATAAGTAAAAGTACCTGTTGGGCAGAATGGTCCCTTTCAGAGAGTTATATTATATATATTTTTGGAATGTTATTAATGCTTTTACACATAAGCAGCATTTTAATGTTACCGCTGACAAGGTGGAGTACATTTTAACTATATACTGTTTGGTTTAATCTACAGAAATATCATTTTCTTTTCTTTCTTTTTCAGTTAAAATAAACTGCTTTAGTTTTGGAAAGAGTTAGGGTTTGAATTGAATTAAGTTGAATTTAGCCGCAGTATCGGAAGAACCACTAGCTGGTATTTCCTTGTGGCTTGATCATTAACAAAAAAAAAAAGATTTGCTGAAAGGTTACAAATTTGAACACATTCATTTGCACAAACACAATCCTGTATCAGCAAGGTTTATTTGCACATCCAGATACACTTTCAACTAATTACAATATCTGGTAATGTATTAGATGAACACACACTCTCCCTCCCAGCCCCCAATCTTTCACACACACACACACACACACACACACACACACACACACACACACACACACACACACACACACACACACACACCTCAGCCAAAGGTACATAAGTGTCTGTGCAGGTGCTTTAGTCAAATAGGTGCGACTCTTTGACTGAAGCAACAGTTCTGCTCTCTGGTCACACTCAGCAAAATGTCTCAGGATTATTTTGGATTCTCCTGGAGAAGGAGCAATGCAAGAAACGGCACGACCTCCGTGGCTGTTAACAACGCAGCAGATATCTCCGTTATTGTGATTTACTTTTTGGTTGTCTTGGCTGTCGGAGTATGGGTGAGTTGTTCAGTCTTTCAGTTTGCTACGGGAAAATATAATGATTTTTATGTTTTTAGATGTTGGAGAATTCAAGATGATACTGATATAAGAGGCATCTCACGTTTACTTCAACAAAGGCCTTGTTTTAGCACCTTTACAGCAGCACATAGTAGAGTAAATTATAAACTTAGCACAAAAAGTAAGGAAATTTGTGTTTGGTAGATTATTTCTCTGTGGTAACTGGTTTTTGGCAATAAATCTTATACTGTTGTAAAGCCTGTTTAGTTCCCTTTTACATGGTGCCCCATTTGTAAGGAACATGCATTTGTGGGATGAGCAGCAGCGCTGAGTATGTGGGTTGCGCCCATGAAAAATTTGCCAAATCTTCTCTGCCAATGCCAAACAGCTTATTCTGCCATTGACTCGTTTGGCGTTTGGTGGATTGGATGATTGAAGTTTGAAGAAACAAGACATATTGGCAATTGAACAATTTATTAAAGGGATACTTCACCGATTTAGCATTAAGCTTTGTATCAGCAGAAACACGGTAGTATCTTGATGATGTAAAACGACGTTTTTTGCGTCATCAGATTTTTTTTTTTTGCCCAGAGGCAATGGACTACAGCCAGTAGCAAGAGCTACTTCCGCATGTTTTCAACCCGCCCATAGGGGGTTGGACTGTCGTCTTTCTCCGAAGATTTCCGAAGCAAAACAAGCATCCTGAATCTTCGCTAACTGGCTTCTCAGCAGAAAACATTTAGATAGATTTATTGATCTTGAAGGGAATTTTACGTGCATTCAAAACTACCGCATACGTGTACCACCAGGATACATTGGTACAGATCGGAGAATATGCAGGACACTTTATTACTGACGGAATACTCAACACACTACGCCAGCTTGCTATGGAGACCAGCGGTGTTGCTCAATGCCTCTGGCCGGTAAAGGGACATCATCAGCGGGGAGCGTTGAACGAGTGTGCCGGTGGAAAGCTAATGGTGCGTTCTTTTTGTCCACCGAAGTCGATTTACGAGTCGTTTTGCGGAGTTACGAACCGGAAGTTGCAAAAAGAACGCCCCCGAGGTCGTATATACGACTCGTCAAGTCATCTAAACTCAGAGGACCCCGAGTTCACTTTCAAAGATGGCTACGTCATGAATCACATGTAGTAAACATTGTGGTTTTCTACAATTTTAAGCACTTTTGTCTTTGTTGTAACCAAATGAAGAAGTTGTACACATAGCACTGTATACTGCTACCTATAGGCATGTTGCTACAGTCTTATTAGGAGTTAAATACCGCCTAATTAGTTATTTTGTAGCTTGTGCAGCTGAAATTGGCTAGAGACGCTCGGTTGCTATATGACAACAATGGCTTTAAGCAGAGTCTTGAGCAGAAAGCAGAGCAGTAGCCTAACGTTAATCAAAATGTAATTTTCATGTATCAAACTGTGAAATATATTTGTGTAATATGTCAATAACTGGGTGAATAGAATCCTAAATGTTACTAAAAATGTTACAAAAATCCATGTTTTCTCCGACTCGTAGTATTGTGTGACAAAAAGAACAACCCGCGGTTATTCGTTTTTCGACATGGATGTGACGTCACACTCGAGCTACTAGTCGCAATTACAAGACAAAAAGAACGCACCATAACGCTAGCCAGCCACCTGTTCCATCAATCCTGCTTGCAAGTGTCCACTCATTAGACAACAAACTGGACTACATCAAACTTCAATGAAACTCCCAACCCGAGTTCAGAGACTTCTGTGTTTTTGTTGTTTTGGAAACCTTGCTGACCATTCTACATTCCACGCAAATTTATGGCTGTGTTTATACTCTGTATTTACAGCCCACCAAGTGCTAATGCTAGTAGCTATGTGTTAGCTGAACTTTACGGAGCATATAATGTGTGCACGCTAATGTGTGTTTCGTATGTCGTTTATATATAATGTCGTTTTTATATATTTTAATTGTGTAACCACTTGAGCCACGGTGAAACATTTCGTGTACATGGTTGAAATGACAATAAAACACACTTGAGTTGACTGTCTCACTGTCTGTCTGTCTGTAAACGGTAGGCGTGGCTTGGGAGTAGACGCTAAAGCAGCGATGCAAGTGCATTCTGGGATTTCATCCACATGAGCCAAAACACATTTTCTGGTTTTTCTCGGCCTAGAAGCCACCAATTTCAAAAAAAAAAATCACATTTCTACTACATAAGTGACCCAATTTAAAGATATATTCATCTTTCCAATGGTGAAATATCCCTTTAATTTCACAAACAGGAGCCTCAGTAGCGTGTGGAAGAACCATACCCAGCCACAACAGCCTGGCACCTCCTCGTCATGCTGGTCACCAGCCTGGTCACACACTGCTGTAGGATGGCATCCCATTCTTCAACCAGAAGTCCTGACCTCAACCCCATTAACACTTGTGGGATCAGCTTGGGTGTGCTGTTCGTGCCAGAGTGACCAACACAACCACATTGGCTGACTTGCGACAAATGCTGGTTGAAGAATGGGATGCCATCCCACAGCATCATCCAACCCACCAAACACATGGCATTGGCAGAGAAGATTTGGCAAATTTTTCATGGGTGCAACCCATATACTCAGCGCTGCTGCTCATCCCACAAATGCATGTTCCTTACAAATGGGGCACCATTTGAAAGGGAAATAAACAGGCTTTCCAACGGTATAAGATTTATTGCCAGAAAGCATTGTTGCCACAGATAAATAATCTAACGAACACAAATTTCCTTACTTTTTGTGCTAAGTTTACATAATGGAGTAGACTCATATTGTTCAATCACGGCCTCTTACTCAACAATTTGGTTTACAATTGTTTTATTGCAGATCAGATTGCACTTACTAAATGTATGAGTAATGTTCTTTCACTCTTTATCACTCTTATAGCAGCTTATAAAAATGATATGTAATCATCTTTTTATTTTGATATTTTGAAGAGACTTCATATTTGTTATGAGGTGACTGTTGAAATACAGAGTATGTTGCTGTTTTGCACACATGTATTTATGGGTTTTCTAAAATGTGCCCTTCTCCTGTTGCAGGCTATGGTCCGCACCAACCGAGCCACAGTCGGTGGCTTTTTCCTTGCAGGGAGGAGTATGGTGTGGTGGCCGGTGGGTATCTCTTGATACTGATAACAGATTTTTATTGTTTTGTGCTAATTAGTAGTATAAAATAGGATGCAGTGTGTTTAAGCAGGTTTTATTAGAGTAATCAGTTGTGTGAATCATCTACAACTACTAATACTGACTGTGGGACCATAAAAGCAACATCAGCTGAGAATCTTAGAAATTATGCATATTATTTATAAATATAACTACTCTATGCACTTCACAGATCGGAGCATCACTGTTTGCCAGCAACATTGGCAGTGGCCACTTTGTAGGAATCGCTGGGACTGGTGCAGCTGCAGGAATAGCCATCGGTGGCTTTGAATGGAACGTGAGTAATCATGTCTGATGTGCCAATTATACCATTATCACTTCTCACGCAAATGTATCTCTAACCTGTGACATATATTATCAGTTATCTCTGTCAGGTGAGCTGATAAGTGTAAATTATGGCCCTACCAGGCACAGGCCCAGGGCCCCAGAGTGTAAGGGCTCCCCTGGCCTTCATCTGCAAAATGTCCCACAAAGAGACACATACCGACATGAAGAGACACAATGACCACAAAGTAACATAAAATGATTACAAGGAGGTGCAAAGCAACTGCAAAGTGACATCAAATAACTAAAATAATATGCAAAATGACCACAAAGAGACAAAAAATGACCACAAAGAGACAAAAAATGACCAGAAAGAGACACAAAATGACCACACAGAGACAAAATGCTTACAAAGACACACAAAGTGACCACAAAGAGACATAAAGAGACACAAAATGACCACAAAGAGAAACAAAAAGACATGCAATGACCACACATAAAATTACCACAAAGAGACAGAAAACCACAAAAAGATACAAAACAACTACAAAGAGACACAAAACAACAACAAAGGGAGGAAAAAGCATCACAAAGTCTGTGTGTTGATCATATGCAGGAAAGATGATGGGGCCTTTTGTATATCTGTGCCCAGGGGCCCATTGTCTCATAATGCACCCATGGATGGAAGGAAACAGAATAACAGCTGAAGTCAATTTCATTGGAACATTTTGAGTAAATGGTGGCATTGATTTTTTTTTTATTGGTTGTGTATTTTTTTCTGTTTCAGGCTCTTGTAGTGGTCGTCATTCTGGCATGGCTGTTTGTGCCCATCTACATTAAAGCTGGGGTAAACAGAACAGGCCACATGTTGGACATAGAAACACCTCGTTGGGAGTCATAAAAACAGCAATATTAGAGGAGAAAAGTAAGTGAAACAAACACAAATAAAAATCTAATTTATTATGGATGTTTAGGTGGTCACCATGCCTGAGTACCTGAAGAAGAGGTTTGGAGGACAGCGTATTCGCATCTATCTCTCAGTGCTGTCCCTCGTTCTGTATGTTTTCACCAAGATATCAGTAAGTCATTACATCTCAACCGTCAGTGATATACTCTATGTCAACATTGTACCAGTATTGTACGTTATTGATTGATATGATGTGTTTTGTTGTCTCCTCTCCACTCAGGCAGACATGTTCTCTGGCGCCATTTTTATCAACCAGGCTCTTGGGTTGAATATCTACCTTGCTGTTGTCATGCTGCTATTGATTACTGCACTGTACACTGTCACAGGTCTGTCCCCTTAGGATGCATTCACTTCCTTTTCTATCTAACTCACTCATAAACTAAAGCCAGAAGTGTTATCTACCTTACAGAATGGCACGACAACTGGGGGTAAAGTCTTCTCAAGACCATATATAGAGATGTGGACACACACATGCACACTCTCTCTCCTGTCTAGTTTATCTGTGGTGTGTTATTGTGGTTAATTAACCACGGACCAGGAAATGGCCTTCTGTTGATGTTTTGTACACATCTGAACTTGAGCTTTACAAAGACTCTGAAGTTGTGTACATTAATGGCAATAAAATGAAAAAAAGCATAGATTGTTAACATCACAAATTGTATCTTAGGTGGATTGGCTGCAGTGATCTACACGGACACTTTACAGACCATCATCATGGTTGTTGGATCATTCATCCTTATGGGCTTTGGTAATATACCACTTTTTTATCCTTGTACTTGTTTCTATTATTTATTGTGACAAAACAAATCCTGCTTGTGACATCAAAAAGTAAAAAATGATTGTAAGTTAAGTCTAACTTTCACACGTCCTCAGCTTTCAATGAGGTGGGAGGTTATGAAAGCTTCCAGGAGCGCTACATGAAGGCCGTCCCTTCTATGACGACTAACATCAGTGCAAGCTGCTACGAGCCTCGGGCTGACTCCTTCCATATTTTTAGGAATGCGATTACAGGAGACCTGCCATGGCCTGGCCTTGTGTTTGGACTCACCATTCAGGCCATGTGGTATTGGTGCACTGATCAGGTCAGTCCAGCAAATGTGCAACACTGCATTTGCATGACCACAATCCATGGTTATAAGCACACACACACACACACACATACACACAAACAGACTGGTTCATTTGATTCCACATATTTGCACACACATTTATGTGCCTTTATCTTGCCTGTTTTTGCCAGACCAGCTCAAGCGACGTTAGGTGGCCTGCTGTACGAGGAGAGACATGCTTTTAGTTAGACCTTAAAGCACTCCCAGAGACTGAGATAAGATTAACAGGCAGACTATTGCTGGATCTCAGCAAAGATGCTAATTGAAATGTTGATATCCTGCACAGAGATAAACACATTATAGTCAGCCTTGATCCCTGCTCAGTTAACAGAGAAAAATACTTCAATAAGCAAATATTTTGAGTTGAACCCAAAATAGAGAGAAAAGTTTAAAGTCTGCAATAACCTTTTTTAGATCCATTTATCCATCATGTTTACTGATTGTATCATGGCACTACTAATCTTTTTCCATTTGTTACTGTAGGTGATTGTCCAGCGCTGCCTCTCAGCCAAGAATTTATCTCACGTTAAGGCAGGCTGCATCTTGTGTGGCTACCTGAAGCTGCTGCCCATGTTCCTCATGGTTTTCCCCGGTATGATCAGCAGGATCCTCTATGCTGGTGAGTGTGCTGTGCTAACTTTGTAATGTGACTGGCTTAAGCTTAAGCAAGCTCACTGGTTGAAAGTACTATTGTAGCTCATGCACAATTTACCACAGACATAAAGGTGGATTCAATATTTTCTTAACATCCTGCTGATCTTATTCATGTCATTCTAGATGAGGTGGCATGTGTGGATCCAGATGCATGTTTAAAATACTGTGGTGCCAGTGTTGGCTGCACTAACATCGCTTATCCCAAACTGGTGGTGGATCTCATGCCCAATGGTGGGTGGCTAAAGACCTTTGTCTTGTGAGCTGAGAATGCAAACTGCAGCCTTTTTCGTAAAGTTATCTTACCCCATTTTAATCTGTTATTCTATCTGTTTCAGGTCTGCGAGGTCTTATGCTGTCGGTGATGATGGCCTCTCTGATGAGCTCTCTTACCTCCATCTTCAACAGTGCCAGTACTCTCTTCACAATGGACATCTACACTAAGATCCGCCGCTCAGCCACTGAAAGGGAGCTCATGATTGCTGGCAGGTAAAACACATTGGGGGTTCAGTTTAATATGATTTCTGATGCTGAGATAATTCCTACCTGCCTTAATGCCACTATCTTTGATTATATATAGAGTGTTTATCTTGGGCCTGATTGGTGTGAGCATAGCATGGATCCCCGTGGTGCAGTCAGCCCAGAGTGGTCAGCTCTTTGACTACATCCAGTCCATCACCAGCTACCTCACACCACCTGTTGCAGCTGTCTTCATGCTTGCCATCTTCTGCAAACGTGTCAATGAGACTGTAAGTTTCCACTTGAATCATTTCTTTATTTACACATTTCAAGTCAGTTAATTTCAATGTTTCAGTCAAGTGCAATCTACTGCCTGTCTACAGCCATGCTAGCAGCTCTGTCAGGGTGTACTTAAGCCACGTTTCCATCAAACACTTTCGGCATAGTACCTTTAGAACTGTAACCCGTATGGACATGTACCTTAACACTAGATCTGTTTTGCATTTCCACTGCACTGCAGACAGCACTCTTAAATGTAGGCGGGGTTGTTACTGGATGGTAAGAGCCGTGGACATATAAACGAGCTGAAAACCTTTTTTCCTCACTGCTTGATACAGTTTTTGCTGTATTTACTCTTCATCAAACATAACCGGTCCAGGGGCGTAGGCAGAAATAGTATTTTGGGCGGGCCAGTACAAAAGTGGGTGGGCCATTTTCAAAAAGACGAAGTAGAAAAAAGGACTAACTGAAAAAAACAGCAACGATTTTACCTTCCAACATATTGCATTACAACGGCAATAACAGTACTGTCTACAACATGCTCAACCAACAAAGCTCCGTCTAAAAAGTTTGTACACAACAATATAGACAAAAACCTGTAGATTGTAACATATTCAGGCTAAAATATATTTGCACACCCACACAGCAGAGAAGGCATTTACATACTGCAGGACATAGAATAGCTTACATCAGACAGACATCACACATGTAACAATGCAACAGAAAAGTGGCCAGCCAGGTGCCAAATCTTAGACAGTGTATTAAGTCCACGGCAGTGACAGGGTCAAAGAAAACTCAAAACAACGTCACTCACAGAGAAGTTATCTTCTTATTTAATGTGGGCAAAACACAAACAAACGCGTTTCAGCTAGAAGCCATCATCAGTATTCACCATTTCTTACTAAAATAGGAAGGTTACTAGGTTAGCTAAGTTACTTAATTAATAACACAAGAAGCGTGAAAGACGTTTGACTTAATGTTACCTGTGTGAGGGCCTCCTCTCTGGCTGATGGGCTGTCAGCTCCGCTGGGGAAATGTCTGTACATACTGCAGAAAAGCTTCTCCTTATTTACACTGGATTCCATCCAAGAAAACTGTCCATACCAGTTTAAAGAGAAGCCATTGTTGTCGCGGTAACTTTTAACAGTGCATTGCTTAACACATCCGTGGTAGCTAGCTACGTTGTCTAAACAGCCAGCTAGCTAACGTTAGCTGCTGAAGGCAGCCCGGAGAGTCTGCCTGTTGTTACCATAGCAACAAACTACGTTCCGAAGGCGTTTGATCTAATTGTTTGATTGTTTGGTTTAAACAGTTTTGTTTTAATGAGAAGAAAATACACATTAAACACACACAACTAGCTAGTCCTGTTATTTCTTTTTTTGCATACATTTGAATATTTTTCATAACAAAACGTATTTTGATCAAACTTGGCTGGACGGGCCAGCGAGTAAAGTGGGCGGGCCAGTGCCGCCCTGGCCCATTACTGCCTACGCCCCTGAACCGGTCTAATGTGTAACAAACTAAACTGAACTGAACCGGACTGCTTGGTGGAAACAGGGCTTTAGGTACAGCGGTTCTTTGGGCTATTTGCTAATGTTAGCACGTTAACATGCTCACAAGGACAAATTTAACATGCTAATGTTACTGCAAACAGGTAAAATGTTTGCTATGTTACCCAACCATTTTAGTTTAGCGTTTTTAGCATGCTAATTCTTGATAATTAGCACAAAATACAAAGTACAGCTCAGGGTGATGGAAACCAAAGTATTGGACAACTTTTAAATTTTGATTACAATTCATCTTGAGGGGGACATGAATGTGAGCACCAAATCTCTCGGCATCCAATAGACTTTTCACTCAAAACCAAAAATGTGAACCTCACGGTGGTGCTAGACGTAAATTCAGGGGATCACCAAAGACATTTGGAATCATGCTCTGGGCACCATGAATGTCTACCAAATGCAATGACACTCCATCCAATAGATATTGAGATAGTTCAGTCTGGACCAAAGTGGTGGTCCGACTAACAGGCCGACAGATGTTGCCATGCCTCTAGCGTGGGTAAAAAGGCTTTTGTGTGTGGTAAAATGCAGTCCATTTTAATGATCTTACTGTAACTGGTCAAAGGTATTTGGCAATATCTTTCTTTTTACTGCTTCCTCTGTAATGTGGTTTCTTCTGACCATAAAGCAATTTAATCACAGCTTGTCCTACCTTTTTCTTTCCTCAGGGTGCGTTTTATGGCCTCACGATTGGCCTGTTAATCGGCCTGTCCAGGATGATTGCTGAATTTGTTTATGGGACAGGCAGCTGCGTTAACCCCAGTAACTGTCCCACCATCATATGTGGAGTCCACTACCTCTACTTCTCCATCATCCTGTTTGTTATCTCCTGTATCATCATCGTGGGACTCTCACTCATGACCAAACCCATTGACGACAAGCATGTACGTGACAGCAGTGAGATAAGGCTGGATAAAAAAATTCATCTCCCAAACACTACTGAAGAACAATGCAATAACCAACTGTACAGATCATTTGTTTCAACCCACGTGTCGTGTTGCTCTGTTGCTCTAGTTGTATCGACTGTGCTGGAGCCTAAGGAACTGTACGGAGGAGAGGGTGGACCTTGAACAGGATGATTGGATTGATAACCAAGGGTCCAACGATATGGACATAGAAGGTAAGCAGCAGACGTACAAAATAAACATGTGCAGACAGACAAGCAGATTTTCTTCATCGCCTTTGTCTCTTCCATCACAGAGCCCGAGGAGGAACCAGGCTTGTGCAAGAAGGTGGTGATGTCCTTCTGCGGCCTGGAGAAGCAAACAGCCCCGAAGTTGAGTCCAGAGGAGCAGGCGGAGCTGCAGAAGCAGCTGACAGACACCACTGAGAAGCCTTTATGGAGGAGCGTTGTCAACGCCAACGCCATCATCCTCCTGTGTGTGGCTGTTTTCCTTCATGGTTTTTACGGTTAATAGGAGCAAACAGAGATCACAAAATGCCTCTTACTTACCTGTAATAAATAACAGATGTGGGTTAGTAAGTAGAAGATGGAAGTATGGTACTGTATTCATTCTACATAAGCCGTTCTCTGCTCAAAGTTCTCGAGTGCTGTCATTTAAATATATGCACATATACTGTATGTTGTTTTAAGTGTTAATGAATAAAAACATCTCAGGGAAGAAGGGTTGTGAATTAAACAGAACACTGTTTTAGTCTCTTTGCTTCCCTCTGGTGGATCACTGTTGTTCCTGCTGAAAATATAAGTAGTTGATTTTATTGCCCATTCAACTTCTAGTCATATCTGCTCTTACTGAGTACTTACTTAAGTACGTATTTTTTGGACATGGTTAATAAATGCTGAAACCACAGATGATAACTTGATGCACTGTAAGTCATTCCCTATGTGACTCTTATCACTAACTCTGTGGTTAATGTGCACTAATGTAGGCCTTGAATATGTGCACCGCTGTTAAATGATTTTATGATTCCTGCCTTGGACTTGCATGCTTTGTTCTTTGCAGTTTTATCTCTTTTACCTCTGCATAAATCTCTAGAAGCTGCAAATGACTTTATATCTGTTTGAATCATATGTCTGGCATTGATTCTGCTGGCCTGCCTAGTGAGTAATTGCACGAACCACAGTCAGAAGTCAACCAGAAGGCTTGTGTGGCTCTTAACAGTCAGAGGAGACAATTTATGACAGTGATGAGTAATGATGAGACAAGACATGTTTTGAATTCTTTGAAAATTGAATACAATAGATGATCCAAAGATTTTGCCAGACTAAATCAAATCGAATCAAGCCACATAGTTTTGAAGAAGCAGATCACTTTGATTTATGTATATTTATTCATTACACTATTAATTGAAAATGTAATCAATTACTTTACTAATTACTTAGTCTATATCCTTGATGTTACACTTCCGGGATTGCTCCGGTGCCGCAGGGAATTCCGCCGGATGCATGTATTTTCCATTTCCATCCACTTTCTTTGTGTTGGAATTTGAAATTCGATGGATTAATGAGGACAATTTTTGACTGCTCCTCAGATCTCTACAGGGTAAACTGAGACAGCTAGCTTGACTATCTAGTTTTATCTCGCACAACTATTTTGCAGCGGCATAGTGCGGAGTTTAGCGCCGCCCATTCCGATTAGTTTAAAGAAATGCCATTAAACCAGAGCATGTTTTCCTCCCATCCCCTAATGCTATGTGGAGTAGCCAGACCCTCCATCAGCGTGCTTTGGAGGAGGGTCTGGCAAAGCGAGACTACTAATTTCTCAACCTAAAAGTAATAAGTTATATTACTTTAGTTAGCCTACTTCACAAGTGGAGATAGAGAACGAGACATTTGAGCCAGCCTAACGTTACACTTGGAGGCATTTACTGTCCATCACTAGCTAACATAGCTTAACATTAGCTCTGGCTGTATGCAGCTCTCCAGAAGTCCTGTCTTCTCTGTGAAGCCAAAGAGTTCACACACTCTCCAACTCTGAGCAAAACAAGGTGATCCACGCCATGTAATTAAGACAACTATGGATTAATAAAAGTGTGTATGTTTCTCCTCTTTTGCGGTAGCTAACAGCCACCACACACTTCCAGCCAATAGTGCCGAGATAGAAAAGTGGCTGATGGTCAGCCACTGTGGTACATAGGCATATGCCGATACCCTGGCCACTCACTACACTGACCTGTGCCGGTCGTCAGAGTGGCATGCCACTTGTGTTGTACCAGCACACCGTTAAACGGCAGGTGGAAATGGGCACTTTGGACTTTTAGTCATTGAAATATGCTCTCAGGGCAGCATTGAATTTTATTGGTTCTCTCAGCCGTCCAATCAGCAACAGCAGGAGGCGGGAAATTTTTTCTCAGGACTCAGGAGACATCACTCTTCCCAAACAAAAGGAGATCGTTGCAGTCAATGGTAATGGTATGTTTTATGTTGAACTATATAAGAAAATATCAAGATATTTATGGAGGACTAAAAATGACATAAGGAAAAATAAATAAATAAAAGTAGAAATAAATAAATAAATGCAGAAATATAGTGAAAATAAATACATTTTGGTAACATAAATGGCTATTTCTGTATTTTTACATGTATTTATTTATGCATTTCTATATGTATTATTTATGTATTTATACATTTATTTATATATTTATGTATTTATGTATTTATATATTTATTTATTTATATATTTATATATTTATTTATTTATACATTTATTTATTTATATTTATTTATTTCTGTATTTCCACATTTCTACATTTATTTATTTCTGTATTTCCACATTTCCACATTTATTTTTCCTTGCGCGGGCAGGACTGGAGGACCAAGTGCTAGCTAGCACTTGCAGAAATTCCTGCACCGAAAAAGAGCTCTTAGCAGAGTAGCTAAGTCTTACTTTTAATTCTTGTAACTCTTAATTTGGCTGATTTCGTAATGTTTTAACCTAATATTTTCAGAATAAAGAAGTGATTTGAGCGTGTATGTATTGTGCAATCCACCATCTAACTAGTAACATACATGTTAACTTGGCTATTGCATTAGCAAACATTTGGTAGCTGATGATTTGATGACAGGAGTAGCTAAAATTGCGTCTGAAATCATTCCCTCATCTGGATTAAAAATGCGCTGATTGCAAAATCCTAGCATCAGGGCTTCAGTATACAGGAGAGACTGAGCTTTAAAACAGGTTTTCGTAATTTTCTGCCTTGACATCAATGCAGTTTGCATTAAGCTAGTTATGAGCTGTTGGCAGCTAGCTAGCCCAAACACCCCCGTTTCCGCATTTATTAAGCTAGCTATGAGCTGTTGGAAGGCAGCCAGCTAGCACAAACACCCCCGTTTTCCCCGCATTTTATTAGCTAGCTATGAGCTGTTGGCAGGCAGCTAGCTAGCCCAAACACCCCCGTTTCCCCCGCATTTTATTAAGCTAGCTAGCTATGAGCTGTTGGTAGGCAGCTAGCTAGCACAAACACCCCCGTTTCCCCCGCATTTTATTAAGCTAGCTATGAGCTGTTGGTAGGCAGCTAGCTAGCCCAAACACCCCCGTTTCCCCCGCATTTTATTAAGCTAGCTATGAGCTGTTGGCAGGCAGCTAGCTAGCCCAAAACTCCAGTTTCCCCTGCATTTCAATTCAGACCGTTCTCCCGCACGATTTTGTATCCCAGTAGGCTACTCTCTGGTAATTAAGAAAGTCCAAATTGATAGATTAAAGGGGTGATAGAATGCAAAACCGATTTTACCCTGTCATAGTTGAATAACGACAGTTCGTGGGTAAATGGGACATACATAGAAGCTCAAAATCCCATTGACACCCCTTTACTATGAAAATCTCATATTTTGAAACTGCCGCTGAAAACGGGCGAATCTCAACAAAGCTAGTTGCTTGCGTAAGCATCTCAAAATCCGGAACCTTTGTCACAGCCATGGGTGTATTAAGAGAACAGTCACGCCCCAACATTTACATAGGCTACACAACTGACCTGAGATCAGGTAGTTTTCTGAATCTAGCTAGGTCACGCAGATCTCTGCTATTCCATTACAAAATTCACTTCTGAAACTTTTTTATGCGAGAAATCAACTATATAAAGCTCAAATATGGGCCGCTTTACGAAAATGGATGGCTAATTGCAAATATTCTCCGACTGTGTGTCGGAGTTTAGCGCCGGTGCTGCCTGGGTTGCTACATCGCCGCCCTGACCGCAGTGTCAGCGAAGCTTACATTCCCGCGCAATCTTTTACCGCAGCCCGCAGGTTCCAGTAAGTCTTATAATGGGTATGTGTGTTGAGTTATTTAAACAAACAATCGGGGAAATAAACGCCTCTTGTCCGCGCAGTCTCATTGATAGAGCCGCGGTGAGATGGAGTCCATCAATGAGAGCTAGCTAGCCTCCTCCTAACTCTGACATTCACAAAAATACATTCAATTGAAATCCGAAATCGGACAAGTGTTAGCTAAGCTTTGTAAGACCTTGAGGAACCTGTAATATTCATGCCGTGACGAAATTCAAACTGTAAATATACTTTAGTTATGCGAAAGTGAGTAAGCTGCGATTTTTCCCCATTGTAATGAATGGGACATATAGCAAGCAGCTGCTCGTCCTACAAAGACGCCTTGCGTTCATAAAAATGCTTTAAAATCAAATCGGACACAACGGTTAGCTTTATAAGACATTGGGGAATGATGTTATATAAGTGGCGGATCGAAATTCAAACTGTAAATATAATTTAGTTATGGCGACATTATAGCTAGCTAGCTGCGGGTATTTCCCCATTGTAATGAATGGGACATATAGCAAGCAGCTGCTGGTCCTACAAAGACGCCTGCGTTCATAAAAATGCCTTAAAATCAAATCGGACACAACGCGGTTAGCTTTATAAGACATTGGGGAATGATGTTATATAAGTGGCGTGACGAAATTCAAACTGTAAATATAATTTAGTTATGGCGACAGTGTAGCTAGCTAGCTGCGGTATTTCCTCATTGTAATGAATGGGACATATAGCAAGCAGCTGCCCGTCCTACAAAGACGCCTCGCGTTCATAAAAATGCCTTAAAATCAAATCGGACACAACGGTTAATTTTATAAGACATTGGGGAATGATGTTATATAAGTGGCGTGACGAAATTCAAACTGTAAATATAATTTAGTTATGGCGAAAGTGTAGCTAGCTAGCTGCGGTATTTCCCCATTGTAATGAATGGGACATATAGCAAGCAGCTGCTGGTCCTACAAAGACGCCGCGTTCATAAAAATGCCTTAAAAAAATTAATCGACACAACGGTTAATTTTATAAGACATTGGGGAATGATGTTATATAAGTGGCGGACGAAATTCAAACCGTAAATATATTATTATAGTTATGCCAGCAGCTGGGCGCGGAGCCCCGGTAGTGCAGTATCCACAAAGGGTGACTTTGCGGAGGTATGGAGCCCAGCAGGCTGCCGCTTTCTCGTCAGACTCTGTGGAGCTCCTAACATCCGACACGTCTTACCAAATTTGCAATTAGCCATCAATTTTTGTAAAACGGCCCATATTTCAGCTTTATATAGTTGATTTCTCGCTTAAAAAAGTCTCAGAAGTGAATTTGGTAATGAAACATTGCAGTGTCTGGAATATGAGATTCTGTCGCTTCTCTAATGTATGTGTATTGGGGACTCGCTCAACCAATCAGCGCACGTCTCTAATGTGCGCGTATGGCAAGTCGCTCAACCAATCAGCGCGCAGCTCATCTAAATATTCATGACCATACCATATTTGGAAGAAAAGCTCTTGTTACAAATAGGGCCAAAACACAGGGATGCATAAGGGCCAATAAAATATCAACCAGGCCATTTTCAGCCCAACCAATGTTACATACCCCATTAGGAGACCATAAGGAACAGTGTGAAATACCCTCTATAATCATTCTATCACCCCTTTAATCAATATGCTGAAATCTCCTAGATTTTGCCACTAGAGGTTTTGCCACGTCAGAGCTGCTTTGGTTTTATTTCTCTTTTTTGATTATTATTTCTGATCCAGTTGGTAACTAAGCTTGTATCCTATTTTTGTGAGTGATTTTGAACCTCCGTGTTTTTCAGATTTTGGCAGAGAGTGCAGCCAGTATTGGAGGGATAGATGCACCTAGCACTGTAGATTTTGAAGAGACCGAGGGCTTCTCTCTACAGGATCCTGGACCATTAGTGCTTCATCGTGGGTCACAGTGCAATCAGATGTCTGCAATGCTCATCAGGTAGTGTAACTTGTATCTATCATTGTGTCTATGACACAAACATTTACAAATTACTTCTAATGGTAGGAAGAAGACATTTCATACTGGACTGTATTAGGTTGTGCATGTGTTGTGTTTTTTTTTTGCCTAGCAGTTTTCCTTGGACTTGGGTGGCCCTTAAATCATGGCTGCAGCTGTCGCCGTGGTCCTGCTACACCGTGCAGTTCCCTGCTACGCTCTGCTACTCCATGAACTATTGCAACTACTATTTATAGTCGTAGTTCAATTATCTTTATTGTGACTATTATTGCCACTTTTCATCACACCCCCAACCGACACCGTCAGACACCGCCTACCAAGAGTCTGGGTCTGTCCCAGGTTTCTTCCTGAGGGAGGTTTTCCTCGCCACTGTCACACTGAATGCTTGCTCTTGGGGGAATTACTAGAATTGTTGGGTCCCTGTAAATTATAGTGTGGTCTAGACCTACTCTGTTTGTGACTTGAGTGTCTTGAGATAACTCTTGTTATGATGTATTAAAGTTGATAAAGATGAGACTTTATTGAGCTGGTGGTGAAATTCACAAGCTACCTGCCAAGTCAAACTTCTAAAAGTAATGCAAAAGTAGTGTAAAGGATTACAATTCAGAGACAGTAATATAACTACTCTGAAATGACAGTAACTATTAATCTATAATGAACTGCATTTTGGAAGTAACTTGCCCAACACTCCTAGTTACTATCAATGAAATTATGAATACATTTTAAACAACAAGACACTTTGTGATTGTGTTCATTTTGTGAAAACAACATATATTTATTGATTGCCTCCCTTCCTCTGGAAACTGCCTCCTGATTGCGGCCACAACACAAGCTGGTATTGCCTTCCTGATCTCCCTGCCCAGAAACCCATATGTCTATCGGACCACCTGCCTGTAGGCTGTGTATCGGAATTGCCTAGAGAATGATAGGGGTGCAATGTTGATATTGATAATCCTGTTAACATAGTCAATATGATCAAGAGTGATAGACTTATTTGATGTAACATTTTCAGTTATTCTATTCCATAAAGGTATGTATGCACATCAGAGTTTAAAAATCTGCTAATCCCTCAGCATCAATAAAGCACATTAGATTAGATTAGATTATACTTTATTGTCATTGTGCAGAGTACAAGTACAAAGACAACAAAATGCAGTTTGCGTCCAACCAGAATTGAAAAAAAATCAAATATGTATAACTAAGTGTAAGTAATGAACAAAATGTACAGATATGTGCAATGTAGTATAGGAGTAACAGTAAGAATATAGATATATGCAGGGTATTAACAGAATATATTATAAGAAAAACGGGATAAATATGGATATTCAGTATGAACCACATAGACAGATATGTGCAGTGTGGTAACAGTACCATTGTAGTGCAGAAACTGTAACGTAAGAATAAGTGTACTGTATGTGTAGGAGGAATAGTATGAAGTGCAGTAGAATATGGCTATATATAAGTAGTTACAGTATGTACATTAATTATTTTGATACAGTTTATTTGTGTAGAAAACTGACGACTATAATAGAAGTGTATAATATAATAGTTATAAATTTCTCTCATCTAAACATACTCTGGTCTGTTGGCTTAGAGGACCATACTCCTGCCTGAAGTTGAGGTATGGTACCTGCAGCGAGAACGGGTTGAGGCAGCAGGCATCAAAGCCGGGATGGAGCGTCAGGCAGGTAATGTCCGTGGCCTGGACTAAACCCTGAACTAGTGCCCAGTAGGCATCCACCTCTCGTCCACCGCCGACGCCAAAGCCTCACAATGTCCGCAGAAACACCTAGCCAACAAAACGATTATGTGCTAGTGCTAACCTGCTTCTCTTAATACATCCATGGCTTGGATGGACTCCACAGCGGAAGTTATTTTATCACAATTTCATCTCAAAATATCGTTTATGGCGGTTATATATTCCTCCAGTTTTGAAAAACTAGTTGTTTATCATTAATATACACTATGCTGTATATAGGGGTGTTCAACCTGCACATAAGCAGCAGAGTAGGCTTCCTTGTACCAGTGAAATCAAGACAGTAGTATTAGATTCGATCTAACCAATCCTTCTTCAGACTGATGTTGGCACCCACCACTCAATTAGCATACAGGCGCAGGGAAAAATAAATGTGGAAATACAGAAATAAATAAATGTATAAATACAGAAATAAATAAATGTATAAATAAATATATAAATACATAAATATATATATAAATAAATAAATACATATAGAAATGCATAAATAAATAAATACATGTAAAAATACAGAAATAGCCATTTATGTTACCAAAATGTATTTATTTTCACTATATTTCTGCATTTATTTATTTATTTCTACTTTTATTTATTTATTTTTCCTTATGTCATTTTTAGTCCTCCATAGATATTAAAGTATTTGGATTAAAGTAAAAATTGTTTTTCTATCAAGCTGTTATTTAACTAGCCAGCTAACTAATGTAAGTAACAGGCATGAAAATGGGTCAGGGGTGAACAAGGTGAGAAGGATATTACCCCTCTGGGGGTGTCCGGGGGCATGCTCCCCCGGAAGAAAATTTTAAATATTCCATATTTTAAAGCATCAGTCTGATGCATTTTGAGATACCTTTTTTGCCAACCAACAGCGTAATATTTCAATATGCACTCATTAAAGTTAATTTGACTGGCAAAACAGTTAAAGTCCTTCTGACATTACACAATAATAAAAGTTATAATTTTTAAAAACTAAAAAGTTTTGGATACATTTTTACTTGTTCCAACCATATGTTAAATAAAGAGTCAATGTGGATTTACATATTGCAATAATATCATAATCCTACAATGAATCATTGTGAAAACTAAACTTTACTACCTTGGCCAGGTCATCATCAAAAAAGTGAATTAGTACATTCATGATTTTGTCCATGTTGCTTTATTTACATTTATTAAAAATGTATTGTTTATCTTTTCACATAGCTAACTATACGTCTAGACTCTAAGGCCGTTATGTTTAAATACCTGCCATGCTAATTCCGCTATGTACATGCAAACACGTATTGTCTGTATCACGGTCAGTCAGTAAAGGAACAGTCGCAGTCGCAGCGGTAGCGGTCGTTGCCGGTAACGTACTCGTATGACAGAGTGCACGGACCGAAGCTTTGTGACTAGCAAGCTGTCTTACCGCTGCTGCCGTGTCTTCCTTGAACATGCGCTGCAGAAGCAAGCACCCGGCTCCCTCAATTTGAGGACCAGGTGCTAAACGGCTTCCCGTCTCCACCCTTTTCCTCTTGTCCTCTATTCATGCCCAGCGCCATTTGTTTTTAACTACTTTCACACCAGCACCGCACTCTCACATTTCGGCAAAGACCCATCTGATTGGCTAGAACTCGTTTCATTGATATGTAGAATTTCGATGATTGGTTAAATCCAGCGGATCAAAACAAATCTCATGTGGACTTTTTCATTTATTTATTTTTCTAAAATAGTCATACGTCAGAAATCAGGTACTTAACCCCCCCCACACACACACACACACACCTTAAACATTTTCTCATCGAATCTACACGATTCACGTAGGTCACCTATTTTGGTTTCAAAATGCCGTATTTCACCGAAAGGTGAGTGATTTTCATGTCTGAAGTAAGCTAGCTCACAACATTAGCTAGCTAGCTCTAAGAAATGACAGGATCATACCTAATGTTAGCTTATATTCTATTAATTACCTTAATCTGATGACGTGTAACTTTTACTGGCTAGCAAGTTACACTTCTCTCATTGCACCTTATGATAGGTCTAAGGACATTTTTGCTGCGGAATTCTTACTGCTCTCAGGGCATCTTGTAATAGCTACATGCTAGCTACATGCAACAAAATTATTGGCTGCTCAGTGCATTTTTGCTGCATAAATTCTAATACTGCTCTTAGAGCACCTTGTATGGGCATGCAACATGAATTGGCTGCTCTTAGGGCAACTTCTCTGCATATATTCTAATACTGCTCTTAGAGCACCTTGTCTATTTAAGTGCAACATTCATTGGCTGCTCTTAGGGAAACTTTGCCACATATATTCTAATACTGCTCTCAGGGCACCTTGTAGTATCTGCACGAAACATGAATTGGCTGCCTCAGAGTCTAGTATTTCGAAAAAGGTGATAAAAATGACATAGTATTATATGTCGACAAAAGTGAAAAAGTCATACTATAGTATGTCGAAAAAATTCATAGTATAGTAGGTCGGAAAAAAAGTGATAAAAAAGTCATAGTATAGTACGTCGAAAAAAGTCACAGTATAGTATGTTGAAAAAAGAAGTAGATGAGATGAATCATAGAAAAGTTGTCAAAAAAAGCGATTAAAAAGTCAGAATTGTATGTTGAATGAAGTGTAAAAAACTAAATTATAATGTTGAAAAAAAAGTGCTAAAAAAGTCAAAATGTAGTATGTCGAAAAATGATAAAAAAGTCATGGTATGGTATGTCGAAAAAAGTGTAAAAATGTAATGGTATAGTATGTCGATAAAAATGATTTAAAAAAGTCATAGTATGGTATGTCGAAAAAAGTGTAAAAATGTCATAGTATAGTATGTCGAGAAAAGTCACATTATAGTATGTCGAAAAAAAAATTATAAACAGTCAAAGAATAGAATGTCAAAGTATAGTATAGTATAGGATGTTGAAAAAAGTCATAGAATAGTATTTCGAAAAAGGGATAAGAGACACTTGCAGGTGCACATCTTTTCTCTTCATCTATTTGTATTCTTTATTCCTGTAAAGTAGGTCTTGAAACTAGTTGCACCCTATAGGATTTGAACACTCAACCATTTGTCTTCCAATCATTTGCTTATCATCCTAGGATATCTGACCTGACAAACATGTTTGTGTTTTCTTCATATTTGCCTTTATCACTTAGTAGGTATATTGAACCTCAACAATTAATGAAACATAAGATTCAAACACTTAACTTTCTTTCTTACAATCATTCTCTTATCACCCTAAGCAATCGGACCTTTCACTTAGTGTATTGGATACTTACATATAAGATTTTAACCTTCAACCTTCTGTCTTCTAATCATACTCTTATCAACCTAAGATAACTGACCTGCCGCACAAGTTCATGTTTTCGACATATTTGTCTTCTTTCGTAGAGAGTTTATAAAAGAGAGTTTATAGCGAGTGGTGAAGTGGTCAGCAAGAAAAGAAATAGCCTCAGCCCTGGAACAGTGGAAAAAGTTCTATTTCTGAATAAAAATGACATTTAATTTCTATTTCCACAAACACTTTTCACCAAGCACTATAATATCCCCCTGACCTGTCCACGAGCACTGTTATTGTCCATAAGCACCATTACTGTTTGTTAACTGTCACAAGTACTTTCACTGTCCCAAAGTATGTCCTTGCCACTGTCAAAGCACTTCCCCAATCAATTGACTCAAACCATTTCTATAAACACCACACTGGCAGTAGACCACATGTCAGACTGTTAGATTGCTCATATAGCCTACGCCTTCTGCACTGCCTATCTCACCTATTTGGCTGAGGAGACAATGTTGCTCTAGGCTACGTACTCAATATAATCACAGAAATGTGTGTGCCATGTGCAATGTGTTCTTCATTCATTTCCCTTCCAAATTGAAGTATTTGTTTATAAACACAAGACACATTCACAACCAAAATCCTTACTTTATTGTTTGTTTTTTTGTGTAGACGGCAATAACATTTTTATTTATGCAAGGGCCCAAATAGGCTTAGGTATTTATGTCATTTATTCATCCATGAATTCATACTCAAAATGTATTCATCTTTGACTCAAAGAGATTCATGGCTAATATCTGTAAAACAGTTTGTGACACAATGCTATCCTTAACTTTCACCACCAGAGGCCTGTACTACGAAGCAAGATCAACATGCCCTGGATTTCTTTCAGTTACCCTGCTTCACTAATCCTAACAACCGTGGTCCTGCATAACCTGTGTCACGATGGTGATTAACAACTAGTTCAATCAACCCAGGGTTTCCCAATGCAGCGCTGCACGTGTTCACATAAAAGAGGCGGTGTTTGCACAGCACGGCCAATCGCAAACATCTACCAGAGCCGCATATTATAGAGCAAATTATAATTCTACATAAATATGAAGAACACACAGGGAAGTATAGTATAGTATAAGTATAATTTATTACTTTTTCTGTCTTCCAATCACACTATTAGCAACCTAAGCTAACTGAACTGTCGCACAAGTTCATGTTTTCGGCATATTTGTCTCTTTCACTTAGTACATTGGACCTCAAAACTTAAAGAAACAAAGATTCAAAGACTCAACCTTCTGTCTTCCAATCATTCTCTAATCACTCTAAGCTATCTGACCTCACACAAAAGTTATGTTTTTGGCATATTTGTTAGCGATGTTACCCGTGAACCCCCTGCTTTGAGGCATGTATCGAAGACATGAACCAATTTAGAATGGAGCTTTGTATCAGAGCTTGATTCGTTTTGTGATAATCACGTGACCAGTGACGTCCGAAGCTTCGTTTCACACACACGTGATTGCTTCGAAGTTGCGTGACACCTTCGTGGGCTGTTGCAGTAGTCAACAGAGTCAGGAGAGTTAGTGAATAGAGAGATTATTATAGCAATTATTATAGCGATAATTATAGCAAGTAGAGCGTTAATTGCAAGTAAGTTTATAGCAAGTAGAGAGTTTATAAAAGAGAGTTTATAGCGAGTGGTGAAGTGGTCAGCAAGAAAAGAAATAGCCTCAGCCCTTGAACAGTGGAAAAAGTTATATTTCTCATTGTATTGTAAGTAAAAAAAAGTCAAAGTAGAGTATGTCGAAAAAACTGAAAAAAGTCATAGTATAGTATGTTGAAAAAGGGATAAAAAAAGTCATAGTATTGTTTGTCGAAAAAAGCAATAACAGAGACTTGCAGGAACACAACTTTTCTCTCCATGTATTTGTATTCTTTATTCCTGTAAAGTAGGTCTTAAAACTAGTTGCACCCTATAGGATTTGAACACTTAACCTTCTGTTTTCCAATCATGCTCTTATCACTCTAAGCTCTCTGACCTGACACACATTGTAGTGTTTTCATCATATTTGTTCATTTCACTTAGTATATTGGACCTCAAAACTTACCGGATATAAGATTTGAACCTTCACCCTTCTGTCTTCCAATCATACTCTTATCAGTGTAAGCTAACTGACCTGCCACACAAGTTCATGTTTTCACTTAGTATATTGGACCTCAAAACTTATTGAAACATAAGATTTGAAGACTCAACCTTCTGTCTTCTAATGATTCTCTCATCACACGCATATTTGTCCTTAGTGTATCGGACCTCAAAACGTAGTGACATATACAGAATTTTAAAACTTAACCTTCTGTCTTCCAATCATTATCTTATAACTCTAAGCTAGCTGACCTGACAGAAGAGGTTATGATTTTGGCATATTTGTTTCTTTAACTTAGTATTTTAGACTTCAAAACCTCCTGAAACATGTAAGAATCGAAGACTTAACCTTCTGTCTTCTAATCATTCTCTTATCACCCTAAGCTATCTGAACTGACAAGAAGGTTATGTTTTTGTAAAAAGTCACAGATCGTATGTCAAAAAAGTCATAGTATACTATTTCGAAAAAAGTCATAGTATAGTATGTTGAAAAAGGGATAAAAAGTCATAGTATAGTATGTTGAAAAAAGTCATAAAAAACTAAAAGTATAGTATGTTGAGTTATTGTTTAGAAAAGTGATAAA
The DNA here is from genome assembly GCF_010015445.1 of Perca fluviatilis. Classification (NCBI taxonomy): domain Eukaryota; kingdom Metazoa; phylum Chordata; class Actinopteri; order Perciformes; family Percidae; genus Perca; species Perca fluviatilis. The sequence continues at coordinate 17,643,130 of NC_053128.1, read as the reverse complement.
AAGATCATAGTAGGTAAAAAAAAACGTCATAAAAAAGTTGAAGTGTAGTATGTCAAATATAGTCATAGTATAGTATGTTGAAAAAAGTGATGAAAAAGTCAGTGTAGCATGTAAAAAAAGTGATAAAAAAGTCATAATATATTTTATATCGAAAAGTGATTAAAAGTAATAAAAAAAGTCATCAGAATTAGAATCAGAATCAGAAAAGGTTTTATTACCACAATAAGTACACTTATGTGGAATTTGCCTTGGTGAAAGGTGCATATATAAACAAACAAACAATAAATACAGAGAAAACTAAACAAACATACAGACAAAGAAACTGTTGCATAAGAAAAAAGGCTGAATGGGTTGAGTGCAATATTGCAAAGAATATAAAGTACATGCAATGGGCAGATGTAAAGTCCAGGATGAAGGTTAGTGTAGGTTAGTGCAAGTGTAGTGACTAGGGATTTGGGGGGGGGGGGTTAAGAGTCAATGTCAGTGGGGGCTCCGGAGCCTTGTTAGCGAGGCTTACTGCTGAGGGGAAAAAAATGTTTTTATGGCTTGAGGTTTTGGTCATGATGGACCGCAGCCTCCTGCCGGAGGGGAGGAGATCAAACAGTTTGTGTCCTGAGCGAGAGAGATTGGCTACAATCTTTACTGACCGCCTCAGCGTCCTTGAGTTATACAGGTCCTGGAGAGACTGCAGACTGCAGCCAATCACCTTCTCAGCAGAGCGGATGATACGCTGCAGTCTGCTCTTGTCCTTAGCAGAGGCAGCAGCATACCAGATGGTGATGGAGCAGGTGAGTATGGACTCGATGATGGCAGTGTAGAAGTGCACCATCATAGTCTTTGACAGGTTGAACTTCTTCAGCTGCCGCAGAAAGTACATCCTCTGATGGGCTTTTTTGACGAGGGAGCTGATGTTCAGCTCCCACTCAAGGTCCTGGGAGATGATGGAGCCCAGGAAGCGGAAGGACTCCACAATGTTAACCCAGGGTGATGGGGGCGGGTGGGGCTGCATCCTTCTTGAAGTCCACAACCATCTCCACTGTCTTCAGAACGTTTAACTCCAGGTTGTTCTTACTGCACCAGGTCACCAAGGCAAGGCAATTTTATTTGTATAGCACATTTCAGCAGCGGTGCAATTCAATGTGCTTTACATAAAACATTAAAACACAGTTAGAAATTAATAAAAATGTATTCAAAATTAAAACAATTCATACACAATTAAAACAGTTAATCAAAAATAGATTAAATACAAGAATAAAAGAATAAAATTCCCAATACAGTGCAGTGCAAAGAATTAAACATAGGCAGTATCAAAAAGAAAGCCTTGATTTAAAAGAGCTGAGCGTGGGTGCCGATCTACAGTTTACCTGAAGTTTGTTCCAGATACGTGGTGCATAGAAAATGAATGCTGCTTCCCCCTTCCCCCTTCCCCCTTCCCACCAGGTGGTCAATCTCCCACCTGTAGGTGGACTCATCCCCATCAGAAATAAGCCCAATGAGGGAACTTCAGGAGGTTGACGGACTGGTGACTGGAGGTGCAGCTGTTGGTGTACAGGGAGAAGAGCAGAGGGTCAAGGACGCAGCCTTGAGGGGAACCAGTGCTGATGGTCAGAGAGTCAGAGGCGTGTTTCCCCAGCTTCACGTGGAGTCAGGTGCGTGCAGCTGGGTCAGCTTGTCCTGTAGCAGAGCACGCAGGATGATGTTGAAGGCAGAGCTGAAGTCCACAAATAAGATTCTGGCGTAGGATCCTGAGGTGTCCAGATAAAAAAAAGTCATGGTATAGTATGTCGAAAAAAAGTCATAAAAAGTCATAGTATAGTATGTTGAAGAAAGTGATAAAAAAGTCAAAGTGTAGTATGTCAAAAATAGTCATGGTATACTATGTTGAAGAAAGTGTTATAAACTAACAGAATAGTATGTTAAAAAAAGTGATGAAAAAAAAGTCAGTGTAGTGTGTTGAAATCAGTGATAAAAAATAGTCATAGTATAGTATGTCGAAAACAGTCGTATTTGATATCGAAAAAAGCGATAAAAAAGTCATAGTATAGTACATCGAAAAAAGGCATAGTATTCTATGTCGAAAAAATTCATAAAAGTAGTCATAGTATAGTATGTTGAAAAAAGTCACAAAAAGCCATAGTATAGTATGACAAAAAGAGTCATAGTAAAGTATAATGAAAAAAGTCATAGTATAGTACATCAAAAAATGTGATAAAAAAAAGTCATAGTATAGTATGTCGAAAAAGAGTGATAAAGTATGTCCAAAATAGTCATATAGTATTTCGAAAAAAGTCATAAAAACATGCAAACTCCACACAAAAAGTCTAAGTCACACATAACACACCCATTATAAACGCAACAAGGCCTGATAAGAAGCACTAAACTTAAACAGTGAAAACACAAAAAACATAAAAGATATCAAAAAAGCTGAATCAGTTTCTAACAGCTGAAGGTTTTTGAGAATTGTTTAAAGTTTGAATGATGTCTGTGGGTGAAAGTATGAGGGAGGAGTAGCATTTCCAAGTGGAAGAAGCCTGAAGAGGATTTGTTGATTGCTCCATTGACTTTCAATGTAGAAAGAAAAAAACTTAATATTTTGATATCTGAATGATTTTTGTAGTAGTAGTATAATTTGATAGAATTGGATAACAATACTGTGGATGCTACTGAATCAACAATCACACAATGCAACCCATACTGGGTTGCACAATGAGATACCAGAGAATAAGAAAATGGCAAACCTCATAGCCTTTGAGTTTGAGGAACTTATATTGCATCAATGATGTGTTGAGCATATACTGTGAATCTTCCTCAAACTTCTGAAAGAAGAGGAACAGTACTCACTGCTAAAAAAACAAACATTCAAACAGGAGCTATTTGTTAGCAATCTCTCATTACATTATGCATTCAATGGCCACATTACACAAGCATAACCCTCTTGCATTCATTGAAAAATCATGTTTTTTTTTCACTTTCTGAAATAATCTTTATAATAATATTTATTGGTCAGCATGAAGGCTCGAGCAGATACAAAACTTTAAATTTAAATTGTTGTTATGCAACATCGCTGAATGAGCAGATCTGTAGTGGGAGCTTATGGGATGCTGCTTTACAAGTTTCTGGGCAAATTTACAAAAAAAGAATCAGCAGTGTCACATTTAGTCCTTTTTTAGAGGACTCAAAGTGTCAAGGAGGAATGAGTGCAAACATGATTCGGATACATGTGCTCAGTGTTGTTGAATATGATGGATCTTTTTTCCCAAAAAGCTCCCAGTCAGCAACCTGATAGAAAATGTATTTGTAACTGAAATAATGGTTTTTTTGCCTTGTCAGATGTTCTGCACTCACTTAGATTATATCTATTTGCACCAGCATCCTGTATTTCCTGTGTCTAGCTGGTGTACATAACCGTGTGTGTGTGTGTGTGTGTGTGTGTGTGTGTGTGTGTGTGTGTGTGTGTGTGTGTATGTGTGTGTGTGTGTGTGTGTTAAATACTGTATTTCATATTAAGATTCATGGCTCTCGGTGCAAATCTTTTATACACAAACATTATAAACAATCATGCTGATATTTCAGACTTGTGCATGTGTCTTTATGTGTGTGTATGTATATGTATGTTTTTCGATATGGGGAGGGGGGGGCGGGGGGTGGGCGTTGTTAACGTTCCTCATTGGCTGAAATATTTTCTCTGGCAACTAGCAAACGTGATCCTGCCTGCAGAGGCACTGCAGTGTGTGCTGCAGCAAGACAGCAACGAGAGAGAAAGAGAAAGTGTGTGTGTGGGAGAGAGAGAGATAGAGAGAGAGAGTAGGGGGTGGGCAGGCAAAACAAACCGCATGCATAAGGAGGGAGCCAGAGGCAGTGTGTGTGAGTGTGCATGTATGTGTGAAAACACTGCGCATGTGTGACTGTGAGGCGCACTGACTGGAGCAGACGGAGAAGGAGAAAGACGAGTAATGAACGGCAGCTGAGACAAGAGGAGAGATAACAGCAGAGAAAAGGAAAAGAAGGAGACAAGAGGTTTACCTGAAGACCAGACGAAAGAGACGAGCAGAAAGACAGGAAGGAAGAGAAGAGGGACGTACATGCAGAGAAACACAACGCAGAAGCTCAGGTCACTGCACAGAATAAGCTGAGTAATTTGAGAGACTTAGGAAGCAGGATGGAGAAAGAGAGACCAGAGGGAGACGCTCTGCCCCAGCATGGAAGAGAAGGAGTAGGGGTGGGTGAGTAAAGGACAAAGGTACCAGAGAGGAGAGCAATAGAGGAACGAGGGATGTGGAGCTCGACAAAAGCAGCCCTGGACATGACGCATCCACCTTGTAACAGCTTCCTCCATCTTACATCTCCTCCATGTTTGCCTCCCTTCACTGCTGCTCATTGTTCATCCTGCTAGAATTGAATGGACAAGAGAGAGCATTCTCCCTCTGGTGAGACATCCCCCTGAACAAAGAGACTGAACGGCTTATCTTCACAGAACAGCATCAACAACATCGACAGCAACAACTGGAACAGGAGCGAGGAGGAGAGAAAGGACTGGAACAAGACTAGTGCGTAGGCAGACAGGTGAGGATGACAAACTGCTTTGCATCTGTTTCATTAACGAAGATAGGTTTTTCTGTGTTGTATGATCTGGATGTTTCAGAGGTGTGTCTCCTATGTGGGTTTCATACTAATGTTCTTTTCTTTCTAGCCTTCTTTGTGCAAGAGAGAGGTTGCCTTTGCCTTTTGTTACATTAAGCTCGGATTTACATGGTTGTTGCATCATTTGCAGTTGCAGACACACACATGGATGCATGAATGGAGACGTACAGATATGCTCACAGACACACACCTGCACGCCTACTTGGTTGGAATTTGTGAATAGACCGTGATGATGTGCGTTTTGGTGTAGATGGTATGGGTGTCATGTCTCCAGTGGTTATGACATTTGACAGACCTCTCCACAGACAGACAGTGGGGGCTGGAGGAAGTGGAGGAAGGGAGGGGGATTTGGACAGGGCAGGAACGGCCTGTTCTGTAGCAGTCAGCAGCACTAAAGCATCTCCATGTTTGCCATACATTGGCGCTGCAGTGAGAGTGCTGGGTACACCATGCTGCGATTGCATAACTGCTGCTCCTGAACACACCCCTCCCACATGCTAAAGCCGCTCCATCTCACACGGTCCAAATATTTTGGCCACCTTGCCTCGATCTCACCGTCCCTCCGGAGTCTCAGTTCACACAATATCAACAATGCCATCCACCTTAACCCTGTGCAGGACAGCCTCCTTAGAAGAAAAATCAATCCCCTTAATCAATCAAGCCACTGTTGTTATTGAAGAGCTGAACATTTGCTGAACCTTTCTGCTCATAAATCTTCTATGAGGTCTCTGTCAGGCAGAGCGATGATGGTTATGGCTTTTTTACTTTTCTACCTGTGTGCAGCTCTGCTATGTTGCTGTGGGAGATACATAGATGAGAACAAAGAGCACTTGGCTGTAATGAATTGCGAAGCAAAATGGCCGATGTCTGCCATGAATGACAGCGAGCTGAATTATTAAAAACAACACCTCCCCATATACTCACTAAGCACGTTCAGCCCATGCAACAACAAAAAAAAACATCAGACTGTAGCCTTTGGAATAATTGCATGTAATCACAGCTTGATGGATTGACTGTAAATATAATAAATTAAGCCAAGCATTATGTCCTGATCTAAATCTTGGGGAAATAAATCTAGATGTACTGAATTTTTGGCATTTTAATTATGTTTGGCATCAACTTACTGTATGCTATGTGTGAAGGAAATGATTGTAAGCAAAAGCCCACTAAGAAAAGCATGTTATTAAAAAAGAATATATATTAGGCTGTAACAAACAAATAGAAAACACAAGAAACATTAAAACAAGCAAGACCTGTCATCTGCATTTATACAGTACCATACTTAATAAACTTTTCAATTGTAAAATATGTCATAGATGCAAATCCTCCTGTGTTTGAATCATTCACCATATTTCACCGAATCCCTGCAAGAGCTATGTTTTGCGAGAGAAGCTGCTGCCAGCAAACATACAGTAAATCTGGGGATTTGTCCTCAGATCACGCTAAGGTCATAACATGTTATGTAATCAAAATACATCATATCCCACGCAGGTCCAAGAAGAGATGTGCAGCGATGTTTTTAACCAGCCGAGGCATGAATGTGGATACGCATCTCAACATAGCTGGCATACTTGACATACTGCTGGTATGTGGTGTAGGGGCACAAAGACCTGCGTATCATCCGTTCTGTCCAGGCTAACAGACTGCTCACATGGATAAATAGAGACAGACATTCACAGATTATCATTGAGAGAAAAGAGAGAGAGACAGGCAGGGAGACAGATGATGGGCAGGGTCTTTATGACTCATTCAGAACATGGTGCCCTTCTCCTGCTCTCTCCACTGCACAAGTGGAATTGATCCAGTGTGATCATGAGGACCTGATTTGTGTGTGTGTGTGTGTGTGTGTGTGTGTGTGTGTGTGTGTGTGTGTGTGTGTGTGTGTGTGTGTGTGTGTGTGTGTGTGTGTGTGTAAAAAAGAAGACGAAGCAACACATTGGGAGTGTGAGAGGATAGGAGCTATGTGTTTCATTCTCTCTTCAGGTGTGTGTCACTGATAGTAGACACATGTATAGTAGACAAAATATCCCTTTTAGACGGTGATATCTGTTTGTTATCTGTTTGTTTGTGTCCACTGGAATGTAAAGGGTGGTGCCATGTACGTGATGCTAGGGTCAAAATGTTCTAGAGTGTGTGTGTGTGTGTGTGTGTGTGTGTGTGTGTGTGTGTGTGTGTGTGTGTGTGTGTGTGTGTGTGTGTGTGTGTGTGTGTGTGTGTGTGTGTGTGTGTGTGTGTGTTTAATGCTGTGAGGAATTTGCTGCTGAGACGAACTCCTCGGACATCTCTGTGGTCAGCTCTCCTCTTTCTCTTGCTTGTGATGACGAGGTCAAATGCCTGCCATGATTTCATTAGTGTAATAATTCCTCTGCAGGGAAAGGATCTAGAGCTATGTATACACAATTACACACACACGGAAACACTCAATGTCAAGACTGTGGGAGAGCTGCAGCACTGTGTTAATATGGTGCCTGGGTCGGAGATGAGCTCCTTACATAACTTGAGAGAGCTCCGTCGATTAGGAAGAGGCTGCGCTAAAGCTGGCCCATCGGCAGGCAGCCTGCATCAGTTATCAGCTCTTTTCATATAACTGTCACTAAATTAGTGGGTAATTTTAGCTGCTTCATCGCCCCCAGCATCAAGAATCCTCGTGCAGCCTGATTGCTTTGTCAACTCGACCCCTGCGCAGTACCAGGCAGACATACTCTCACAAGCTGTTTCTAGACATATAGTATCTGTCAGAAGTGGAGCTGATTGTTTGATTTTCAAAATCAATAGCCCAATTGATACCAGATTTGTGAGGCCAATACCGCTAAGAGCTGATTTTATCAGGGGATTTTATGCTTTTTCATAGATCCCTTATATGAGTTTGTACTCTGCAGTTGATGTAAGAGTAATCTTTGTAAACATGTGTCCGCATATGAACGCAGAATCTGTAGGCAATGGGAGGTTTTTGGTATCAGAAGCATTCTGGCTTTCGTTTGTAGTCCGTTTGTAGTCTGATTAGTATTGAATCATCTGATGATAGCAGATAGGTTCCGAGGTTAATGTAAGGGCAACATTGTTTCTAAATTACCTAAAACAATATCTACAGCATGTCTGTACTGTGATTTCTTTTTATTTATTATCCCATATATACACAAAGAGATATATATCTGCAATAAGCTAATATATACCGGCAGATTTATTGGTCTATCTCTAATTCAAACTATCATATTTGGTAGTTTGAATTTAATTCAGGCCTAAATTCACACTTGTATAGAGCTGGGAAACATCCATATGATATCATATAGTATCATGTAGGGTTTCATTTAGGTACTAATGCCAACATTTTCTAATCTTACAGGTTGAGTTACAATTAAGTGCTACATTTTTAAAAACAAAATTTTATATTTTTTGTTCTTGCTATTAATACCTGTAAGGCCATCATATACACATTTATGATGATTGTTTTTCAGAGTCTTTTTGCATAAATATCTTCTAAAAGTAGCAAGCACCCCCACACCCCCCCAAACGTGTATGAATGCACACTGCGTGTGCAAGAAGATGAGAAAAAAACAGAGGATATTTTGGGAGAAGTGTTGTAGCACTGCAGTGCTGGAGGAACACATTTGGTGAGATTGTGAGTGATCTAGCTAACAGCTCTTTGTGTTTGAGTGTGCGGTGTAGAAATTGACTGTATCAAGCGATTCATTGAGAAAGAATAAAGGGGAGAATTAAATGTCTGCCTGCTTCCACAATATTGCTCGCAGCATCACGCGGACGAAATGGGCTGAAGCGCTTCCGGCTGTTAGGTACATCTGTCTCATTCGGTGTGAATCTTCAGCATGGGTTGGGGGCAGGAAACCACTGAGAAGTGCATAGATAAACAAACCATGAATAGAAACCAGGACCAGCGCTGTGTTCCCTCCCCTCTCTCTTTCTTTTTTTCTCTCTCTCTCTCTCTTCTTCGCCATCTAGGTCACCTCCTCTGCACATTTTTTCTCTCTCTCTAATGAATCATCACTGTTGACAGCCGTGAAGAGAATAAAAAGATGTGTCATCCTCCCTCCTCTGCTGGTTGGCAGCTATTGCTCTGGTTAAGCTGAAAAGCTTCATCCATACACTTGTTATTTTTCCTAAACCCACATACAGTTTGATGACACAAAGCCTCCATGCAGAGTGTAACCTGTTCCCACGCATGTTAGAGTCGAACTGACGCAACTCACAAGATGTGACTGAGCACTGACAGGAAGCATGACAAGGGCAGGAAGCAACATGTGTCAAAATCACCTGCTCTGACCAAACAGTGTGGCAGGCTTTGGCTTTTTAATTACGTGTCAATTGCATTTACTGTTTTTGGGCAGCACTGTTTACCTTCTGTTAACGATATTAACACATTTTTACTAACATTGACTATTTTGGGTGTTAGCTTTTCACACCACTCATAGATTGGCACATCAAATCTCGGGGGTGCACTTGTACTCATGAGCTCAGTATTTCTGCAATCCTGCTTGAAGTGTGCAGTCCAATACAACAGCCCAATGAAATATCAACATAATCTTCCAACTTTGTAGCACTCCAATTGTGTTGTGTGTAGTCAAAGGAAAAGGCGTACCCCAGAGCATGTGGCAACACGATAATGTCGTCACTCTTTTCAGAAACATACCCGGGCTCAGGCCAAGATGAAAAGGTGACAGCCTCCGTCATCAGAACACACAAAGAAACTGATCTTCATACAGCTACAGTAGATTCTATCAAAGTTCAAAAACATTCCAATCAATGCACAGAAAGGTTGAAGAATAGGTCAAAGTCAAACTAATATCTCACAGTTATAATTCTTTCAATTAAGACAATGAAAATGGAATACACCTATACCTTTCTAAAATTAATAAAACTTGTATGATATATTTGTGAGAAGCTGACCCTGTCTTTCCCCGTTGTATTCATTTACATTCCATTACATTTCATTAAAGTTATATTTTATAAATCTCTTTACTGTTTTCCCAGGTAGATGGACCAAAGGAATGCTGAGGACACGTTATGAGTCTGAGTCACTGAAAAATAGGAGACAAGCACACAGAGGCATCCCTTCAGACTGTTATCACTTCTTCTGCTCAGTTGGGAGGACTGTCTGAAAGTACAAACTCCCACCTCTGAGGAATTCAGGAGCCTTGGAGCTTGAAGGAGTCATTCCAACAACTTTCTGGAACATTATAGGACACCTCCTAAAAAAAGACCTCCTCCCTGTTTCTTATCAACAAGCCACTGAGAGGCTCACACAGGGTCACCAGACCAAACAGGTCTAAGAGCACAGAGAAAGACTGGAGGTTATTCTTTCTTTCTCACACACTCAAGTCGGTGTGTAACGGCAACCGCAGCCAAAAACAGGAAGTTAAGCGGGCGTTTAAGCTAGAACCACATGTAAACGGCAAGAGTTTCCTTGGCAGGCCACAGGATATAGTTTAAGACAATACCTCTTGGCCCTTTCTGAACTGCCTGAACTCAATCCCCCCACGCTGTGAAAGCAGAAATCCACCAACCTGTACTGTATGTATATATGTGAGCATCTGTGTGCATATGAGATTATTTATTAGTATCATCAGTGAGAGAGAACATGTCTTTGTGCTTAAGTACTAACTGTCCTTGTGTGTGAATATACATTTCTGCAAATAGCCATCCGAGACAGCACAGGAACATCAGCATAAGTGAGTAAAAACAACAAAAAAAACTACCTTTAAGTAGTCAACACTGGTCAGATACTGTAAGCTGGACTGTTAAATCATCTGTCCATATCAGCGGTGACAGAATAAGACCTGCAGATTGAGGTGCTCTGGCTGAGCTCTTCTATCTGTCTTCTCCTCATAAAGACTCAGGCTGTCAGTAGTGCTCACCAGGCGGGGGATCTCTGAGGGAAACATGGAGGCAACCATCCGTCCCCATGTCCCCTCAAATGGCTGACTTCAAAAAAAGAGCTTAATCTTTTTGTTGCCCAGAACCAGGCAGAGGTGTTCAGTGCTGATTAGAGCCACAGCCCCTCTCTCTTCCACCACAAAAAGCGTGCGGATGTCCTGCCTCAGGCGTCAGCCCGTCACCATCCCCATGGACACCGTTAAGATCATCCAGTCAGAGAAGTTCCCCAGAGAGTGCCATGTGCCCGCCACCCAGCCGCGCTATGCCCCACCCCCCAGAGTGGCGTGGGACGGCGGAGGTGAAGGCGAAATCATCGTCAACCAGGCCTGCAGCGACCTGGCCCTGGAGATTACAGGGTCTCCCCGGCCAATGGTGTCCCCCTCGGCCCCCGTGATGCGCAGGGAGCAGAGCTTCCTAGCGCAGCGCAAAACCAGTGCCAACGAAATCTGCTACCACCAGTTCCACTACAAGATGGAAGACGTCATAGTCAACCAGTACGTGCTGCGGCCCTCATCCACCTCCTCCTCCACTTCCTCCTCCTCTTCCTCCTCTGGACCCGTCATGCCCTGCGAGCCCCTGGACTGCCCCACCTGCGGTCACACCTACAACTTTGCCGGCAAGCGTCCACGCATCCTCTCCTGCCTGCACTCGGTGTGTGAGGAGTGCCTGCAGATCCTCTACGAGTCCTGTCCCAAGTACAAGTTCATCTCCTGCCCCACGTGCAGGCGCGAGACAGTGCTGTTCACAGACTATGGGCTGGCTGCCCTGGCCATCAACACCAGCATCCTGAGCCGCCTGCCCTCTGACCCCAACGGGCCCGTGCAGTGGGGCGGGGATGCCGACCGCAGCTGCTACCAGACTGTGCGCCAATACTGCCAGTCAGCCTGCACCTGCCAGATCGCCAACCCCTTGTCCTCTTGTGGCATCATGTAGACAAGCGGGGACACTGCAGGCGGACTGATCGGCTGCCCCTCCATCCCCTCTTTTCATCTATAAGCTCTACCTTTTCTGCCAATCCCCTCTCTCACAAACACATTCAGTAAATAAATTCCTCCACAGATGTTATCTCTATATATTTAATAGCACAGATGGATGCTATGTGGGACTAATGGATGCATATGGTTCAAGAAATAGTAAATAAATGTATTTTATGTATGGACTGGAATCCTATTCACCCTTTCTCGTTTGGTTGGACGTGTTTGTCATTGACATCTCTTTACGTGGGAATGCCAGGGGAGGTTAATCCCCCCCAACCTAGGTGAATAAAGATTAAATAAATGATAAAAGTAACTGTGTGGCCTGGACTTGTTATCTGTCAAGCTACAGAAAGGATTTGGTTGAGGAATTATGGCTTTCCTATTTCTTATTTAGACTAGTGCCCTATGAAGCTGGATCCATTGATGTGTTGCCTTAAATAAGGGGATAGTTAAAGGATTATGGTATTTTTAAATGTTTTTTTACTATCTGCTTGAAATGTACTAAAAACCATGAAGGCAGTCTCTAATTTAAACCCTATTTTTACGATTAAGATGAAAATTCCGATATGGCTTTGATGCTTCAAAAATTAAGGTTATTTTCAGGTACAGTCAGCAATGTTTTTCATGGTATATGGTATTTTATCCCTTACAAAACCCATTTTTCATGCAGAAAACCCCCCATTAAAAATCCCTTAATATAACCCATGGATTTATGCATTCATCTCCATCTACTTCAAGCTGACACAATTAGATGATTAATTGATTAGTCAATCAACGGAAAATGTATCATCAGGAACTTTGATAAGTAATTAAATGTTTAAGTCATTGATGAAGTAAAGATTCACAGCAAACACTTGATCTTGTGATTATGATTGGGTTTTGAACTGTTGGTCAGACAAAACAAGCTAGTTGAAGACTTGGAAACTTGGGACTTAGGCATTTTTCAGGCAGTATTGGACATTTTATGGACTACATACTGTAATTACTAAGATGTTATTAGAAATCCTTGTGGTGCACTAATAACAGATTGTTCTTGTTCCAAAGACATACAGCGTTTGATGGATATGAAGCATATGTCTATTATGTTGCAGATGTACACCACAACAAAATGAATAAGAATTTCAGCGAATTATATTAACAATTTATTACATTTATAGTGTAACATATTGTACAGTGCATACTAGTATTTGTTACCAATTTGCAGCTTATTACAAATACAAGTTTGATGTTTGTAAAAATCAAGCTTTGTAGCACAGTTTCACAGAAAATCATATTATTTATAAGTATAAAAATAAAGGCAAGTATACAGCAGACAATAAATAAACATGGTAGATTGCTAAATCACATGGACTGAACAGGAAGTCAGTTTGAAAGCAGCGACAGTGTTTAGACCTTTAAAGGAAAGCTTCCTCCTCTTCAGAACTGAAACTAAAATGTCCAAACATCATGACACAGGCGGAGTTTTCCTACTCCTCCTGAACAGCTTGCTCAGCCGTCGTCGGGTCGAGTTTTTCTCAGATGAATGCATCTGTTGACTGTACAGAATAATAATGAATTGAACAGAACTGAAGCACGCCATTGTGGAAAGCTGGAAGCAGCATGTAAGCTAAGTTTCATGAACAAATGGACAAAATGTTCAGGGGGAACAGAAGCACAGACTGAAAATCACCTCCCACCAAAAGCCTCTGCATCTACTGTGCATTAGCTCCGGACCACTGCGTCAGTGTGGCTGGCTGCCATGTTGGAGCACCACACACATTTCCTCAGAGCATTATGCATCATATGAGATTAATAACACTGCCCCTTAGAGGTTACAGCTATAAACGCAAACTCTTACCCCTTTGTATCTCCCACTCCAGCTCTTGTCAAAGACCCAAATTTTAACTTCCAGTTCCTGTTAGTTTTACTCGTCTCCTTTTTTTCATTCTCCTGAAAAGACACAATAAAATATTTGCAGGCCAAAATAATAGAACATTATGAGGAAAAATAACATATTTCTTATAAAACTTACTATAACAATGCAAATTACATAATTAATTCATTTAATTATTTAGCTGTGTTTATTAGTTACAGTACAAATGATGTTTATGTGTGTTGTATGTATTCTACCAGACTTTCATGGCCTTCCTCTACCTTCTCCAGCAGGTCATCTGTACTCAGATGCTGCCCTCTGCAGTCTGCATTCAACCTTCCTGCACCAAGCACACACACACACACACACACACACACAATATATTGAATATACAAAACCACAAGCTGAAGATGGTAGATGGTAGGAAATAGACTATAACTTACTAAATTGCAATGTTGTAATATTTGTGTCTGAAGCTGATCTCCTTCGAAAATGTCTGTTAGGATCATCTTTACGCTGCTGGGGTTCATTGGAACTGTGCTCTGCACTTTCTGTATTTTCAGGAATCTGACAAGAAGACAGGGCCTCCTCAGCAGCTTTAGAGTCACTCTGACAGGTGTCGAGAGCCTTGAAAGAGAGTCAAGTGATGGGGAAAACAAATTATCATGGTTTAATTCATATTACAGTAACCCTCAGGCTACAAGGAGATATCTTGTCATCGACAGCAGCTTTGACAAGATCATGTCATGTTTATAAACCCAGTGCATTGTGGAAACTGACAACCTTTTAATTGCCTTGCAAAGATGTAGGTACATGAATGTCTTCACCTGGCTCACCTCAATGTCTTGATGCTCCCACTGGGCATCAATCTCCATCTTTAATGCTCGGCTGTGCATCTGTTTTCTGGCAATTTCTTCTAACATTTGGCACACCTGCTCCAAGTAGAAGAGTCCAGGACTCAGTCCATTCCTCTCCTCCTCACCAATGTCCTGCACAGATCAAAAGACTAATATTGTAGGATACAAGAGCTATACAATATTTACAAGTTTAGTCAACTTGAAAGTTTTTCTTCACTGCTGTTCTTTAAACACTCTTTCTATGGATGGAAATGTCGGTCAGTCGATCCACAAACTGAAGTATTGCCACACACATGTTTTGGACACACATTCATGTTGCCTAGTAGACTATGATCCTACTTGACTTTGGTGATTCCCTGACTTTTACTCTAGCGCCACCAGCAGGTTGACATGTGTGGTTTTTAGAGTAATTTCTATCTATTGGATGGATTTCCATAACATTTGACAGAACCATTCATGTCTCCCTCGGGATGAATTGCAATAATTAGGGTGATTTTGTTTAGTGTTGATTAGCAAATGATGAAATAGTGAAAGAATACATCACAGTCCAAGTTGTCTTTAAATTGAATGTTTTGTCAGACCAACAGTCCAGACCTGAAAGATATTCAATTCATAAATATAATCAATATAGTTTGTGTTGATTGACCAACTTCAGCACTAACTAGAGTTTAATAGAAAATAATAGAACATAATTAAGTAGCTATAGATTAGTAATGTATCAATACCATTTCATAATATAATTAAAAAAATTTAATTAGACTGACAATAGATATTGTATGAGAGTTTGATATTTATAACATCAGGATATAAAACTAAGCCATGTAATTACTATTACTAATACATGTTCACATACAGCACATGTACTTTTGAACCTAATAAGGAAAGTGCAATTTCATTTAATTACAAAAAGGTATCTTGTATAATTGGGTAATTATGTCTACTTGACATTATATAGCTTCTTGGTGTTGCATTTATCAAAGCCTGTAAACTCTGGCACTCATACAAGGAAACGGAGTGTACACACGCACGCACACACACACACACACACACACACACACACACACACACACAAAGACTAAAAAACATGGACAGTTAATCATGTTGTTTCAACACCTCTGTGTGCTGTCAGCATGAACTGAAACTACACACTGAGCACACTAACTCATTATCATTGTTGGTCAAAATCAAAAAAAATTTCCATTCATCATGTTAACAACATTTAGCAGATTTAGCAAAAAAAAAACACAGACTGCTCAGCTTCCCCTACACGTTTCCATCCATTCCTGTCATGCCGGTGGGTTTAAACTCACCTGGGCAGACTGGTTTACAATCCCTTGCACCTCAGACAGTCTGGTGAAAGGTTGCGAGCTTGAAAGAGATCCTGTGTGAGTCATGACATGCCTGTACTACTTTAAATTTGAGAGCAACTTGGTGAATGTGTGTTGCAACCCTTTAACTACGGTAAACACACAAGTTCTGGGAATTACAGTGAAATTTATGTAATCCTGAAACTACCCCCCCCCCTCAAAAAAAAGGTCTAACAGAAATCAGCCACACTATAAAAGTGTTTTTATCTCTTCTATTTTTCCCCAAAAAACAACTACATTTTTAGACTTCACTACATTTATCTGACAGTGTTATTTTGCAAATTAAGATTTTTGCAAACAAAACATATAAAGAGCCTATAAAAGATGATGCTTTGTTATCATTTGATCTACTGTACTGTATTAACAATGAATGCAATAGTTTGACAGACAATTAATGGAAACTATTTTGATCGTTAAGTCATTCTTCATGTAAAACGATTTCATAGTTCCAGTTTAACAAATGTGAAGATTTGCTAACTTTACTTTTAATAATTTTAATGTATTTTTAATAATTTAGAGGTTTGGACTTAGATTTAAGTTGTCACTTCGGGATCTGAGTAATTGTGACTGCATTTTTACTATTTTTACAAACCAAACAATCAATGGATTAATGGAGAAAATAATTAGCAGAATAACTGATAAGGAAAATAATCATTAGTTGCAGTCTGATACAAAATACTTCAAAATGAGTTGCACCTCAACCAATTACAACCGTAATATCCTGCTTTATCCATGTTTAATAATAATCCAATGTATATAATAGTACAACAGTCACAGGGGACATTTTTCTGCTTTTACTTTTAATACTTTAAGTACATTTTCCTAATTATACTTTACTTAAGTAATATTTTCAACACAGGACTTTTACTTGTAACAGAGTATGTTGACTGCGTAGTATTACAGCAATACTTTTACCTAAGGAACTAAATACTTCTTCCACCACTGCAGTTTGGTTTGGGACATGAACAGTATCTCACCTCTGCTCTTTTCTGAGCCAGCTGCTCATCACAACTCATAGACATCGGCCTCATTTCTGACATCTGCCTCATGGACACTGATGGGTTAACTGTCCTCCTCCTTAGGCTAAAACTCTCTGACCTTTGAACTCTCACTAAGTCCGATGTGTGCCGTTTGGGTAAAAAAGATGCTCGAGGTGGTCGCCTGAGCATACCATCCACTGTAAGGGGCTCTCGGTTGTTCTTTAGAAATTTCGAGTCAGTCTTCTGTAGTGCTAGCTCCACTTTTAAGTGCAAGGCTGTGGAATCCTCATGAGCTCTGCTGGGACAGAGGTGCGGGGAGAAGGAGGAAAACATGGGAGACTGTGATGTTAAGGCTGGAGTGAGTCCATCACCTTCTGTTTCTGCTGCAAATGTGTCCATTTCTGCATTATCTATAAAGACAGAGGAGAGTGTAGCAGGAAAGGACGTAACAGAGCTTGCTGTCTCCACTCCAGAGTCCTCCGATTCTGTGCGCAGGTTTGTCCCCACGTCGGATGAAGGTGTAGGAGGATCTTCATCATTATTTCCAAGCCATGCTGAGTCCAAACACCGGTCTTTTTTAGTCACCCAAGCCTCCATGAGGTTTCCAAAGCTCCTGTATAGATTCATCTCCCCTTTGTTCCTCACAGCTCTGCTTCTGAACTGCAGCAGGAACAAGACACCAGTTTAGACAGCCTACGCAGTCGTTAGCTGAGGTGATCTGGTTAAGTAGAATTCCAAACATCCCCTCTGATCCGCCTCTGTTCCTTCACCACACCTCTCCCCATCCCATGATATGTCCTGTCACAGCGCAGAGCTGCATGTTCATACGAGCGCCTTCCTGTCTCTAAATCCTGGGAAAAGAGTGACTCATCTGCACTGATATTTGAAATGTTTGATTTGTCCCCATACTGGTAAGAAATCCAAGACATAACAAGTACAAGCCATGATATGGACACACAGATTTAACCTGTGCATTCACAGACAGTATAATTAAATAAGATATAAACTTCAGTTATACAGTGCTTTTCAGAAACAGAGGGGGTCTAAAGGGAGTACAAACAAAGGAATACTGATATGTAAAATGACAACAAGTCTCAGAACTGACATTAAAAGGATTCCCACAACTTTAGAACTCTACAGGCCTTAACATAACCAGTGCATTCATGAGTGTAAAGAATATGAGTGTGAGAATATGAGAAGGGTAACATGATATGTTAAAATTCCTCAATGGAAATGCAGCATTATGGTATGTGTGTGACGCTGAAAACCGTAAACGAGACTGTTTTGAATATTTCAAACATTGCAGATTTATCTGTCAGCGCAGGAATGTGTAGAGTGAACACTCCTGTCTGCAGATATGATCTACATTCCCCAGCTGTACAGTGGCAGCATCTCATCAAGCATACCGGATCATTCATAATCCTGGAAACACAAAAGAGTTATTTTTGAGTCAGTGCCAGTCCTGATAAATGTTAACTATTTTTTTTTCTCTCATTTTCTTCAGTATTTTTTTTTATAAACAGATCTAATAAATCCCTGCTCATACAGTACCCACACCCACCCACTATTATTCTACCTGTGATACTTAAACAACTAAAATGATTTGTATCATTGATTTATGATAGATAGGATGGGTCAGATGTTTTCAAGTCTTTATATATTACGCACATGCTCGTGTCAAAGCTACAATTGAGGACACTGAGGTCATCGTCTGTGTATATAGTAAATATATATATATAGCTATAGCATATTATATATATGACTATATTTACTATATTTATTTACTATATATACACACACACTTATTATTTATTTACTCATATTATTTTATTCATTACTTTTTTTCTATTTTGAATTCCCTTATGTACATTGGTCACTATAAACATTCCTCCTCCACACTGTTAGAAACAAACCACGTGACGTCGCTAGGGGGCGTCGTTGAGCATTTCTATTTATGTAGCTATTAAAAAGTCGCAATAACTAAACCTACTCCATTTTTTAAACTTTAATGACATCCGAGAAATACACCAGTAGGGTATGGTGATGTTGTTTAGTGCGTAGTCAGTCTGTCACACATTACTAACAGCTGAGAACGGCAGCTCTGATAGTTCGAGGGGGAAATGTAGGACGCTGCAGGCAACAACTCAACACAACTGTAAATCC
Organism: Perca fluviatilis; assembly: GCF_010015445.1. Classification (NCBI taxonomy): domain Eukaryota; kingdom Metazoa; phylum Chordata; class Actinopteri; order Perciformes; family Percidae; genus Perca; species Perca fluviatilis. The sequence goes on along the minus strand of NC_053128.1, from coordinate 17,624,404 downwards.
GAGTGGTAATGGTAGTACTGCAATATTTGACACAAAGGGGAGATTAAAATAGGCCAATAAGTGATGAAAGAATGACAGCAAAACAGTTACTGATATGTTCAAATAATCCCTAATTTAAAGTTCTGTAAAGATCTACTCTATTAGTATAGAAAACAATAGTATTTTTGTCCTGGCAGGAAATGTTTGGGTGCACGCGTCAGTTTAACGTGTCTGATTCTCTGTAGCAACCAGCAAACACGCCGCACAGGAGGGAGACCTGCTTCAGCACGAACAGGACCAGCATGGAGAAATACGCCCCTAAAGTCAGCAAAGTTCTGATGACACCTGATCCACATTATGTACCGGGGTAAGTGCTTCCTGACACGAGATTCGGTAAGAAATAACCATGTCATTTTAATTTTTAAGATAAAATAAGCCTTATTTGTTACTGTACTTACTTAGGTAAGGTGTTCCTGTTAATTTGTACACAAATTAAAAGAGCAATTCTTCTCTACATCCTACTGATTGCCTCAGAATTTGTGTTGAATCAGTTAAATTGACAGTCTAAATGTAGCCTACTTAAATTACATCATATTGTTTCCAATTGAAAAGCTGCTACTGAGGGACAATAGGTGTTTACCTCACACTCCCTGTTGTGGTCAGGTATGCAGGGTATTGCCCCCAGCTCAAGTACAGTATGGGGAAGTCTTACGGCCAGCTCACAGCCGAGCTGCTGACCAGTCCCGAGGTGAAACACTCTAATCGTCTGGTCCTCCACACGGGTCACGTCCCCTCCAAAGAGTCTGACGCCGGTCTGACACTGAGAAGCATCCCTGACAGTAACTTGAAGAAGATGATACCCGGATATACCGGTAGGTATCACATACTAACACACGGGGTCAATAAAGTAACTGAACACCTCATGGAAAATTATTTCATACTGGGGACAACATTTGGTACTATTTACATGAACAAGATGTTAATGACCTGATGTAAAATAACTAAATGGCAATGAGCAGTATGTGTCTATTAGTTATAATTGAAATCTGGCAATACACCTTTAAATATGTGAGTTTTCACAGCACAACATGAGACTACAAGAATGATGAGAATAATCTTTGTCCAACTGCTAAATTATTAAGTATAAACGACCCAAACTGTTTGCAGTGGTGGTTTTTCAAAGTCTTTTTACATTCTTTTTTTTTAACATTTACATTGCTTTTTCAAACCCTAAGGAAGCATTTGGCTGGAAAATTCCACACATTTATGCAGAGCATTTTAAATGGTCAGTTCACCCAAATTACAGAAAAAAACCTTCAGCCATTCAGATTGCTTTGGTTTTATTTGCTCTGTGAATCAACAGCATATCCATATTTGATATTTTTCTAAAAACAATGTCCCAGTCACTCTGGATAATCCAGAGCTCTGTTTTATTAGAAACACTTTGTGACAAAGAAATAGTCCCTTTGAAAACTCTTCACACTGTGATCTGTAGATTATCCAGAGTATAGTTACAGGGACGCTTTTTCTGGAAAGGGATGTTTGTGTTAACCTTTTAAATAGAATAGAAGAGCAAGGAGCCAGAAAAAGACAAATATCTCAAAAAATTAGCGAATAAAACCAAAACTGAACCAATCCTTTAACGTCACATGTTGCTGTTTTAGGCTTCATTCCAAAAAGTCAGAACTACTTTGCCTGCAGCTACGCTGAAACATCTCGTAAAGCGCTATCTGAGTTTTATCAGGACCAACGGCAATCAACACACCTGCCAGATGTTGTCAACTACACCAACCAGCAGTTTGAAGTAACTTTCTCTCTCTCTTACACACATACACATGCTCTGGCTCTACCACTCTCTCTCCCACTCTATTGCCCACAAACACACGCATGTTAACGTGGCACCTGTGATTAGGTTCACTCTTGTTTAATTATCCATAGTGGAAAGTCAACGGACAACACAATCTTCTTAACATAGCCATACTGAGATATACAGAGAGAGTTTTGTGGAGCGGATAGTCTTAATTAGCTTTGTAGCAACTCATTTGGCTATGGCTTGACTGTAACGGACATTTATTAATATCAAAAAGTTACGCACTAAAGCTTTAATAAGAAGGGATTATCAGCAGTGTAATACATTTTCTTATAGCACACGTTTTCATTCACTTGCACTTAGTAAGTGATGTAATTTTTACTGCAATAGGTTTACATTAAACCTGTGTTTATTTGTATTATATATTGTTATGTAGAATCTTTGTGCGAATGATCTCTGAGTCATGCATGTTTTAATGGTTCTCTGTTATCTTTTGGCCCAGAGACCAAGACCCCCCTTGACAGCAATCTCCAACAAAGTGATCACCTACAGGCCCTTGAAGTCCTTCACCCCCACTGAAAAACCGTACTTCATGGATGATGATAACCCGCACAAGTACTTTATCTCAGGTACAACAGAGAACTTTAACAGTTGTTTCCAGTAAAATAACTAAGGCCTTAAACCTGCAATAAACCTGCTATATATATATCAAACTTTACTAGCCAGATACTGTTAACTTTGTCTGTCTGCCATTTAGTGCTGAGCAGGCAGCGTACAGTGGGGTTCTTAGAGGCTGGAAATGCAACTGTGCGGACAGAAAAAACATAGTGATACTGGCTTTTATTCTTTTTCCTCTGCATAAAATGCCAAATAATTCCTACAAAACTCCAGCAGCTCACTGAGTGATGTATTTTATAGGTTTTACAGGACATGTGCCAAAATCTCGTTTCCTAATTGGCAAAGGTTTCCCCATCACTACCAACCAGGCACTGATCCAGTTTGGGAAGCAGCAGCAGACTGACCCCACGTCCCAGGTCATCCCAAGGAGGAATGAAAGTATAATAACTCCCATGCCCACTATCTATCCATCAAACAGAGGTGTAGTGCCATCATTTACAGGACACATCCCAGGTCAGTGTCAGTGTTAGCAACACATTTCACACTACAAGGCCTTGTGGTCTGCTATTTTATAAAAGTTACTGAATTATAATTTATCAATTAAAATCAAGTTCAAGAATGTCTAACTCTACACCATCTCATAGGATACCAGTTCATGTATGGACAAACCTTTGGCCAACTTTCCAAGAATGCCCTGGAAAAGAGCGGCATCAAGAGGATCCTTCAGTCAAAGTCATAAAACCATCATACACTTCAATGAAATGATAACTGGCAAGATAAAGTTGTGATGAGTGAAAACTTATCAGGAAGTCCTCACATTTCCATTAAAATAAATTGTGCTGGATTGCAAAAATATGTGGCACATAGATAAACATTTGTACTGTTTCCTGTTGGCATACAACAAAAAGTCTTTATTGACAGTTTGAGTTTGATTGTCACTGGGCATTAGACGAAGCATTCAGAGGTTGAGAAAATGACGCTGGGTGAAATAATTTCACAGACGTCACATTATTGCAATACATTAAAAATTCTGTATCAACACATGTTCTGTTCTTTCCTCCCTCTTATCTAACCACCAGTCTCAAAATATACCTGACACACATTTAAATACCTGAAACAGCCACAAGATGGCTTATATTTGTGCAACTCAACAAACTTCACTGGAAGACATACTACTGTATATAGCAAACAATTCCACACATTTTAAATTTCAGTGCCAGAAAATGTCCAAAAACCTAACAAAAACTTTAACTGGAAGTTAAGAGATCTAGGAAGCACTGAAGCACCTATTGTATGTTTAACTCATGCACCTACAGTAAATCCATGCTGGGAATCTGCTCAAGAAAGCAATTACTGGAAATTAAACATCACTGACAATCCACAAGGCTGGTGGAGCATATTTGGCACTAATAAGCGTGTATTGCTTTCTATTTTCTCACCAATATATGAAAGGTACAGCTATGGAGAGAATGACAGTGATAAATGAGAAATAGATAGTTTTGCACCACAAGAATTTCAAACAGTCTAAGGTAGGTCAAAATTCACATTTGTATATGTAGGCCTATCAATATTCATATGATTGATATTCGCCTACAGGAAATGAAAAGAAAAAGTTATTCCAGAGTGCAATTGCAAATTGAGGAATTGGTCCTCGTTCATTAAGCCATTTCTAGGAGAAGAGCTCAGGATCTACTGTGGAAAAGATCCAGCAGCCTCTTCTGACCACATTCATTCAAAAGCTTTATCTCACAACTAATATGAGCATAAATTACAAAAGTACACCGATAAAACTCAACTGAGGGACATTTTCAGATCGAAAGCCAGTTGCACCAGATGATCGCAAGTTCAAACTGAGTTCACGTAGGCTAAGTCTTTACTAAGTGGAGATTTATGTATCACTAAATTAAAAAACGGGTTGCACCACACAAACTAGTAACTGTAGCGTTAGCTAACCAAACCAACTGACAAAATGAACATTAGCTTGCTAGCATATGACCTGTTTAGATTGAAAAGTAAGAGATAATATGAAATATGGTTGACATATCTGAATGCTGTTTAATAATGACCTAAATTGGGAAGATTTTAAATTACATTTTATAAACATAACAGAATACCTTGAATTACAAAACAGTATGCTGATTCAACATAAACAAAATGACTAGCTAAAAAGCCTGTGTTAGATTAGTATAATCTGGTATTTCCCACTTATTCTAAACTACGTAAATACTACTAACTCTAAAAACAGTTCTTTCCATGTATGCATGTAAATATATATTACAAAGTAATACCAACATTTACAAATGGTTAACAGTTAGACTTAATATTTAGATTGGACCTTAAAATTGTTATTTTTGCCAGTTATGCTACAGTTTGTGATGCTACAGCGACTTCCTGTTTACATAGTTGTTTGCTTTTGATTGGACAGCACTACAGATGTTTCCTTACACATAACTAAAGTCTTCACTAGTTAAGACATTCCTTTAGTTTTAATGGTGCAACCTGATTTATTTTGAAATTAGCTAATAGTTAGCCTACTAAGCACTTACAAAGGACAAACAAACTTAGTATTGGATTTACGAATAGCTGGTTCAACGCAAAGTTTGATGAATAAGGGCCTGTATTTTTTAATAATCCTGTATTTTATGTGCTTTCTGATCAGTTCAGCATTGTGTATGTATTATCATGCAGTTAAGACTTTTTGTTATTACAGGAAATAGGGTCCACTCTCTCCTCCACCCACAGAGAGTTTAGTTTTCAGCAGTCCTTGTTAGTCTGAGCTCCTCCTAGCTTCATTGACCTGATGGATTGAGCCAACAGTCCAAGCTGCGATCTGTCAAAATGCAGCCACTGTGATGGTCGCCTGTACCTATGAAAGCAATGATATAGAGGTATTGGTTATGAGTAGAGAGTCACAGTTCCAGTCTTCCATCAATCTAGATCCCAAATCAACCAAGAAAATCAAACAACAAAATATATGTATATATATATGGTTTGATTGCTCATGGCTGGTTCTTACCTTCTGGTTTGTGCTCCATTGTTAATCTGAGAAACTGTCTCTGTCCTGGTGGACGTATCAGCTGCTCCAAACAGTTTGGCCCAGCGCAGCGCACCCTGACATGGACTCTCAGCCTGGACACAAGTGGATGTAACTGGGGTCTCATTGTCTTTCTCACCCCTCTTCTCTTCTTGCCTGCTGTCCATACTTATTTGAGACCAATTATCTGCATAATTCTGGCTACAGTCTTCCCCTTCAACCACACCATCCATAAGGTCAGGCTCTTTTGGCCACCACTCTGGAATAGGAGCTAAGAATGGACTCCTGTTAGTCTGCATCCCTCCGCAATCCTGCCTGATGTAATTCTGAGAACTGAGAGACTCTTGGCGATGCAGATCTGTCTGGTGTGAAATCTTAGTCTGCTGACTGTGGCTACTCTCTACCTTTTTGTCAGCTTGCAGTAGTGGCCAGCTGGTCATTAGGAGGGCTGAGCACGGCGGAGGCGGAGAAACACCCTGCTCCTCCGAACACAGCTGTCGGTTATGTAACAGTCGGGGCTCCAGGAGCAAGTTGAGATTAAAGGGCAACACAGAGAGCGGCTGCAGCAGAAGTAGCAGCTCCTGAAACAAGGGCTGACACTGACCCAGTGACATGGACAGGAATCCCCAAGAATGGTAGTATGTTGTCACCACATCTGTGGAGACAGTAACGGGTGTGAACGCACAAAGATCCAAACATATGCAATAATAATGTGTTATTAAGGCATTATTATTATAAATCCCACTGCTCTTCCTGGCAACAAACACCCTTCGCAGCATTTAAGTGCCAGGACTGGCCGGGAGACCATGTTTGTGCGAGATACCAGAAACCCAATCGGTTCAGGTCCTATCCCCTGACTAAAGGGCTTTCCTGACCCTAACGGCTCAAGGTCAAAGTCTAACCTAAACCAAGCAAAGCAGTGGGATCCATAATAACGCACAATTGAGCTAAATGCTAACATCAGCATGCTAACATGGTCACAATGACAATGTTAACATGCTGATTCTGAGACTTCATTTTTGTCTGGCAACAACAAAAAGCTTATTTCAAGGTCCACTTTTCGAGACCTTTCAATCACATGTCACAGCTTTCCTCAAAAGATCTCCTTACCTGTCATGGATAACAACTGAGATAAGATTTTTTAAGATGCTGGAGTTTAGCAGGTTAATGTTTATCGTGTTCATCATCTCAGGTTAGCATGCTTTGCATGCTAACATTTGCTAATTAGCACTGACACACATTAACACAAAGTTGATAAAGTAATGGACAGATACGAATTTGACCTGATAAAAGAGCTAAATGAAAAGTCAGGAGATCACCAAAGTTATTTAAATTAATTCTGTAGAGAGCATGAATATTGGTATTACATTTCATGATAGTCCTTTCAATCATTGTTGAGATATTATGAGTGTGGACCTTTTTACATTGTGCTTAGCTGCTAGTACAGAATATTGAGTGTGTGCTCACCTTTTTGACTCTGAAGGTGACTGAGCCAGAATTCCAAAGCTCTCAAGCTGAAAGAGAGCAAATAACCAACAAAATATGAATGCTTATATGTGCAGTAATTTCATCAACCTTCTTTAGCATCATTAGTATGATCAAAGGTAATCTTACTTAAGCAGGCCCATGATGAAGGCTCTCAGTCTCATGCAGTGGCTGCTGAGCTGGGGACATTGAGTGATTTTGGAGACCAGGCTGTGGAGGACCCTGGTGGATGGACCTGTTGCAGAGAGAGACCACTGAAGTTCATCAAAAAGCCCACAACAGTGTACCACAAACAATGCTGCTCCACCAGTACATCAAGCAAGTTCATTCAAGTACACCTTTGAATCACGATCACTCTAATTACATTTACCGATCCTAGTAGAGACCTCCACCACGCTCCAGGAGTGGTTGCGGCGCTGTCCGATGATAAAATCCAGTTTGTGATCCCTAAGACCGTCCTCTAAAATATTCTGAATTGCTGGACACAAATGTTCCAGGGCCAGACCGGCGATTGTGGGACTGCAAGAGCTGTTACCCAGACGCATCTGTGGCAGAAGAAAAGAAATATGATTCCCTGCTGACACAAGTTATTTGACTCCAGTCCTACAATGTAAATAATATCAGTTCAAGCTGCTTAGCTGTGCCAAATTCAAACCTTTTCTTCAGGCTCTCTGCTGCTGCCAAAATGAGCCATGATCAAATCCACCGCCCTGCTCACAGACCTCAGCAAACCTAGGGACATTGGACAAGGAAAGAGGTTGGACGAGCTGAAGTTATAATTAATGCTTCATACATTGTTTGGGCGGATACAAAACATTGATATATTAACATATATAGTAAATGTGATAGATTGTGAATCAATTTTTTATGTCAGTTCTGTGTATTATTGACTGCTGAAAGTCTTTTTCTCATCAGATAAGCAGAAAATATCTGCTGGTGTGGTGGTATAACTTGTCTCCAGTACAAATCAACTTGTTTCTTGAATTTTCTATTCTAGTGCAGTATGCCTAGCCTTGTCCTTCTTGTCTGAAGACCCTTATTTCTCAAACATTCTTTAAACATGGTAGTTTGTATTTGAGTCAGGTTGAAATTATGTTACTGCACAGTCAGATGTTTTACTTGTTACTTGACAAAAAAAATGAAAAAACTTGCTCAATAAGACTTTCACCTCACTAACTGGGTCAGTGCATAGTAACATGAGAGATAACGTTCAGGGTTCATTATCATATTGCAGTAATGCAAATGTGAAACTGAAGCAAAGATGAAATAGTCAATTTTAGCACAAATCCTCATTGACTTGCTTTCCCTGGCTTTCTTTTTTCATCTCATACTGGCTAGCCTCTGCAAATGTCACGGTAAATTCTTTATGCATGTCGATGCTGCCTGTAGTGCTGTATCACACTGACTGTCCACCACATTGTTGATTATCCATCACAAAAGATTCACATTTATACAATCAAATTTCCACCGAATGGCCCATATGGTAAAATAAAATGACTAGGTGTGTTTATAAATCATTAGCTCAACTGCATCATTCTCCCTGTCGTCCTCTCTTGGAGGTTGCAGTCGCACATACATAGGCTACAGAGCAGAAGGCTCAGCCAATCCCGTGCAGGGAGAGTTAAAAATAGGTCATGTTTGAGAGGAAGCCCCTTCAGGGTATTGAAGGCACTGCTGCAGCACAGTGAGTTTTTATTGCTGCTCTCAACAGCCCATCACTGGATAGACAATCCAATCAAGGAGGAATCCAGTCTGCTGTTACTGGGTCACTTCAATGTATGGCATATACTGTTTTTAACATGTTTTACAGAAATTGATATCAGTCATTTATTGGCCTCACCTCTCCTCTGAAGATGGCTGATAGACATGGACTCATAAGATGTATCGGGTGAGAGGCAGAACTCGGTGGGCGGCCTGTCACTCAGGATCAGAGATTCACTGGGATGACTCTGACTTGGCTTCCCACAGAGCCCTGTAGAGTCCTGGATTTGCAGCCCAGAAGCCAAGGAAAGCAGACAACTCAAAGAGGAGAGAGGAGCTACAGAGGCGAGGGCAGCTGTAAAACTACTGTGAAAAAAGATGGAGTCAGCTGCAGGTGCAGCTCGGTACTGAGGGAACTTCTTTTCTGGTTGTACGGTTGTGGGAGGAGACAGGGACACCTGCAGGTTTGGGTGATGGGCGTCAGGGGTTAGGAGTAAAGTGGGTGGTGTATGAGAGAATATTGGATGGTGGGAAGTGTCGGTCTTATTGGGACTTTTGGGCTCAGTATTGGCATGGCTCTGCTCAGGGCTGAGGGTAATAAGGTCCTGGTAGGTGGGAATTTTAACAAGTTTGGACTGATTTGGGGCTGAAAAAGTGGTAGTTTGAGTTTTGCCTGAATATGGGCTTGTTTTATCTTGCTCTTGATCCAGTCTGGGCTTTGAGCTGCTTTGAGTTGGATCCAGGCTACTTTTTGATGTACATGGACTTGGGTGTGCTTGGATTCTGCTGGACTGGCTCCATGCACGTCTGCGGCTGAAGCACTCTGGACTTGGTGTGCAGGTGGAGCAAGTGTCAGAGCTTGAAGGAGCCTCCAAGAAGATAGGGCAGTGGTTGCCCATTGGTGATGACTGAAGATTAGAAAAGCATTGACTGCGTTTGCCCTTGAACTTGAGGCCTGGTTGGGAGCTACCAGACTTGCTGCTCTTCTGATTTATGTACTGCTCTAGAAGACAGCCCAAGTGCTGGGTCTGGGGTTGGCCTGTGGGGACCAGAACAAAGGGCTGGATGGGCAGCGAAGTTGGCCTCTGGGCCTTACTGTAGCGCACCACTGCATTTTCCATTGAACATGCTCCTGAGATGGAGGTAGAGGGTAAGAAAAATAGTTGGAACAGATGTTAGATTTACTTAATATGTTTTAAGTGTACAGCTTTTATTAATTTTTACTCATTAATGTAATTTTAGTTTTTATTTAGTTTATATGTGTGTATGTGTGTATATGTATGTGTGTATGTATATATATGTATGTATGTGTATGTATGTACAGTGCCATGTAAAGTGATTCTGTATATTTGAATATTTTCGACCTTTTGCCACATTTATGTAGCCTCAAATATAAATATATATAATTGTAATTTTTTGTGTGTAGAATCAACAAAAAGTGGGATACAATCATGAAGTGTAACGAAATTTATTGGATATTTCAAATCTTTTAAATAATATAAAAACTTGAGGATGATGGGAATTTACTTGTTAAGATACTTTGTGCGCCACCTTTGTTTCGATCAAGTGTAAGTCGCTTGGGCAATGCAACGAACGAATGTCATTTTTTCCTGATATTGTATCTTTGCATGTTTTGCTCTCTCACTTAAAAATGCAAGCAACAACTCATTGCCTTACCCTTCTCAGTATCACAGTGCTCCTGGTGCAGAATCACAGCGCTTGTGCCTTGGCATTTACTGCTATGTGGGCTACACTGGCTGGGGCACAATGAACAGGGCATGTGGAAGAGGTCTTGGATGCTTCCTGTATGTTTCTTACTGGAGAGGGTTTCTTCAGTGGAGGTGGTAGCAACTTGGTAATCATGGGTCTGAAACTGAGAGCAGTCAAACCCGGCACTGCACTGTGTGAAGGAGAACCTCTTCTCTTCAATCTCCTGATGCTGATACAGATAAAGACAAAACTGTTTTAGGTTTACACAACCAAATCACACATTTGATACTTGTCAAGATTACAAATGTATAACAAGAGACTCTTTATAATTGAGTTTATACTGTAACTAATGGCTTCAATCCTTAACTAATACTTTATGGATCAGTGATAAGCTGTGTTGTAAATCATTAATACATACTTTATAAAAAGACATCAAGTCTGCAGTAGTAACTGTCATTAATCAAGATAGTTTTTTATAATCTATCAAGTCTGTAGAAAAGCTTAATAAGTTTCTAATAAATGGATTTTGATGTGGGTGCTGCAGCTGTTTTCCATAGGTTAAGTGTTCAAACGTTCCATTAGAGGGGACTATTCCATTAACTTAAGAGCTAGCTAAAGAAATAAAGCAAGACTGATGCTTTACACAGTTCCCACAGTTGCTTGAATAAATTGCTTATAACTGATCTATAAATCATTAGTGCGTGATTTATTAACCACTAATAACGTGTCCAAATATGGTACTGAGATTTTAAAAGCTTGTAAGAAAGGTAATGTTCATACTTCAGAATACAGTACATACCATGCCTTTGTAAGCGTATTTCATTCAATTGTGTTATTTCCTCTTTCTTGTATTAAATGGTTGCTAATACCTATGTCATCTAATTCTGTACTGACAGAAGAGCTGTTTAATTGCAACATTACCTTATTGACTTCTTTGTGTTGTCCTTCCTTCTTATGATCAACAAAGAGGTGCTCAGAGGGAGGGAAGGGGCTACTTCTGCTCTGACCCTCGGGGCAGCTGGTGATGCTGGACCAGGCTGGACTGGGCGACTGGGAGGAGAGGTCACAAGTCACAAGCTTGTAGTACTTCTGGTTGGTCCCCATGGCCAATGTTGCCTGGCTTTGGAGACAGGCGGCCAGGTCTGATACCTCCAGCGAGGAGAGACCCGGGGGTAGTGGCTCCAGGGAGTAAAGATTGCAGTTAGAGTCGAGGCCCTGAGGAGAACAGCAAGAAGCAGAGGGGGTCACGTCAATCTCCTCTTTAGGGGGGCACTTAACTGTCATGTCATCATGTTGGAAGTCCTTGGCTGGAGTCTGAGGAACGGGCTGGAGGTTAAGGAACACAGATCCCTCAGATGACTGATAGGGGGGAACTGTGGGACTGCTGAGGTCATTAGGCGTGGCAGGTTTGTTGCTCCTGTTATAGATAGTGCAGAAGTTAACCAATACGCCATCAGAGCTGTTACAGGAGGAGTCGCTGACATACTCTGTGTGAGTGTTGGAGAACAGCTCTGGGGAACATTTGTGTTGGCTGAAGATGCAGCAGGACATGTTATCTATCAGTCTGTCTGAGTCCTGCTCTTCATAAGCCATCAATGTAATGCTAGATCTGCTCACATGAAAGCACTGGCATTCAGTCTGCAGTGAGTCTGGCAGGTGAGGCTGATTAGAGAGCCACTCTTGGTCACCCTCAGTACCCAACATGGTCACTTCATTGCCCCATTCGCTTTTCATGTCCCCTTGGGCTATTGTATGATTTTTGGCACCATTACTTAGAGGCCAGTTGGAATTTCCATGCAACACAAAAGAGGAGTCCTCATGATATCTGTGTAGATTATCTCCATCACTATCTTCATCTTCCTCGTCCTCATCCAGCCCTGTTTTGGGAAGGAATGAGTTGTGTGACCGCAGACTGTCTCTAGCTCCAGAGCTTTCCTTCTTCAGATGGGAACTCGTCTCCTCTGGTGATGAGTTGGAGTCGTACCTCCCGCTGCTGTCAATGCCCCCTTCCTCCTCTGCTCGGTCCTCGTTGAGACTACCGTAGCTGTTGGAAAAACGTCTTCGTCCACCGGCGAAGGCATGCTCTCGGTTCAGCGAGTCTTGCTCTGGGAGGGACACAGCTCGGGTCAGACCTACTGAGCATAGCCGACCGGGCCTCTTGGCCGAGCTGCACAGGGCCTGGACAGGAAGTTGCCAAGTGGGAAGCTGAACCACAGGGAAGTGGCACGCTATCAGGGTGTCCCCTGAAAGACCAGATGATCCAATCATACTGCTGAAACAGGCTGGACCATGGAGATTGTCTCCATGTTCCTATAATGAAAACCAGAAAGAATAAAATTGAATAGAATCACTTATAAGTACAATGAATCTACTTTGAATGTGCTATCAGTGATGCAAAAACATACGCATAAGTATTATGGCTCCGCGTAATGATAAAGTTGAACAGAGAAGTATTATACTCTATAAGTGATTCTGTAAGGGAAGTCTGAGGACAGTTAAGCATTAGGTTTAAACTCTAAGGCCCTAAGAACAGAGGTACCATCATGGACCATCTGAATTTGAGAGAAAATGTTTTCAGTTTTGCCCAGTTGGACCATGGAGACATGTTTTAATGAGACATGATAAATTGTTTGTTGTTGGTGTCTGCATATGAACTGTTTATGTTGATCTCCCTCTGCATTTACTTCTTGATTTTTGGACTCAATGACCCACCTAACTGTAATGCTGTAAAGTCTCAGTGCATCTTCAACTCTGAAGTAAAATCATCCCAACAGAATAGAAAGCATTAAAACATAACTTCAGGCAACTGCTGTCAGAGTCTGCTCCCTCAATTCACACCACTGGCCCTCCAGTCAAAGTCCTACTAGTGTTGTCTGCTTCTGGCCCTCAGCACAGCCTACCCGCCTCCATAATTCAGTCAACCATTAACAAACTCCTCCTCTCTTTCCGCCTGGGCCAACCACCGTCTCTCCCAGTTACTCAGCTGCTCTGTAACTAGGGCAGCTGCACTGCAGAGATGCTCCGCTGGCACTGCTAAGAGTAAATACACTTTCACATCAGTTTACTTAATTCAACGTGCTCCACCATATTCATACACATTGCTCCTGATTTTACAGACATCAATAATAATAATAATGATCATCATGCCTTCATGAAACACAACCATTAGGAGTATTAACAAAAGCAATTACAAAGCACATAAAATATTTAAAACTGGAGACTGCTGATGGCATTCAGTCATTACATAATCCTTTTAATTATTAGTAATAATTAATGTTGCTAGGATACAACCACACACCATTTACTGATATCTGCCTTCAGCAGTGTAACATAGTCTTGGTGCTACAGTATGTTGTGCATTTAAACTAGAATCATGTTAAAAAAATTCAATATTTTAGATGCAACATCCTCTGTTGCCAGACATTGTTAACATCAAGCAGCCATCAGTTCATAGACGTCACGCTGCTGTACAACTGTATGGTCATAACGTGGGTAAACAAACAACATCTGTTGCAGATGACCATGAAGAGTTAATCCTCTTTATCATCACATTGCTACAGTAAACAACATCTTACCATGGCAACAAATACATTAGGTCTAATAAACACATCAAATATGCTCAAAGGAAGAAATATCAATCTGATCACTTTAAAAACAAAAGTGGCTGTGGCTTGGTTGTGGGACTTGGTGAACCTTTCTTTTTGTTTTAAGATAATTTTTTTTATTGTTTTTTATATTTTTGAACATACAAAACAGACAAAAACAATTGAACAAGAACAACAACCCTCTCCCACCCCACCACAGGAATCAGGAATCACACCTTGCCTAGTCGCTTTCCTCTAATTCTTGTGATGTTGCATTTTTCCATAGGTCTATAGTCGATGACTTGGCTTTGTTGTGAACCTTTCTTCAGAGCCCCTAATTCAAACAACATGTAAAAAAATTTAAATAATAATTCTGCCCTACAACACCAAAGCCAGGTTTTTATTTTGGCACATCCATATATTGCATATATTTTATACAGTCTGTCTATTTCTCGTCTAGCATTCCCAGATATGATACATTGCAATATTTATATTTAAATGTGGCTAGCCATTAAGCTATTTAAAAAAGCAGACTATTGATTGGCACCCATAGTTGCACAACTCCACAGCAAAGCTCAGAAGGTAGTGCAGGTAAGTAATCATTGGGTTAGTGTCTTAGAGCAAGACACTGAATCCCCAACTGCTCCCAGTGTACTGTGTTTAGATGAAACCATCTGATTACCTTTGTCTAAATAAATCAATATGTTGTCATTTGATTATAAAGATGAAGGTCTCTCGTAATGTCATATGAGGAACAATATAGTAGTACTCAAGGGGATGGCATTACATTGAATCTTTTTTTATCCTGTGCCTGCTTATTTTCATCAGTTCAATAGTTCAATACAACAGGAAAGTAGGCCAGTTTGACTGATTAGTTGTTCTGCAGAGGACTAACAATTTGACTGCAAAGCGGATACAACTCCTGCGTATTATTACTACTTGGAGGTCCCCTAACTTGCAGCTCTGTCCTCTGGGTACTGGAGCACACTGAGATGGTTGTGATTAACTGAGCTATTTCACTGGAAATGTCTGTCAGGTCAAGTCAGCCATCTCACATGAGGGATGGGACTGTGTGGTTGTGTGAAAGCAAAGAGTCTTAGGTCCACTGTTGTGAATGTGTGTGTGTTGATTTTCATCATGAAAATGAAATATTCAAAGTGGCTAAAGTACAAGAGATGCACACATGCCAAAAGAACCACCCATGACAGAAGTAGCATCTCTCTCTCTCTCTCTCTCTCTCTCTCTCTCACACACACACACACACACACACGCTGATGCACACATACATATACTTAAATAAAGTAAAGACAAAAGATTAGAATCAATACAGCTGAATAATTGACTTTAAGGCAAAGTAGATAAAGCACATAAAAAGCTCCTGCATTTGAGCCATCACCAGCGAATATCCTGACATCCTTCAGTATTATCACTTACTTGATAACAGTCGTCAGTCAACGGTGATGTCCATCCTCTTCTTCCAGGTGATTTAAATACGTTTGATCTAAAATCATGCAACAAAACAATTCTTTAAAAAAAATAACGCGCGTGCTCGACGCACCTCTGACGTCAAAAAGTCATCACAAGGCTCATATTTTTAGCTCTATTACCTGATGTCCGCGATTAAAATCAATGGGTTACACGGGGAATTTATAACTATGTTTTGGCTTAATATGAAACTGGTCCGACATTGAGGTCCGAACAGACACAGCGGTCCCCACGCCGCCGCTTCAGCACCGCCTGGCAGGGGTTTTACGTCACGGAGGCTTTAACCAATGAAGAGGGGGAAGTGCCTGCCTTAAGTATCCAAGACACCGGGTAGGGAAAGAGTTAATTATAAAAGCCTTAATTAAAAAAAAATAAAAGAAGAAGAAGAAAAAAAAATTATAAAAATAGACATGAGTAGGCTTATGACAGCACAGTGCCTTAAAATTTGATTTTGATGAGTCACAAATATGAGATATAGCCTACTAAGGAAAAATCGTATCCTACTTATAATTCATTATACCAAATTCACATTACGGCCGTTGCATTACTTATGAGATATTTTATTAACCATTCCTAACTTTTCATCCTTTCATCATCAACATCTAAAAATAAAATAATGAGAATAATGAATCCCCACATCAGTAACAAATAATTTTAGCATTCTTGTAGAACTATTCAGTCTAAAATTCCTAAACCATTGTGGGGTCCAGGGACACTAAACCTGGCTCAGCTCGCCCTCCAGTGGCAAGGATGAGTCAGTGTTCAGCTATTGACGCATCTATTTTCAAGGACGGTTGTACAATATGTGTCATGTGGTTACCTCTATTATATATTGTAGGTAAACTTAACATCTAAAGCCATAACCCACATGTTGGCAATATTTTTCTGTAAAAGGCATCCCAAATAACCCAAGAGAGTTCATTAGCGAGTGGGTGGGTGCGAGGAGCCTGAAGGCAGCACCACCTCAACATGAAACGTAATCCAGAGCACATGCACACTCATTCCATGTGAGCATAGATTCCATCAGAGGAAGCCTGACCAAGTCTACCACGTTAACCTGTTTAAGTGCTGGACTGAGCAACAAACATTAGTACAGCAGTGGACAGATATCAGAGGTCAACAATCTTTTTACCACATCTGATCAGCTCTCCTCATCAACACAAGGCATTAAAGAGTTCAGAGCAACTTTGAACTCAAATTCTCTTTAAACCACACATACACTACGAAGAATTTAACATATTAACACGGTCAAAAATATCCTCA
The DNA here is from genome assembly GCF_010015445.1 of Perca fluviatilis. Classification (NCBI taxonomy): domain Eukaryota; kingdom Metazoa; phylum Chordata; class Actinopteri; order Perciformes; family Percidae; genus Perca; species Perca fluviatilis. The sequence goes on along the minus strand of NC_053128.1, from coordinate 17,607,735 downwards.
CAATTCCCAACCACACTATCCACTTCATTCATTTAAGTTTCCTGTCATTTTTCACACAGATGGGCAATATTTATTTGAATTTTTTTTCCAGTACTTTATCACAAGAGTGGTTGATGGAAAAACAGCATTAAATAATTAATAATAATTCAAAACATGTAAAAGCAGTGAGAAAAAGCTTGGCCCTTGGTCAGTGAAGAGCTAGGAATCACAGCATCACCACCTTGTGGAACATGCTCTTCAATGCATAAATACAGAAATATCTCATTTCAATAAAGAAAATCCCAGTCATGCTGTTTTTGTATTAAAACCAAAATCAAAGTTGTCATCTTCTTCCATTGCATTAAAAGAGTAGAAGGAACTGTGAGGAATATTTTAATTGGTTCTGAACTTGTTACATACAACCGCTTGAAAAAATATAAAGGTATAGTTGAATATCTACAATATGTACAAATAAATAAATATATAATAATAATAATACAACATGAACCAATAAACCCAGTGTCGCACAAACTTTGCATGAGTATTTATATTTTCTTTTAAAAACATGTTATACAGCCTGTCTGATGTCCTGCACGTGTTTTAGACAAACAATTCAATTATAGAAGTCAATGTTGCTCTAGATGTAAATGCAGCACTTACAGCTCGGTTTACTGCAGTGCCAGATCAGATTACTTTAACTGAATGCACAGATAAAGTCCGATAAAGTGCCAGCAGGTCTTGAGTTCAAGCCAGAATATAACAGCAGTAATTTCATACAGGGTTCATTTTGAAACAGGTCACTTTGGTCCATAAGGCAGATGTTTGTTTGTCACCCTGGGAGTTTTGTTTGTGCATCCTCTTCAGTTCCAGAAGGAACATATATTTTTCCTGCAAAGATAAGGAGCAACTTTATTGCAGTGTCATTACTTTCTGACTTTGTCCACACCATGCAAAATGCACGTGGACAAAACTTCACACACTCCAAAAATACAGTACAGAAAGGTTATTGCATACAGTCTGTGAAAACTACAAAAAGGAACATTATGCCATTAGGAGGAACATATCTGCTTTCACATTAATGACAAAACTAATGTCAATTACAAATGTCTGTTGATTACTTAGGTTTCAACATGTCCGAGAGGCTCTGCTGTACCTGCAGTATTTTGTGCCACACTCTTCATGATCCCTGCAGCTGGCACCCACGGGCTTCATGCTGTTCCAACGCCACAGGAGAGAGCGTTTGGTCCGCTGGATCAAACCATTCCAGTCTTCAGGTACAGGCAGTGAATTGACCTGTGAAGGCAAATATAAGATTCTTTAAGAATTGTGATGTCCCTCATGACGAGTGCTGATAAAATCAAATCACATAAAAAACCAAAAGACATGTTCTGTATTAGCACAAAAGAGATAAAGCATACTCTCAGGACATAAACAGTAACGGAAGGTTATTAACTTACCTGAAGGGCACAGATTAGAGACAGAAGAACTAAGAGAATGATTTTTTCCTGGAGAGTTCTCATGCTGTTGCAGATCAAGTTCAAGAGCGATGCAGTTCAAGAGCGATGCAGTTCTGCGGCGGGGCTGGTGTGCTGTCCCATGCTACTTGTATTAAAGGCTGGGGAGGAGTTACCCTTTGACAGTTATGAAAGATTAATTCTCCAATTTGCTATTTTAATGACTACGGGTGAGATTGGTCAGAGAAGCTGATCTTAAGTCAGAGCCAACGATACAAACCTCTATGAACAGTGGTACTTATCAGTTTTATAACGGCAGGCAAAGTCAAAGTTTATCTGCGGGGAGTCAAAGTACACTTTAACCCTGTAATTGAGGACAAATCCACGTCGGAGGTATCTATGTGAAACCTTAAAAGGACTGTAGAAATGTATCGATCCACCTATTTACTTCACCTAGTCTCCAATTCATCTGAGCTGCATGGTTTGGACTGTGGAAAGAAAACTGAAGGAAATCCATGTGAACACATGGAGAACATGAGAAGTCCACATAGAAAAATCAAGGTCCAAGACCCCTGGACCATCATCCTAAGATGTGACCGCTTACCACTAAGCCACCTTACTGTACATGAATGGTCCTCCTCTTGAAGACTTACGTTAAATGTGAAGCTAAAGCCAGCATGCAGTTAGCTTAGCTTACCATAAAGACTTTGACTCTGGCCAAAGTGAAAAAAAAATCCACCTACCTGCACTTCTAAAACATTTTATTTTTGTAAAAAACAACCAATTGTCATCTTATGTGGAGTTACGCGCTGAAACACCGGGCCAGTGAGCTCCAGGAGTTCTTACGGGGTTCCTAACAACCTCCATGCACTCGGCCAAGAAATAGTTCCAGCACGTATCTCCACCTAAAACATTTTTTTTTTATTGCTGTTGGTAGGTAGATTTTGCAAAGTTTGGACAGAGCCAAACAAGCTGTTGTCACCTGCTTCCAGCCTTTGTGCTATGCTACGCTGATCACCTTCTGCCTGTAGCTTCACGTTAGCGCAACTTTTCAATAACTCTCGGCAAGAAAGCGAATACCAGTACACGCATTTCCCAAAACACTGAACCATTTAACAAAACTCTTCCCTGAATAAAGATTGATAAACAAACCAAAAACTATATTGAGCTGAAGAGTAGCTAAAAATTTGAGCAACCTTACAGTAGGCGGTCGAGTTGCATTGTGGGTAATGTAGGTGTCAGGTGTTGATGTGAAAGAAGGACGCTTGGAATAAAAAAAGAAAATATCTCACATTCTGCTGGCTGGATTGCAATTATCATTACTATTATGAAAGTTATTTTATTTTAGAGAAGAATATTTTGTGGTAGTTAATTCTCAAATGCAAAAGGGTTAATAAAAAAACATTTATGTTTAAAGCAGGTTTGTAGGTGTCTGCCTTTCAAATACAACAGTTCACAACACTTGCAATGTGTGAAGGAGGAAATACAAACAGACCTTTAGAGAGAATGTGAAGCACACCAGGTTTATTAAAGTTGTAGCAAATGGCAAGACAATGTGCATATGTTAATGTGACCTATTGAAAATACGTTAACAGTGATTACATATTGATTTTACTATGTAGGAGTAGAAGTGTAAACCATAATCTCTGATACATATGAAACACAGACCAAAACAAAATAAACACAAGACAGCCTGTCAGTGATGTGTGTGAAACAGTGGTTATTCAACGAACAAATTACACATTGTAGTGACATTCTATGTAGTTCTGGACAGAAAATCTTGCCAAACTTCAAATGAAGTTAAAATAATCTGATAAAATGCTGTTTAGAAGTGCAGAATGTAACCATAAAAATAATGTGCAATTCCTAGTGGTTAAAAAGGAAAAACGTTTAATAATTTTATATTTGGCAAAATATTTATCAGTAGTGTCACTAGCATAACACAGTTTCATACACGGATTTTAGCATAATATCAGTAGAAAAACTAAAAATCCCACATTCATGTCTAATTGGAATTAGTGAAAAGAGAATATTGCACAGCGCTTCACACCATCATTTATACTATTTGGATGTGATTCCACATTATATTATTTACATATATCGTGATTACTGGATTTCCACTGAAGGTTACACAGAGTACATGGTTTTTAAAAGGAAGCGGAGTTCACTATAGATTAATGAGAATAAAACATTAGGGGCGCCCATATATAGAGGTTTACTCCTCAACGGAGCGGGCCCGGGTTCAACTCTGACCTGCGGCCCTCTGCTGCATGTCATCCCCCCCTCTCTCCCCTTTCATGTCTTCAGCTGTCCTGTCAAATAAAGGCCTAAAAATGCTCCAAAAAGAATATTAAAAAAAGAATAAAACATTATGCGTTTTGCACAGTTTGACTTTGTTATTGACAGAATATTTGTCTTGCATTAAAACAGCAGTTCTTGTTACTGATGCCTCAAAAATCTGACCACACCGTGCTAAAAATGGATTATTGGCCAATTTCTAAAAACAAACACTGACAGTGTTCCTTCATCACTATTTTAGTTCTGTAGCCATTCATCGCGCACACACACACACACACACACACACACACACACACACACACACACACACACACACACACACACACACACACACACACACACACACACACACACACACAAACACACACACACACACACACACACACACACACACACACACACACACACACACACATTCCTGGTGGTTGTATTTGTTCAGAGCTGACTCTTCAGACAATTTAAATTAGATTGTGTAGGAGATTTAAATTACTCAATTCAAATAGTTTCAATCCAATATCCCATATTTGGCAGTAAAAAAGAAAAATATTTAATTTAAAAAAAGACGGATTTCAGCATCCTTACAACTGACTTGTAAGTATGACATTAACCCCAACCCTGTAACAAACCTCTTCACTTTGTTTCCTAAAACCATTTGATTTAAAAAACGGATTAAAAGGTGGAATTGTGGTTATTAATGCAAACTATTACTTGGGGGTTAATGGTAAAAAAAAAATTCAGATCCATTGAAACCATGAAATGTGGAATTATACTGCAAATATGGCAATCCTCCTCCTTTTACATACTGTTTGGTGCTATGATGAGAGCAGGGGCTGTCGTTCAGCTGCAGTGCTCTGAAAAATGAAACCAGATACCAAAATGTTACTAAAAATGTCCCACTTAATATCCCACTACAACATTATCTCTGAATAATAATAAAAGTAATGTTTTAGGTTTTTTTTCTACATGACATGAAATGATTACTCAATGAATGAATTAGTCAATCAACAGAATAATAATAATAATTAATTATTAACAATTCTGATAATCCGTTAATCATTAAAGTACTTTAGTCAAGTAGTAATAGCAGATATTGTCTGGCTCAGTTTTCCTGTGTTCTTAACTTCAATAGCTTATCTATGGGTTTTGGACTATTCAGCATTATTTAAACAAAACAATTTATTTTGACATTCCATAGACTAAACAATTAATCAGTTAAAGAAAAATATTATCAACAGATTGATGGATAATAATAAAAAAGAATTTTTAGTTGCAGCTCTAATGACCACACATACTCATTTAATGTCCATCTCAAGCACTCACCTCGGGGACCTTCTGTCGACACATCAGAAACATGAAGACTCCTCCCAGAACGATGCCTAGACCAATCAGCATGAATGGAATGTTCGCCACGACATTCTGCTTGACAACAATCGCCTTCAGCTTCATGGCTGATGCGTCGTCAATGACGACGCTCTGAGAAGATGGAAGGAGAGCGTGATTAGAGGTTCAGTTCAGCACAACATAAAAACACTGAACAAAGAGAACACCACCAGAGGTAGAAAAGAATTTTTTTTTTACATATACATATATATATATATATATATATATATATATATATATATATATATATATATATATATATATATATATATATATATATATATATATATACATACACACACACACACACACACACACACACACACACACACACACACACACACACACACACACACACACACACACACACACATACATACATACATACATATATATAGTTATTATGCCATTGGATGACCACATGACAAAACTGTTGTATGTTTTTGTACCTCATTGATATAAACCACAGGAAAGATCACTGTCCTCATGTTTCCTGTTTGACTGAAAAAAAAGAAAAGAAAGAAAATTATTCACAATAATATACCTACTATCATAATTATGAATTTTTGTTGTCTTCATTAGTAATGTGAACATTCGTCTATGAGTTAATGAATAGATGGCAAAGAGACATTCAGACAACTGTTAATGTCTTCCAACAACTTTCGGTTGCATGCTGTTCATAGTGTACATTTAGTTTGTGTAAATATAGTTTGACAACATGTACATCTGTTAGGTCTGGACTCAAGATTATATCAAGATCGTTTGTTCCTTAAGATGCCAAGTAGATGCATAACAAGAGAGCCACAACTGTACAAAAGTCCACTAATAATGATGATGTTGGCAAAATTGCTTTACAGTTCTTACTGGCAACCCGTCATCTACGTTTTCAATTTCATTAAAGCCAACATGACGACAGTGGGGTTTATGACAAAAGGTGCCGTAACAAGAGACCGATGACGGCAACGAGCCGATTACCTGAAGGTGGGAATTTTCTCCACGTAAACGTTGACCTGGAGCCGCTTCGCTGCTTGCAGGATGATTCCTGTCAGCTGCAAAACAGATTTAAATTTTGTTTAAGAGAAACTTAACACCACCGACCTGTGTGCAGATGTATACTAACTAGGGGTGCATGATATATCAACTCAATATCGTTATCGTGATATCACGTTGCGCAATATTGTATCGAAAGTGTCGCACTAAGTACGCAATATTTTGTTGATTTTGTGGAGCACTGCGTCCCGTCCGTTGACTGTGTGGCTTAATTGTGTTCGATTTAGAGCCCGCTTGAAACGTTATAATGATCATCATTTCATGGGCCAGTTACTGTGCCACTTGCACATGTTAGTGCACGTCAGTGAATGGGTCCACTACGTGACAAACCCTATGGAGCGTACCACGTGTGTGCATATTTCGACAGATTGACAGTGTAAGTTAAGAAATTGATAAAGACAACAAAACGGAACGAATCAGAGAAGCGAAAGAAAAGTTGTGTCCTGTTCTCTTTATATATTTTATACTGTACAACCAGTAAAACATGTCCCGTTCTGTAGACAGAAAGGTCCTTATTTATTTATTTATTTATTCATTCATTCATGTTGTACCAGTCCAATAGGACAGTCAGTTGAAATAAAGTATGTAAGAAAACTTGTTTAATTTGTTATAAATCTATTTTGATGCATTTTCCTGTAACTTTTGTAATTTTACATGTTTAAAAATATCAAAATTAATATCGATATCGCAATATTCATAATCAATATCGCAATTTCACATTTTGTCAATATCGTGCAACCCTTATACTAACATTGTCATTATGTTCAAGATCGTTAGGCTGCAAACATTTTTTAGTAAATGTACTTTAATAGTCTGGCTGGCAGAAATGTACATTAATTGCAATTTTTTTGCAAATCGCAGGGGGGCGCGCAATATTTGTTGCAAAATATGTGTCAAACCATTCTGAATTAAGTATGGTTGTGCTACAGAGACGTCTCGGCCTACAAATCGTATCTTACAGAAAATCTTTGCTTGGTACAGTATCCTTGCAAAAATAATTTAATTTATTTTTATTTTAATATTTTTTTGATGAAAATGATCATTCCTCAAATCGTGCAGCCCTAATGTCCATACAACAGAAATGAAATCTTTTTTTGTAGTTGGTCCAAATGAAAATCACAGGCCTGAAGCTGGCAACGGAGGTGGTTAGCTCTACCCATGAAGTTGTACAGTGCACTGTAACCCAGTGCTAATGACAGAGACTTTGAACAATCTCAGTAATCTCATGCAGTGGCACAGTAAAAATGACAGTGTGCGGGAGGATAAACAGACAAAACAGTAGCTTGTTTACTGGGTTCAAAGATGAATGCCACCACCTCACACATCTGGGCTAATAAAGTTCATATGAATTGGTTTGAAATGAAAGTGTATGTGTCACAGTTGCATGCTGGGTTCGGCAAATTGACTAATTGTTCTGTTTTTTTTTTTTTTTGTTTTTTTTTACAATTAACTTAAATATATATATAAAAAAAAGGAGTACTTTTTTTATTTTAACATATTTATGTCTCAACTGTTTATGTCTTTGTAGTCGGTTTGCTTCTTTCAGGAGTATTCTTCACTGATTCACAGGATTAAAATGACATTAAATCTACGTGTGAGATGCTCAGCAACACATTGTGCTCCCGGAAGTGTTTTTTGCCAGTCTGCTTCACTTTATTATGGATTTACCACAGGACAAGTTATTACAGTATTACACATGATAAGAGCTGTAAGGAGCTTATCTTTGGTGACAGCTCCGTTCCACCTCTGGTTAATCTTTAACCACTGCTTACCACTGCCTCGTGTGTAACCACTGGCTAGCGTTCACAAAGCTGAGATAGTTCATCATCTAGTCGTAAACATGAATGTCGTCTTGGTGCAATGTTTTAAACACAAAAGTTTTCATATCAGCTTCCTACATTGCAACAATTTTTTCTAAAAAAGGAATCATATTAACAACATAAGGGTGTAAAGTAAAGAAAGGCTTTTAAAACAACGTGTAAACAAATAACATCTTTAAAAGCTCCGCTCAGAAATAGGTTTTGCTTACTGTTGCTTCACTCGGATGTTTAGGTTTCACGGTGCAGAATGACGTATGAGCAGAGATTGACACTAGGGGCCCTATTTTAACGATCTGAAATGCAAGTATGAAACGCAAAACGCAAGTAGCTTTGTGGGCGGGTCTCGGGCGCTGTTGCTATTATACCGGCGGGATAAATGACTCTTTCGCCCGACGCAAATCTAAAATGGGTTGGTCTGAAGTAGCTAGGTGTGGTTTGGGCGTAACGTCCAATAAACCAATCAGAGCGTCATCTCACATTCCCTTTAAGAGCAGGCGCGCTTGTTCCATGGCGGATTGCTATTATGACGGCGGATTTGCCTGGCGCACGCCAGCGGGAGCTGTCCGAGATGCGGCAAAGTAATAAATGTCTTGGCCGGGTGGCGATGTTGCTGCGGCCTCTCGGGCGCATCTCCTCAAGTGGATAGGATTGCTGCAGCCATGGAGGTTCCAAACGCACCACCTGCACCTGTTGTGCCCCTTCCTCCTCCCCCCACTCCATCTCCGTCCACCCGCTCCACAAGGAACGCATCGCGCATTACTCCAGATTCACCAGATTCCGCCGGAGTGTCCAATCCCACCGTAGTTCAACATCACGTCTCCTTAAGTCCTCTAATATTTCCTAATTAATGTCATCAACACATCCATGATTCATGGAAACAGACCAAAGAACACAGCCACAAAGCCACAAAGAATGCTGCGACTTTTTGAGGATTGTACTGTAAAATGCCTCCTGATCTATCCAAACACTTGAAGCGCATTTTCAGTAATATTTTTCTTTGTAATTATGTATGGTTTGCAAAAATGGGAACTGCTGCGTCCGTGTAGATGAGAGAAGTGTATGCGCGTTGTGCACACGCTACATTATGGCCAAGCATGCGCCCCTAAAATAGCATCTGAATAACACGCTACTGACTTTAGACTAGCGCCACTGACTTTAGACCAGGTTTTTCCTGGTCAGTGGCGGAATTGTTTTCTGAAACTGCAAAATAGCACCAGGTAACGTTTTCGCTGAACCGCCCCCGGGAGCGCAATAGGGATGCACCGATCCGACTTTTTCAGTCCCGATACCGATGCCAGGGCTTTGTGTATCTGTCAATACCCGATACCGATCCGATACCGTTGCTGAATTAATAATAAACTTTATACCTTCCACTTTATACCTTCCTTCCACCATGTGGAAGAGAGCACCAGACTTTCCTAACTAAACATTACTTTCCTTACTAAGACAAAATAACATAGATGTAATGTATTGAATTCTTATTTATTATTTATTTAAAAAACAACTGTGCATTCAAATCGAAAATATAATGTTTTCAAACTTCTTAAAATAAATTTAAATAAATAATAATGGGCCATCAATAATGGGCCACCTTTTATATAGGCTTATAATGGCTTATTCTACTGTCAGGAGTACATAGAATATCTCAAAAACATGTTAATGTCATCATGTTTACTAAAAGCCTTCATTAAGGGTTTGCTTGGCTCCACGACATTATACAATAACTTTATATGAAGGAGAATCCATGAAACAGTTACAGAAGCTAAACTATTTGTATTGTGCAAACTGCAAAGTAGTAAAATAAACTCAAATCGAATGAATAGCCTACACCTACAAACAACTTTAACACGGTTTCCCTTTCAAAACTAAATAGTTGTAAGCTAGTTGTATAAACACTACCTTGGCCACAGGTAAGTTAGGTTGTTGTAGTGTGGTTGTAGTGGGCGAGTGAACGTAGCTCCGCTGTCAGCCTCCTTCGCTGTTTGAAGGCAAGGCGAGGCAAGGCATCTTAAATCCAGTGTTTTAATCATTGCTCTGAACCGTCTTTCTCAACGGTCTGTAGCGAGACCGGAGGTGGATTACGTTAATAATGTTGCTCCGCTGCATGCTTGAAGTGACAGGTCTTTAACGTTAGCACGGCCGAGTAACGTTAGAGCGACAGGCAACAACAGTGGCTAAATTATGTCCGATTTGTTAGAAACAAAAAACTTGGGAACAACAGACGGCTCCTCTCTTGAGCACACGTTGTTCTGGTGTATCTCCGGTCTTTCTTCATCCTCTAGCTAACTTTCTTCTTGGTTCTTGTGCAGTACCGACCGGAGCCTCTCCCAGCTTAACAGACTGTTATGCTACCTGGCTAGCTAGGCTAGCAGCTGTAATGTTACCCAGCATGCCATTCGGCGGTGTAGCTAAATTTTTGTAAATGTAAAATTATTAGTGTTAGAAAGTCTCAAATTGTTATATGCTTTGGTTTTTTATCCTTTTAAGAGAGTTAGTTGTGGGTTATTAATTGTTGTGTTATAAAGTTACTACCATGAGTGAGAAGGGTACGCAGTTAACAGGGGTCCCGGTGCTGCGGCTGAGTGAAAAAAAAGAAAAAAAAAAGAGAGAAAAAAAACTGGATCGGCCCGTGGATCTGTTAATTTTTCCGATCCACCGATCCAGCTATTTTGTCAATATCGGGGCCGATACCCAATCCAGATATCGGATCGGTGCAACCATGGACCGCAAATACATTCCCTAATTTACCGACGTGCGTCTGTGGAGGGAAAAGTCCACTGTGCGTCGGGTGCAAAATAGGAATGATACATGCTTCGGTGTACAAAGGCAATTGCGCTGAGTGCAAGATAGGGCCCTAGAAGTGTTTTCAAAATAATCTGTTGAAGACCAAAAGTTTGAAGTGGAAATTTGAAACTTGAAACCTCCACTGCGCACCCGCACACATTATTTTTTTACATATTGGGGATTTTTCAGTGAGAGACAATGAGTAGACGTAATTATAAGAATGTTAAACTAGTTCATTTAACTTTTTAAAATACCAGACACAAAGTTGTACTCCAAGGCAGCAGAATCTTTTTATATGTCTTAAAACATGTCTTTAAAAATTAAAGTAGAAATTCCTACCGGATTGATAACAATCGTAGTCTGGTGTTCCTCCTTCTTAGGCCTCATGCCAAATACATCCTCAACATATTTCTCATCTGCCTGGTAGAAGTGTGGTGGAGACATTATGATGGGAGCTCCTGGACACACAAACAGATTCAGTTAGAATAACATTATGAAAGATACTTAGCAGAGCAGATTCAGAAAAAATAAACAGTTTGTGATGAAACATCTTTTAAAGAACATTTCCCTATGTGACACAATGAGACGTTCCTCTGGTTGTTCATACAGACCAGCTGCTACATCAGTAGGCTACACAGACAGAGAGAGGGAACGATAGCCCCACCGACAGTCCTCCTCAGTGGGTAATCTGATATCCTCGCAAGATTCGGAACGTCAGCAGTAACGCGTTGTGAACTACTCCCGGTGAGTTTTAACTGTTTTGGTCTACAAATGCTCCCACACTGCCGATTTAAGCCGCATTTTTGGCGGATACAAGGCTGGAATGTGAGTTCCACATTTACATGTTACAGCTCTTCTTCTCAACGCTTCTCAACGCACTCACACGCAAAACAAACCAGCGCCTTGCGAGATTTCACCGTATACACAAATGTGACTCGCAAGATTCGTTTTGACAGGGTAACAATGACTCAGGACACCACAGATATTGTAGTTTCTACACTTCTTAGGGTTATGAAACTGTAACGTAATGTAACCATGGTTATGGCAAAATTGGTTCATCCCGACATCCCTACTTCCTACCTTGTTTACATAGGCTGACATTCAGTACGCCAGAGCCCAGGCAATTTCCAGTAGGGACACAGAAGCCTGCGTTGGCTGGGTTCACGGTGTGATTGGCAAACACCTTGCTCGGGGGACTGAAGAGATACCCAGGGATCCCCTTCACTGTCACATCCTCCTCATACAGAGCGTACAGAGACCTTGGAAACAGAGTCAGATGCTGGTTAATCTTTGCAGGCACAAATCAATTCTGTAAAGCTGGAAAGGCAACAAGGGTGGGGGTTTTGCGCAAATTTTGTTCATGAGTTATGTGGTAAGCTGAAAAAGAATGACTCCGTAAAAAAGAAGCTGAAAGCAACACTTCATTTTATATCACCTAAAGCTGAAAAGGTCAGCTGTGCTCAATAGGCAACCAAACAAAATTAAAGGCAAAATGCATTGTCTTGCCTAAAATAAATTCAAACCGTTGAAAGAAAGAAAATCAAAACAAAACCCCATTAACTAAGAAGGACTTTAAGCTAATAAAGAAAAGCCAGAATGAGAACTTAAATGGGGTCAAATGTGAAAGCTATATATATATATATATATATATATATATATATATATATATATATATATATATAAAAATAATGAGTTGGTGCATGGCCAATTACATTTGTGGAACATATTTAGTCTCCCAGCAGCACAGTCTTTAGCCATCTGTAAATCACTTTGCAATCTACTCACCTGCACAGGTCAGAGGAGAACATGTAGAGTGTCTCATTCTTGGTGATGACTGGATGGAAAGATGCTCCGTTGGTTCCATTGATCATATTGCACTCATCAGATGACCACCAATTCAGCTTGCTGCAAGCATACACACACAAAAATGATATTGGTAATGCTTTTTTTGTTTGTTTTTATATCAGATTTTCATTTATGAATTTAAAAACCCAGGAGTTTTGGGCATTAACAATGCCCAACACCCAACCATTTCATAATTTTCCTTTGTCAGTTTAAGTGAAGGACTACTAACCAATTTGTTAGGCAAAACATATGTTGTTTAGATGTTTTAAATAGTGTGGGCTTGAAAAGGCTTGGTAAACCCTGCTGCTCCTTTTCCTGAACAGCAGTCCTTTGTGTGTTTCAGAAATAGTTTGACATTTTGGTCTTTGTGCTAAGATAAGCTAACCTCTCCTAGATGTAGCTTTGTGTTTAACTGATACGAGAGTGGCTCCAATATTTGTATTCAAATCAAATATGTGTATTGCGTCATATCAACTGTGATATGACAATGTCAGAAAAGAAAAAAAAAAGGATTTGCTGGAGGTGAGAAAAGACAATAACCTTTCACCGTTCCATGTATCCACTCTGGAAAAGTCCTTGTAGTTTTGCTGTCCAGTGAAGAAGACATAATCACCATCGTTGGAAGCATTGGTCTATAGGAAAAAGAGGAATGTTTAAAAAAAAAAAAAGCTCCCACACAAGAAACCTCTTGATTTTCTGCAATTATAAAAATAAACTTTCTGGCCAATTATCCTGTATATTTTCAAACTCCAGTCTGTAAAAAGTGTACAATAGTATATTAATATGCTTAAATGAGACCTTATAGAAGAGTCCGAAAACATCATCCAGGTCAGGTTTAAAAGTTCTGAGGGCTTTGAGCAGGCCGTCTTCATAACCCCACAGCAGCTCTCCCACTGTGTGGGTGGTAAACAGGCCTTCCCCGGTGCCCTTCATGTAGGAGGAGATCAGATTGGCGAGGAAAGCCTGGTCCTTGAATTGCTCCATCACCGTCTACCAGGAGAGAGAAGGGAAGACAACCTGTTGTGTAACGCACTGATAGCATAAGCTCCTACAATTAAACTACTTCATTTCTGTTTCAAATAAAGTTGAATTAAAAAAAAAATAACTTAAAAAATAACTTTTTTTATTTTACTCTTTTGTGGCTGCCAAAATCATCCAATAACTTTTTGGGGAGGGGAGTCAGTGATTCATTGTACATTATGGAATAATAGCTGTACTGTATACTTTATTAATCCCACAAGGGGAATTACAATGTTAACCCGTGAGTGTGTTGTTACTCCATATGGTGAAGTACTTATTTGTTTTAAAAGCAATGTTACTCATTGTAATTACACGGAAGACATATTAATCAATTGATCTTCAATATTTTACTTTAAAAATATTACGCAATACTAGTGATTTTACGTTCTGTGCCGAGGCTTCAAAGCGTGTGTCGAGAAATCCCGGAAGTTTTCCATGAAGCGTGTACCGAGGCTTGTATCGTTTTAGCCAAATGACGTCATTGATGACATCTGAAGCCTCGCTGCCTGTCCATAACACATCACTGGTTTAGGAAGTGGTTTGAATCTACATGGTTTTATTACGCATCCATGATCTACACAAGCACATTCACTGCCCTCTGCCCAGTTAAACCACTTTACAGTTTTAGAATACTAATATTGCCTCTGCTGCTATTATAATATTATGACCGAATGATTGATTTGCACACATTTGATAGACACATTCCTCTCAAGGCAATCCGTCTATCAACTTTGTTATCAACTGGTATTGCTAGTAGAGCAAACCCCACTGTGAAATCCGATCTGCTTTAATGGAACCCGGTCAACTTGAGTGTGACGTCATTCCCAGCCCTGGCTTCCGATTTCCGAGGTAAATGGAACACACTTCTACACTATAAGTGAAGCCAAAACATCTTGATCGCCCCCTGCTGGCAGGCTGCAGTATAGGTCATAATTCCCCTACATGTCAGTTGGTGGGACATGGCTCAAACTGAAAAGTCAAAGTACATGTCAAATAATTTTTTTCCCAGAGATGGTTTCTGTCATTTTGGTAGTTCTTATCACACTGTTAGTTCAAGTGTTAATTTTTTTTAATCAGTTTGGTTTTCATTAGTTATTTTATGCTATTAAAACAGGGTGAAGCGTCATGATTGACAGCTGTGACTACTCGCGATTGATGGGGCGGGTGTATGTGCGGGACTTGGATACTGCAGCTCCACCGCCAGATCTCTACTGCACAGACTCTGTACAAGATGGCAACGCCTGTATCCGTGATACGTTGGCTCATTTTTGTACAATGGGAGGAACTGAAAATGCGTTGTTTTTTTACAGTCTATGATTCTAACACCACTCACCATTGCAGGGATGTTGACTGTCCTGATGAGGTCACTCTCTGGACCTCGGGACATGTTACGCTGGAATATGTAGGTCTTAGTGTTGACAGCTGCTACTTTAGTGCCATTATCCTGGAAGTCCACTTGCTCCATAGGCCGGTACTCTCTGTGTAGAAAAATATAGAACCAACAGGGTTAAGGCCATTTTATGGTTCTGCGGAGGCTCCACGCAGAGCTTTCGCCGTAGCCTACGTAAGTGCCCTGATGTTTATACTTGTGCACTGGTGTGTGTGCGTCGAGCTGGCATATCTGTGTGTGTGTGTGTGTGTGTGTGTGTGTGGTGTGTTAGAGCAAGGGAGAAGTGAGAGAGTGACAGCGATTAGCTTTGTTTCTCTCACGATGAGTCTAGAGTCATAGTGAGAGAAACAAAGCGTCTCCCCTGTGTTTTCTGACCACGGTGGGAAATCTGTAGCAGGAAAAGTTAACCCTCTCCTTGATTTCATGTTGTTTTTGGAGTAGGAGAACCAGGAAATGAGTCAGGGAAAATACAACGCTACCAAGCCACGGCCTAGCGACATATGCCGCTGTGACGTGTAGTTAAATTTTTCCAGAGGTGCAAGTCAGGCTACGGCGTAGGCTATGGCGTAGTGTAGATGCAGAGGGTTCTGCGGGGGTATGCCGTCGATTCAACGCAGAAGCATAAAACGGCCTTTAAGGTCAAAAGTTAACGGTTGATAG
Organism: Perca fluviatilis; assembly: GCF_010015445.1. Taxonomy (NCBI): domain Eukaryota; kingdom Metazoa; phylum Chordata; class Actinopteri; order Perciformes; family Percidae; genus Perca; species Perca fluviatilis. The sequence goes on along the minus strand of NC_053128.1, from coordinate 17,592,055 downwards.
TTCTGTGTTACAGTGCTGCAGCCAAAAGTTTTTAGAGAAAGAAAAACCTTTAATAAGGTTTCCAATAATCTTACATTAACTACACATGCAGTATCTGCACCTCAGACTGCAAAGAAAAGGCTATTGTTAAATAATAATAAAGTTCTGTATTAAAAACCATATGTTTGTCTTAATTATAGCATAATGCAGTCATTTTCTTTTATGACTCACATTCATGTGACTGTCAAAAAAGAAAAGAAAACACATCCTTGATGGTGCTGTGATGCACTTTCTGGACAAATTAAACTCTCCTCCACAGAGGGTGAATCTCAACTGTTTTAAACAACCGATTATAATCTTCTTGTAACTTAACACACACACACACACACACACACACACACACACACACACACACACACACACACACACACACACACACACACACACACACACACACACACACACACACACACACACACACACACACACACACACACACACACACACACACACACACACACACACACACACACACACACACACACACACACACGTAAGGAAATGTCTAATAACGGCCTTTTCTCAAAAATTCCACATGAGGTGCCTCAAACTGCTCCAGTGTAACTGATCAGGGATTCAGAAGAACATTTGTGACCATCTGGTTCAGCTTCCAATGAGACTGTAAAGATGTACAGTGCTGAAAAATATAAGAAAACCATCTCATGTATGTGGTAAGTGGTTCACAGGGTTATTTAAGGTAATGGAATGGCAAATAAAACTGTTTTCCTACCATTATGTTAAAGAACTGCCTTTTGACAAAGTAAAGAATAAAGAAAAAAAATATCTCAGCTAGACAAATTGGCATTTGTACAAAGCTACTGTGTCTGTCTGTGTTAATAGACAAACAAGCTGCCTCAAGCTAGCCAGAGACAGGACCGCACTAACAGCTCTCTGCTTCCGTCTCTGCAAGATGACATGGACATTTTTGAAAAGACAATTTGGCAATGTCAGAAACACAAATTATATTTTGTCCACTATTTACAGTAGATACTTTGTCTTACTGAAAATTGCAACAAAATGCACAAACCATAAGTGAACGTGAGGTTTTCACAACAAGATGTACTGTATTCACACGATTCATGTAAACCTAAATTAACTATGGTAAACATTGTTGCTGTAATTTTTTCAACACCTTCAGGGAATGGCAATTATTCTGTCAAGTCAAGAATACCACTCAAAACTTCAAAACTATCTATTTTAATAATTCTTGATAGATAGATAGATTTGTAGACTTATATTCTTACATTATGTATTATAGTGCATAAAGTATTGCTTGTGCATGTTTTGCTTTCATGTGCACCACTGACCTGTGCATCTTTGGGTCCTTTCCTTCCTCTTTGTGTTTCACTTAATCTAATCATCAGCTTGTTAGCACCTTTCTACTTTGAAAGGTGAAAGACTTAGTTTCCATTGTGTGAGCTGTAGTAAAAAATATTTACTGACGACAATTTGGCTTATTCCGTTTATTTCCATTCATGCATGATGTTAAAAGTTTGGAAGGAGGGATCTTTATTGCAATGGCATTTGCGTCACCCTCCTTTGATCCACGTTTTTTTGAATAGATGACTAACGTTAGAGAAGTAAGAGTAAAGTCTTTCTCCTTTTGCTCTCTCACCTGTATGTATATGGTCCAATCTCAATCACAGCAGGCCGATCCCCATCCAGCACCTCCATGGGGTTGGTCAGATTAAAGAAGTAAAACTGCATGTAAATAGGGGCCGGTGGATTCTCCCAGGCCTCAAATGCCTCTGTGCCATTCTTCAAAACTACTTCCTAAGGGGGACAAAGAGCAGTGGTACAGTTGAGAAAAATGTGAGACTTCAGGCGCAAATATGCTGATAACTAAGCTGCCCTCACACCATATGACAAACACTACTGTAAGTGGTGAAATCACCATTGGATTAGCAGTCATCATATGACATTTAATTGTGTTAATGCTGATTCAGCAGCATTCATAGTATTGTTATCCGATTCTTTATTTCTTTATATTCTTTCTTTGGTCGCCTCTAACTTTTGCATACGGTCAGCTACAAAAACCATTCAAATATCAAAATGTTCAGCTCTTTAAGCACATGATGGGACTTCTTCAACTTTTTTTCTGCTATTTATACTTGTTAAAATATGAAGCTCTTTTCAATTTTCTTTTTTTTTTACATTAAAGTCAATGGAGCAATCTTCAAATCCACTTCAGGCTTCTTTCTTTTTGAAATGCTACTCCTACATACTTTTACCTACAGACAACAAACTTTAAACTACTCACAAAACCTTTAGCTATTACAATAGTATTCAGCTTCATGATATCTTTGACAGTTTTTGTGGTATCACTTAAAGTTTAGTGTTTGGTTTCATACAGGCTTTTTCTGTGCTTACAATGGAGTAAGTATCACATGACTTAGTGGGTTGTGGCATCACTAGAGAGGGAAGCCTTGGAAAATAGTCTTAAAACCTCTATAACTTGCTCTCACGTCCACAATATTTACTTTTCATATACAAGCAGCACGTCAAAATGTAGCTATTTTTGTCTTTTTTCAGCCAATGTGCTCATTTAAGCAATAGGCCTCATAGTTTTTGAATTAGCTGCCTCAAAGCAACAAGCTACCCTCTTCTCCTTATCATCCACTGCAATGCTCTTTACCTTTAAAAACATCTGAAGAGTTTTATACAACTTATAAATTCTATTCGTACTTTTTGAAAATATTGAATATATATTCATTCAAATTAAAGCCGGCAATTCAGTTAAGCATCGGCTTTTACAAAAACGTTTATACAATGTTAGTATTATTCAACTTTTTAAAGACATTCATATTAATTAGAACCATTTCCACATTTTCCTAAAACTTCACTTTTTTTCTATTCTCACTGCTTTACCTTCTTCTTACGCATTAAAGCCAGCAATCTAGTTTAGCTTTAACTTTTTCAGCATTCACAAGCATTTTCTGCAGAAAACGCATTTTCTAGTTCACATTAAAGAATGTTAGGCCAATGGACCGTTTTCACAGCAGACATTTGGACTTGTCATAGTAGGAAAAGCACAGCTGAAATGGATAACTTTAATGATGGCTCGATTCCATCAAGTGTGCCAGTAAGATATTTTAGTGAGTCAGCATGCACAATACCAGGACCTCTCCTAAGTGGAACAGCCATCATTAAAGGTTTTGAATACACATGTGCTTTTTCTACTATGACATGTCAACATGTCTGCCGTGAAAAAAGGTCTAAGGTGAGGATATCATAAAGCGGAAAAAAATAACTGTGAAAACGATACTTAGATATACAGGTGTTACAGATTTGAAAATGTAAAACAAAGAGTTTTATGATCATGCGAATGCTAGCGAAATACAAAAAAAAATGATCAGATAACAGTTCTTTAATTTCAAAGTTTAAGCTAATGTAATAATATACACCTACCCCGCCCAAAACCGCTACATAACGCTTGTTCATTAAACTGGCTACATAATTGTCTATGGCAGCATTGGCAGAAGCCTAAATAAATTGCATTCCACAAGCAATTAGTAAAACTTCAGCTAAAGACCTAAAGCTGTCCAACAAACACAAACTCCGAGGCAAAATCGAAACACAGCAGGCTGTTTGCTAGTTGGTGAAATCAAGCTAGCTAACTTAGTTAAGTTAGCATTAACAGACACCAAGATGTTTAAAGTTAACGCCTGTTATAAAATGTTAGCCAGAAACAGATTTTTAACGTACCTTCTCAACCACCGACTGTACGAAATGTGTAAACACGTTAGACAAGACCAAAGCAATACCCGAGATCAGGAGTAGTATAGAAAGAACTCCGGTGCTGTAAATGCAACACGACTTCAGTAGCATGGTGAAACAGCAAACTGATATCTAAGGACAGTAACGTTAGCTCTCACTGACATTAGCCACTGTATGTGTGTGAGTGCTGTTTTTGTTTTGATGGCCCACTGCACTCAGCCAGGAATTATCGGTGAAGCAAAGCTACGCATCCGGAATGAAATACTTCCCTATTACCACTTCCGCTTTCTTCGACAGTCGACGGCTTCCTGGAGCATGCAGCCGTGAAGAATTACACTACACTGATATATTTGAAATAGCCCATTTAATGCAAGTTGCAATCTTAAATGTTAAAACGTGACAGTGCTATTATAACTATTATTTAGTGTCAAATTATATGGTAGACAAAAAAAAATGTTTTTCCGCGTTAGCTGGTTGTTGAAGGCCAAATGTAGGGAAAATATCTGTTTTGCATATAAAGACTCTTTGTTATTAATCGCATGACAATGACGTCATTCATTAAACCTCAGTCTTTTCTGGACCATTTTGTTTCAAACTAGCCTGTGATTGAAACATCAAATGTAAGCTTTTATGTGTGCAATTAAATACAACCCAACAGTTGGAATGTTAGCATAGCCATGTTGAAATTCAGGTTATTTGAGTGTTAACAAAACCCGGAGATTTCATTGCATCATGTTATCTGTGTCTTTAAAAATTAAAAAGAAGAGTTTGTGTAGGTTTAAGACTGTGAAAATAGGTCTGGCAATGCGAGACTGCCTCATATTTAGTTTGCAGCAGTTGGTTTGTAGTAATTTTATTAACTATTTTGTTTGCCAATATGCACCCCTTATGCAGGATATCCATTATAAGGCCATCCAGGTGGGTCCTGCATTATAACGTGTCTTGGCTATATGCCTTGTATAAGGGCCCACAATGGTGTTTTAAAAAAAGAGGTCAATGGAGCAGGTAAATCCAACAATGACAGCCTATTTTACTTTTACCAATTTTATTCAACCTCCCCGTACCTACAGTAATCCCTACATTTTAAGGGTTCAAATACCCTTGAGCAATTGAACTCAATTACCTTGAAACGTTTCGTGACCAAATAATAAATACCGGTAGTTTACATAGGCCAAGAAGAAGTCAAATATGTTCTCACATATGCAAATATATAGCCTGTATTTGATGGTATATGACAGTTTTTTGTGAAGACACATTTTAGCTACTTTTAGAAAGAAAAAAATACCTACTATTTATTATTAAAACATTATTCATATTACAGAACAACAATGTAGTAAATACCTTTTTCACTAGGTGTCACTATCTTGACATTTACCAAGACTTCATGCCGCTGCCTACATTCTTTGTTGGCCCTTAAATGGTAGTATGGGTATTGGAACGCAGGGATATAGCCTACCTGTTGAGTCATATAAAAGGGGCCACACCTTGACTAAGCAGACTAGGAGCAAGCGTCAGTGTCTCTGTGTCACAGACAGTGTCTTTTTTTTCTCGTTTTCCTTTCTCTTGTTTAGGCATACATTCTAAAATTACACAATTTCAAAGATAGCTTACTGCTCATACTCATTTAGGAAATATGTTCAGATATGCCAGGACAATGTGAATAGACCACCAGACGGTATATAAATGATTGTATACTGAAACAGACATTGGCTGTAAATTAAAACATTTGAACATGCCTTTAAATAATAGTTTGGGTAATTATTACACAGTGAGGTAGCCCAAGTCATTATCTCATCTAACAAAATAGCATCAACATTACAAGCTTACAGCTCAGACACGTTCTTACCTGCTTTGATAGGTTTCATTGCAATGCTGTTGTGACACAAACACATATTATCAACATGACTTCTTTGTTTTGCTGTTTCTCAACCTTATGAAATACACACTGATTTTAAACTTGAAAACCAGTTAAAACAGTATGCGTAGCCTACTACACAGCCTGTTAAAACCGTTGAATTGTGTCTGTGGATCCAGAGAAGCTTTGTCAAGTCTGAGATGCATTATGGAAAATGTAGCAGATATCCAACGTTTTGGACCTTGGCTCACAAACTAAAAGTTTGAATATCTTGACCCCTGTTGCATTCATTTTGACCATTCTTATTAAAGCTCTCAAGTCTCTTGCCGGTCCCCCAACGTTATGAAGGTGCAGTTATAATGTGCTTGAATAGGCCTACCCCTTTAATCAAATTTCATTCAGAAAGTGACTGATTTGTTAGTTTACTAAATGGTATGAAAGATGTGATAGCTGGATCTACATAGACGTGTGTTGCATTAAAACGGATTTTATTCTATTGTAATTTATTCTAGCTGTGTGAGTGTGGTTCTGTGGGAAATACCCCTTTACCCGGAACATGAATGGGGCACAATGGAGAACAGAAGAGGGCTCGCTCTCCGCGGTCACGAGAGCACTGGGAGAGTGACGTCACTTTCCTAAACCGGGCAACAGCCGTTGAGTTGAGTCCCGAGCGAGAGACAGGCAGGAGTCCGTGAACAACTTTTAATGTATGCGGGCCGTGTCGGGCCAGTGTGTCGGGGCGCACTGTTTTCTCCTCCTTTATGCATCCTCCTCCTGCTCGGCTCAGCTTAGGTTCGCTGTTTTCTCACCGGTTCGGTAGCGAATCTGTTTTTGGCACAAAAAGCGGTGGTGTGTTAGTTTCTTTTATGTGTCCAGTCCTCCTGCGACCCCAACACAAAGCTGGGTAAGTGTGTCCAGTAATTGCATATCATGTAAGTAGTTGTTGGTCAAAATGATGGCTAGTCATTTTTTTTACAATGCCTCCGAGAACTATTTGCATGTCTCAGTGGCAAGTTGAAGGCGTACCGTTCGGTTACAAAGCGTCCAATCTGATTGTTTGTGTACAATGATGCACGTCGCGCGCATTTGATACTTTTTGTGCTAAACTACTACCCATGTTTGTGCATGTGTTCATCATAGACTGTATAAAGAGGTTTTCATGCACAACTTCCATTGTTTGAGGAGCAGTAAGCAAATATGCACAGGTAACGTTACTTGATTAACCTTGGTCTGAACTGCTTGTTGGTAACAGTTGACTTCATTTGTGCTCCAATAGAAGGTTTGACAGTGGATTCAGTAGTCATTCATTAGTTTGCTGTCCAACAGTGTGACAACATATATCTTTGTTCATTTTTTTTTAAAATTAGCTTCCTATATAGATGTTCACATCCCCCTACACATCTTAATTGTTTTCACCCGATTTCCCATTGATGGGCTGCAAATGTATGTTAATCTGTGGCTTGAATGCTGCCAGGGAGCCCAGACATGGCTGTCCTTGATGCACCCACCTACACAGCCCTCTCAGTATCTGCCCACATAAAGACTCTTTCTAACTTGTGCTTTGTGTCTGCAAAACCTTTTATGTGCATGCATTTTAATTATTATTCCTTCAGGGCCCAACTGCCAGTTATCATTGCAAAGAGTTTCAAATTGGTTACATGGTGTTTTTTTGTTGAAATACATGCAGACACAGAGCAATCTGGAAATGATAATAATGAAGTGATGGAGTAGACTTTTTACTGGAATGCTCACAATGATATTTTGGGAGTAAATCACTGACAAGGTCATTTCAGACATGAAATATTGGAAATAGCTAGAGGCAGTTAAGGTGCAAAAATACAGTCACCAGACATCCCCAAGGGCTCTGTGGTGATTTAAAACATCCTTATAGGAAACAATACAAAGCCGGATACCATTTCCAGCAACAGGTTTAAATTAGAATTGCATGCGGGACGCAAAGTCCATTCCCAAAACTACCCATTGATTGGAGAGGAAGAGCGAGGAATGTAGAAGTGCTTCAGATGTGTTACAGCTTGAGAGTGCTGTGATTATGAAAGCATTGTACACATTTGCTTTTGTGCTGCTTATGAGGCTTTATTAAAAAGCATTATTTAGTTTTTATAAGGAAAATGCTAATTTATTAAGGCTGTAGATTATTGCCACTGTAAATCAGTGCTGCTGCACTGCACATTTACACCTCATATTGACTGTAACCTGTGTGGATACAGCGTCACAAAATACCTGATAAATCAGGTAGTTTAGTCTTTCAGAAACACATTTGAAATGGAGGCAAACATCACTGAGGCTGAGTTTAAACATCTGTCTTTGTTTCTTCACAGCCTTGACTGAGTGATTGAGCGAGTCACTGCATGGATCGGACTGAACATGAAGAGCCTTAAAGCAAAGTTTAGAAAAACCGATGTAAGTACTGTAACATGTGTTCACGGCTGTGTAAAGTGTGTGTACATGCAACCACGTGTGCACATGTGTGCCTGCATGGTTGAGTCAGTGTCTGTGTATATGCCTTGAGCAGTTGCAGATGATTTATGGCAGATTTTCTCAACCTTGGGGTCAGCAGCACCCCACGGCTTGTTGATATTTTACTATTTAAGAAAAAATAAACATGCTGGAAAAATAAAATAAATAGATTTAATCATAATATCTGTGTAATCCCTTTAGAGCTTCCTCCATGCTCCTGTAAACAGAAAAAAGTATGGCATGCTCAGTTTCACATGACAACTTGTCAGCTTAACTGCGGGTGTCATGAGAATTTTAGGACCTAAAAACAGGATGACGTGTTTGAGAAACCATGATTATATTATGGTGTTAGCGATATGACCGACTTTTATACAGACATGTTGAGTCACTTTGGAAGGTGACTGTGAAAGTGATGCAAATTGTTTGATTAATCCTACAAAGACCACAAATCTCCTTTTAGATACTGTGACTCTGCACCGCTCCAGGTGAGGTTTTGATCCTGCTGACTATGAGTCTTTAGGGAGGAATGTCTCTGTGTTGGTTCAGTCATTCATTCGGTCACAGTCTAAGATAGTCTACACTCACAGGAAGTGAGGCGTCTCCACTGTGTCTGACTCATCTGTTGTCACAGTGACCATAATGACACAGAACCAAACGCCAGACAGGAAAAAGCTGGATGGTTGCTGAATGAATGAGATAAGTTTTAGGGGCTGGAGGGAGTGTCAGAAGTAGAGAAGTTGGTGAATGGAGAAAAGAATGCCTACTAAATGTGAGATACTTGGTTTATGTAGACATTTTCCATGAGATTGGGAGTGTGTGTCAGGGCAGGATGGTGAGCTTTGGTTAAATGGCGTGCTTTGTTGAGAGACTGTCCCACAGAGGAATAATTAGATGGAGTACATCCCTGCTTTTACTCAATTATAGCCACAATATACGGCAAGGCATAAGTAGTGCATGGATGTGTGTGTGGAGAGCAAGACCTTTTTTTGGGGAGAGCAAAATTAAGTCACCAGGGACCCACCTATAGATCATCTGGAAGAACATTCAAATTTGAAGGAAAACAGAGGCACGTATATATCAAATAGAAAAAACAACATTGTATTCCAAGTTTTTGATCAGATTTTAACAGCCTGCAATTTTACATGGGTCTACCACCTTATATTAGTAAATTATTGCAAATTCAGTCAGCTATGTGGAGGAGTACAATAGTGTCTATTGTTCTAGAAAATGTTGAGTCCAGCATTGGACAGCAAGGTCACGGTAGTTCCTCCTTAGTGCGTAAAATGGATGGTGGCGGTCTCACCTTTACTGGGTGTTTTCCAGTCCAAACGTGTGTTGTTACAGTAAGTGTTGTAAACAGTTTGAGATAGATGCTTTCAGAGTGAATGCTTGTCCTCCCTGAAATAGCCAGTCGTAGGCGGCATGAGAGGAAAAAAAGGGAAGAGCTGTGGATGTGAATGTTGCTTAGAAACACGACTGAAGCCATTTGCAGTCATGCATGCCTTTGCAGACCTCTCACCCACACCCCTCACACTTTCTTTCACTTTGTTGTATTATATATTGTAAAAATATATCACTTTATCAATGTATTGATGCAGTTCTGGAAAGGAAACAATGGAACTGTTGTGCCGTACCAGTCGTGTACAAACACCTAGACAGTTTTGATTGATGTACCAGTCCTCTTGCACCTCTTGTCACACATTATATAATAAAATGACAGCAATGAGGCATTATTGTTTTGCTGTAGAGAATTACATAATTTAATATCTGATCTGACTGCAAAAGCATGTTTATTCTTTTTAAAAGAATAATTATCTAACACGTTACAACTATATTCAAATTTTTGGACGATAATCTCTTCAGTTTTGTGAAATACAGTAAAAAAAAAAAAAATACTTATTTTTAATTAAAGGAAAGATCCATGGATATACTTAAAAACAAGAAACCTTTAGTGAAGTACAGATTCACTTTTTATGCAGAGGGATCCTGGGTAAAACAGTGCCCACTTGGTGAATAAAATTAATGGTCATGATTAAGTTATGCAGAAAATGGTTTCACAGGCCAGCATGTTTATCCTCTGAGCCAATAGTCATTCCATTGCTTTTTATAGAAACCCTGAACAACCGTAATAGAAAAAAAATATCTTGGTGGTTCTATTTTAGGCTGTGTGTCAGTGACTGATTTCTCAGGAATGTCATCCCCCCCCCCCCAAAACCCCAAACCAGCCCTTAATTTTTTTTTAAACAAAGTAACAGAAACTAATGTTCGTAAATAGCTTTACAATGAAGTAAAGACATTTCCCGATAATGTGTAATGGAATCTGTGCTTTAGTGTCAAATCTTTTCTAAATGCTTTACTTAGGGGATCCACCTCTAGCCCAGTGAACTGAGTGCATCAGGCAGCCAAACCTTTACTCAATCAACTACAACATGAGGCCTAAATAAGGTATAAGATATGATACAGGCAGTATAAGGCCTCAATGCTGACCTGGAGGATATGGCCTGATAATAAAAAGCTTGATTGTGTATTTTTCAAATTCATGGATGGTTCACGATTTCTCCACTCAAGCGAGAAAGGCCACAATATATTTCAAATGCATACAATAGACTTTGTATTAATCATCAACCACACTTACCATTTAAATTCACAACTAGCATTTCATTTCAAATTATCTTCCACATCATGAATTTGAACACTGCTGAACTGCAGGAAATGCATAACTAACTATGCACAAAACATCTAGAACTTTCAATTTGATGCAATGGTACAGCCATAAATTATATATTGGGGTTTGAATATTAAACTCAAGATACAGTAAGGATGATATCTACCAAGAGAGAGATAAAGAATATGTATACAATTCAATTCAATTCAATTCAATTTTATTTATAGTATCAAATCATAACATAAGTTATCTCGAGACACTTTACAGATAGAGTAGGTCTAGACCACACTCTATATTTTACAAAGACCCAACAATTCCTACAATTCCAGTAATTCCCTCAAGAGCAAGCAGTGCGACAGTGGCGAGGAAAAACTCCCTCTTGGGAAGAAACCTCGGACAGACCCAGGCTCTTGGTAGGCGGTGTCTGACGAGCCGGTTGGGGGTGTGATGAACAGTGGCGATAGTAGTCACATTAATAATGGAACAGTGACTGGATGTAGCGGGAAGCTGCAGGGTTCAGCAGGACGCAGCATGACATTGCAGGGCATCGCTGAGCTCAGCAGGGAGTGCAGCAGGACCACGGCGACAGGCTGCAACCAGGGGTCTTGGTACCAACGTTCTCCACGGAAATACGCTGGTGAAAAAAAGCATAAGGACTCCGGGGAGTAAACTCCCCAGAAGCTAGGATTAGTAACAAGCATTTCTGGGACGGGCTGCACACAAATAGTAATAGTAATAGTAACAGTAATAGAAACAGTAATAGAAAGGGAGAAGAGAGAGCAGCTCAGTGTGTCAAAGGAAGGAAGTCCCCCGGCAGTCTAGGACTATAACAGCGTAACTATAACAGGTAACTAAGAGAGACAGGTCATAAGGAGAGGTAGCTTTTTCGGGCTTAGAACTCTCCCCCTGCCGGATCTGGCTTGGCTGGCCTGCCTCCCTCTACTTTGTTATGTATTATTAATCTAACAATTATGAAGAGAAGCAGTTGGGCCAGTTAGGTGAACACTGCAACTCCTCACTCCCTAACTATAAGCTTTATCAAATAGGAGAGTTTTAAGTTCATTCTTGAATGAGGTGACAGTTTCTGCCCCCCGAACCCAGATCGGGAGCTGGTTCCATAGGAGAGGAGCCTGATAACTGAAGGCTCTAGCTCCCATTCTACTTTTAGAGACTCTAGGTACCACCAGTAACTCTGCATTCTGGGAGCGCAGTGCTCTAGTAGGACAATAGGGTATTAGGAGCTCTTCTAGATATGATGGTGCTAGACCATTTAGAGCTTTGTAGGTCAAGAGAAGGACTTTAAACTCAATCCTGGATTCAACAGGAAGCCAATGCAGAGAAGCCAATACAGGAGAAATATGATCTCTCTTTCTTAGTTCTTGTGAGAACACGCTGCAGCATTCTGGATCAGCTGGAGAGTCTTAAGAGACTTATTTGAGCAACCCGACAGTAGGGAATTACAATAGTCCAGCCTGGAAGTAACAAATGCATGGACTAGTTTTTCAGCGTCGTTTTGAGACAGGATATTCCTAATTTTGGCAATGTTGCGAAGATGAAAAAAGGCTGTTCTTGAGGTTTGTTTTAGATTGGCATTAAAGGATATATCCTGATCAAAGATAACTCCTAAATTTCTAACAGTGGTGCTGGAGGCCAGGGCAACACCATCCAGAGTAGCTATATCTCTAGATAATGAAGTTCGGAGGTGTTTAGGGCCCAGCACAATAACTTCAGTTTTGTTAGGGTTTAACATCAGAAAATTATAGGTCATCCAGGATTTTATATCCTTAATGCACTCTTGAAATTTTGCTAGCTGACTGGTTTCGTCTGGTTTGATTGACAAGTATAATTGGGTGTCATCCGCATAACAGTGAAAGTTAATTGAGTGTTTTCTAATAATATTGCCTAGAGGAAGCATATATAAGGAGAATAGAATTGGTCCAAGCACTGAGCCTTGAGGAACCCCATGGCTAACTTTAGCGTACTTGGAGGATTTATCATTAACATTCACAAATTGAGATCGATCAGAGAAATAGGACCTAAACCAACTCAGAGCAATGCCTTTAATGCCAACCAAGTGTTCCAATCTCTGTAACATGATTGAATGGTCAATTGTGTCAAATGCAGCACTAAGATCTAGTAAAACAAGAATGGAGACAAGACCTTTGTCTGCAGCAGTTAAAGCGGTCGTTAGTAATTTTCACCAGTGCCGTCTCTGTGCTATGATTCTTTCTAAATCCTGATTGAAAGTCATCAAATAAACTGTTGCTATGTAGAAAATCACATAACTGATTAGCAACCACCTCCTCAAGGATCTTGGATAGAAAAGGAAGGTTAGATATAGGTCTATAGTTTGCTAAGACCTCAGGATCCAGGGTGGGTTTTTTCAGAAGAGGTTTTATCACAGCTACTTTAAATGACTGTGGTACATAACCTGTTAATAGAGACATATTGATCATATCTAGTAATGAGGTGTTAACCACAGGTAATGCTTCTTTGAGTAGTCTCGTTGGGATGGGGTCCAACACCATTGTCCTTTTATACCATCAGCTAATGAACAACTCAACCTCTGATAAACACATAAGCACACGCTATGATACTTTGCATTTTTTATCCTGTTTGTGGCTTAATCTCTCTCTTTTTTTTTTTTTGAATTCAGATGGTAGGGTGTTCTGTCTGGTGGTATTACTTTAGTTCTTAGTATTTATGCTTGTTTTATAGGTTATTGTTTTATTTCTTCTTTGTGTGTGTGCTTTTTATGCCTTGTGATTGTGTTTAATGCTTGGCTGCACACCAATTTCCTCCAGGATAAAAACTGAAAGTTTATATATGTGACATCATGGTACGGTGTGTAAAATTGTTTACTTTGTAGGCACTTTGAGAATATTTAAGGTTAGGAGGTTAATTAATCACATTGCCCTATGCTATACTTTATGTTGTGAGGTGCTGTATTATTGATTGTGAGGTATTGTATCAGCCACATACCTAATGGTAATTATTACTGATAGGAAAGATGTGAGTCAGGTTGTGCGAAGATTATCAGTGTGCAGTCCTCTGAGACTAAAAACACACTGCTACAGAAAAAAATTATAATTGCACATTGTACTGTGCTGGTTTAGGTCATTTTTTTCTTGGAAGGATTGAGACATTAGGCGGCAGAGTGCAAACTTCATTGTCATCAATATGAATTGAAATGAAACTGGGATTTAAAGCAGGACCTACCACTTCCATACTCTTTGTTACATTCTCCACTGTGGCTTTATTAACTTGATGCTGGGTAGCTTAAAATGCATTTCCTCTTTTAAATATGACAAACACAACCTTTCTTACCACATTATGTGTGGGGTGTGCTTGCAATAATTTTTTGACCTTACAGTATATTTGGTTGTTATATTAAACTATGTTTGGCAGCAGAAATGGCACGCAAACTAGCCTAAATTGTTCAGCCAGACAGACTTATCAGAATGTTTCACCAGGTTAAGTTGACTGGCTATCTCAAATGCTGCACTGTGAATGCTCTGTAAGGCTAAGTAGTGTAAAAAACGCCGCCTACGCTTAAGGTGCTTATGCATTTCCAACCTTGATAATAAACCGCTATATTGCTGCACAAAAAAAGATTAACTGAGAACTGAATGTGTAAATGATTTTCACACAGATTATACAGCAGTGGTAATAACCGTATTTCTTCTGCACTGGGATCATCATGGCTGTGTTATGGTCTGACTTTTTCCACATCAAATTTGTCCATCCAAATTTTGTGCATGCCAGTACCTAAAAGGGTGTACACCAGTGTTGCTTTATCAGCAGGTGTGTAGTTATGCAAGGTCAAAGTGAATCGGAGGAATTCTTTTACGTGTGTCTGTTTGTGCCTGAATGTGTCTTTGGAACATATCATTGACATTTTGGGATTCATTTGGGCTAATCGTGTGTGTGTGTGTGTGTGTGTGTGTGTGTGTGTGTGTGTGTGTGTGTGTGTGTGTGTGTGTGTGTGTGTGTGTGTGTGTGTGTGTGTGTGTGTGTGTGTGTGTGTGTGTGTGTGTGTGTGTGTGTGTGTGTGTGTGTGTGTGTGTGTGTGTGTGTGTGTGTGTGTGTGTGTGTAAGACAAGCAGACGCTATAATCTGGCTTCTGGGAATGGGGTTGGCGATCAGCCACAAAGAGGCTTACAGGCATTTTGCTATATACAGTCTATGGTCTGAACAATCAGCTGTCAGATGGTTTTGCTGTGACCTGCAACAATTGTGGCAATATGAGTGTTTGTCTTGTGTTCAAAGTAGGCCTTGTTCATTGGAATACAAGAAGACCAAGATTTAGCCCAGTTCAGTGTTACTAGGGCTGGATATTGCTTAAAACGTTAAAATACTATTGCTGATACTGAGTTTCGGTACCAAAATGGTTGCATATTATGTGATACTTTGTAATAAAAAATAAAGTTCTCAACCTTACAGTCTAAAGTTTGATTTAAATTAGGAACTATCTGTTAACAAGACTATACAAACATGTAGTGTAGATCCAGCTTTGATAACCAGGCCTAAATAGTACTCTGTAATACTGTATATAGATTTAAACAAAGCAAAAATCACTCTTTACTATATAGTATTTATGTGTAGAAAATCATTCTACAAACATGATAGTTCATGAAACAACCTTAAACCTAGAAAAAACAGGCATGAGTAATAGTTATCTTTTATATAGGGAATCTTAATTAAATCTTGTAGTGTGCGTCGATCCTTTGAGACCACATTAAGGACTCCTGCTGTCCCTGCTGGTTGAGCAGAGCTGCTCTAAATTAGTTAATTTGCTTACACTGTTATCTTACTCTCGGCCCCTTACTACCATCCCCCAAGCACACACTGCTTACTGGCTGTGCTGTTGTGCACACACATACGCATCCACAATCTGTGTTCGTTAATATGTGTGTATTCTATTGTTGACAGTGGTTCTAGTATTAAACCCTCACCCAGCCCTTCATACTGTCACACTACTGAAACCTGCTTCCCAGCTGCTAGACTAAGCAGGATTACTCAAGGCCCACACACACACACACACACACACACTTTCACATCCATGTGCATAGACGGGTATCCACGGCATATGCACTGACACACACACACCCTCCTCTTATCATCCAGTCTCTCTGTACTTAATTAATGTGTGGATTATGCTGTCTTTTCTATCTCAACATAGCTGTGTAATGGCTTCAATTCATCTGAGCTATATGACCAAACTGTACATTACGGGTTGGTGTAATTTTTGAAACTTATTAAAATGTATATAATCTGAATTTAACACTGGAGGGATTCCTTCTTATCAGTTGTGGAATGTGTCTACAGTGTTAACTAGAGCATTACTGTAAACAAAATCACATGCTGATCATCTGAAAATATTTCTAAAAGACTTGCACTGCTTGGTTGAAAATACTAGCCCATAATATTTTTCCTCTTTCTCAGTACATTGAGGAAAAAATGTTACACCCTACTTTTTCCATAAAAGTTTAAACTGCAGTCACAAAATAAAAATCATTATATAGTAATAATGTGGCAGCCTCTCAATTATATAAGGTTTCTTTTTAACTGAAGCACAGCCACTTGGATCTGTTTGGTTTGGCATGGAATGGTTTGTTCTGGCTGGGTGTAGTGAAACGGTATTAGTTCTGGGAGTGACAGTAAAGCCTCGGGGACTGCCCAGCATTAATCTGGGAGAGGGGGTGGAGGAAGGTTGTGTGTCTGTGGATGTGTGTTTGTCAGTCAGCAGGTAATAGTACAGCAGTCCAAGGGATAACTATGGCCCTGTTTACACTTACTGTGGTATTTTATCTGTAGACATTCAGCATAATCAGAGTCTACATCCAACAGAAAGTGTTAAAATTGCAGACTGATCTCATGAAGTGGCGTATGTATGACACGCCAATTCGTTTGCCATTTTGGCGTGTTATCAAGACGCATAATCGCTTTTTAGCGTGTTTATCAACGCAATACGCCCGCCATTGACCTACATTACGAGTGAATTTTCGCCGTAGCGAGTAGTATAAAGGGACGTAGGTCCGCGTAACGGGGTTGGTTGGGGTGGTGGATCGGTAAACACCCAAAGAGGCGGGATCACATCCCGCGTGTGGCGATTTTCAGTCGTTTTTTTTTTTTGTTATTAAAGCCTTTCCCTGTGTTCTTTTCCTAAACCCAACCTTTTATTTATTTATTTTTTTTACACACGCGTGTGACGTTGTTCTCGCGATAGTATGTCACGTTCTCGTGATAACACGCAACATAGCGACGCCACGTGGTGGGTTTACATCTGCTGTATATAGTGTAGACATACACGTGGATAGCTGAAAATACATACAGATAACACGCCATTTGGCTTTAGGAAAGTGGCGTGTATGTTTACACAAAGTCATGATGCCATGTTGTAAAATTGATGTAAAAAGACATAAAGCCAATGCAGAGAAGGAAAATGAAAGGTGATATGGGTTCACCTATCAGTTGGGCTTATCTTGTCAGGAGGATGAGCGACCCCACCAGCCTTTTCACCTAGTGGTCGACCGATAGGGGTCAAACTTAAATTTATTAACTTAAAAACATTTATTTAACGCAGTTATCGTCGACATTGTCTCTGTTTAGTTGTAGGCTATAACTTGCAGCATAGTTTTGAAAAAACAAAGAAAAATAACGTTCCGTAGTCGTGTGAAAGCTTCACAGTTACACTTACTGTCCCACAACCATCCCAAATGACAAAGCTGATAAAGATTTTACTCATTGGGAGAAGAAGTTGGGGCTGGGGACATCCATACAATAGCTTTTCAAGCCCTGTAAGCTAGTTTAGCTGTTTAAAGGCTTGCTGTCTGTGGCATTAATCGACTCGGTTAATCATCCGACCGATTAATTGATCTGTTACTTGTTTATTGCGGCCGAAAACAGAAATAAAAACTACCACACTTTTTAAATTTTTAAAATAAAAAAAAAACACCAAGTTAAAAGAAACAAGTACAATACCTTAATTTTAAACAGTTCTGACAAACTATAAAAAAGAGTTTTCTAACTTTCTATTATTGATTAGTGAGAGCAGTCCTCGCCATGAGTACAATGTGTCAATCTTGACGTAATCCATTAGCAGAAAGTGTATCATCTTGCCAAATGTTATTTAATCTTCATGGAACTGGCTTTATAGTCTAGTGATGAAGAGTCCTGTCTTTGATAGTACTAGGGTGCTTACAGTAGCCTACTGTATGTAGCATGCAGATGACCAGTCCACTTACTGGTATGCTCGCTATGGTTAGCTAGTTTTTGATTGCACTTGCCACTGTGGTTGTTGTCCTAAAATTTACTAAAATACAGACTTGAACTGGTTTAAATTAGTCCAAGGAAAGGCTGAGGAAAATGGCTTAGAGCCTTTTTAAACATAGATCCAATTAAAGCAGGAACTGCCCATGGGATCTCTTAATTCCTTATCACTTGTGTACATACAGCCAGGAAACCTGCTCATCAGCAAATACATGAAGCACTGAGCATGGTAAAGCAGACGGGCGTGATCCTTGTGTCTGTGCATGTGTTTGCATACTCACTTATGTGTGGGCGTGTGTTTGTGCATGGGCTTGTTTGTTGTCTGGTGTGGCTGTGAGGAGATGCAAGGTGCTTGTTTGCTGCGTTATGTACGTATATGTTTGTGTAGTTATGTTTATGAAGATTTGTTTGTGAAGGTACATTTATCAGTGCAAGTTCAAAGATCTTAAGAAAACTGTGGCTGTACACCCAGCGTAGCATGACTCACTAGACTGTCTGTCGACATGGTTCAGAATGATGAAGTAATGGTGGGAGCGCCAGAGAGATAGACAAAAGCAGATAGGGTGGATAAGGGGAGTTCAGTTGAAAGGTTGTAGAGGAGAGGGAGGAGTTGTAAAGTATTATAATAATAAGAGAAGAGAGACAAAGATGAAGGAATAATGAGGAACAAGAACCGGATAAAGGAGGAGAGATTGGGATTGATGGGGAAGAGAGTGAGCAGGAGAGAAACCCTATATGAGCGAGAAGGGCAGGCTGGCTCCCCGCCCTGGTCGGGTTCAGACGGTTGTTTAGTTTGGCCTGCGCCGCACAACTGGAACAATATTCAGGCTAGGAGATGGATGGAGGGTTAGAATCAGTTCACCTGAAAAAAAACTATGAGAACTTTCCTTCATGAGAGACTTTTGGCATCGCACGGCTTGATTTGCAGTGTAGGCCCGAGAGCTGTTTATGCTCACAAACGTTTCTGAGATGTGTTTTTAGTTCAATCTATTGTTTTGAGTGGTGGAAGAGTGACACAGTTTTATGTATACAACTTTAAAGTAGAGACAAACACTGTTTCAGATGTTTCCCAAAGTCTTGTCCTTGGAGCTCAACAGAATGATCAGTGAGACTGTGATTTGTTTGTTTTTTTAAACATTTTTTATTTGACTCTACTTTGACTCTTTGTACACTGACAACTGTGTGCATGAACTACCCTATCCTGCCTGAAGTGAGGGATACAGTACATTTTTGCCCTACTCCACTGACTTTATGAGCAACCCTTGAGCGTAATGAGGCTGGTTGCTTTCCAAGTCCAGCAGTGTTTATTTATAGGGCAGGAAAGGCTATTTGTGTCAGGAGGAAGTGTTACATGAGGGCTATTTTTTTACTGGAGGTCTTCTTGCACCCATAAATGTCCTGTGCCGGACTTCTGCATCAATCCTTCAGCTTTAAATGAAGTACATTCGATGAAAAGAGCTGTGTAATAATTTGTATGCAAAGAGTTCTAGCAGTAAGATCATGTACATATATTAGGCTCATGTCTTTGTTGCAGCATATAATGCACTAAACAAAACCTAGTATACTTTATATTGTTAAAAACCAATTGGGACAATTCCTAGAGTCATGGTGGCCTCATAGTATTCCTGTAACTACATAAGTTGTTTATGAGAGGAGCATAAGAAAAGCAGTAAAATGAGAGGTAATTAGAGAGGTCAAATGGAAATGTCGACTAAGTGAAGTGAAGAGAGGGTAAGGAGGGCTGATGGATGACATGATGACAATTTAGTTTTTCTTTCTGTAAGGTCTTAGTGTTGATGCCCTTTCATCAGTGGAAAGGCTGAGAGAGAGACTTATAAAAAAATAACAAGATCACATCATATCTTTAGTTTATCAGTTAGAAAATAAATACAATGGTATTATGACAGTCTTATTATCTTAGTCTTAGTATGTATGACACGCCAATTCGTATGCCATTATTGGTGTGTTATAAAGACGCATACTCTCTTTTTAGCGTGTTTATCAATGCTGTTTGGCCTCCACTGACTTACAGTACCTTGCGATTGCGTGTGAATTTACAGCGAAAATCTGCGTAGGGAGTTTGGTTGTGGTGGAGGATGGGTAAAACACAGGACTTTCACCCAGGAGAGCGGGGAATACGTCCCGCGTGTGGCGTTTCCTCGCTCTCTTGTTTGTGTAAAACAAACCCCGTTCTTATTTTCCTAAACTCAACCGTCGCTTTCTTCTTTTACTAAAGCCAACACCATTTTTCTTTTCCTAAACCCAACCGGTTCTTCTTTTCCTAAACTCAACCGTCGCTTTCTTTTCATGATAACACCTTGTTCTCGCGATAAGGTGGCAAGACGGCGTTAACGCACCACGTGGCGTGTATGTTTACGTCCGCTGAATACAGCGTAGACATACATGTGGATAGCTCAAAATGCGTACAGATAACACGCCACTTGGCTTAAGAAAGTCGGCGTGTATGTTTACGCGAAGTCATGATACCACGTTGGTAAGTGTAAAGCAGAAACAAAGTGCTTTTTTGGCATTGGGAGTACGAGATCCTCCGCTCCACTGCATTTGCATTTACTCTCTGTATTAATAAACACAGATGAAGGAAAGCTAGAAATAAAATAAGGATTCAAATTATGTACAATCATAACATTTCCTTTATTTGCAAACCTATTCACATCTAACAAATTATAACCAATCACACAATGGCAGACCTATGATCTAAAATAAATTGATTGGTAATGATTCCTTTTGAAAATGAATTATCATCAGTGTTTCTTGGGCACAGATATTCTCCTTGGCAGTCTCTGATGTTGGCAAAATTAGTTCAAAGAAGCACTCTTGGTTAGCAGACATTGAGTGTAAATATGGGTGCCATTCAACTTGGCTGTCCTAAGTGTCTCTAAAGGGGAACTCCGCCATTGTACACATCAAAGTCTGTTTACAGATCTTAGGGAGTGCTACTCTATATGTGAAAAAGTTCTATAAAGGCTACATTAGCTGCTACTTTAATAACGCACCCGAATCTCCGACCCAACTGTTGGTGCGTTGTAGGTAATGTGTGCATTATGGACAATATATAGACTGTACCAACATTCACTAGTTTTGAGGGTAACATATATTTACTGGGGAGAGGATGATTCTAGTCAAATTGCTGTTAATCTAAAACAAAGTTGCCAAAAGAGAAAAATGTTCTCATGATGTAAATTTATTTCATTATCTAAACGTGCGGTCCAGATTGGGCAGTATTGGGAAATACATGGCAGCATTTTTCATCATGAAAGCAACCATCTGGTCTTTGTTTAACAGTTCTGTCTACTAACTCTCTTATTCTTGGTTTGAGTTTCAGAGTCTAGTAAGTGTGTGTGCGTGTGTGTGTTACAGAGGGCAGTAAGCGGTTTCAGCTGTGGCCCGAGAGAAAGGATGTATTGTTTGAGGACATTTGAGCATCTGCTTTGTTGCAGATAAGGGGGGTTTGAAGGTAACAGCCACTGATCAAAGGGCAGAGAGATTTTAGATGTGTCAATCTCTGTCTTTCGTTTCTTTTTGTCCTGTACATTGTTCACTCTTCCATCCTCTCCACGATTTCCTGTCTGTACTGTCTCTCAAACAAAGAATATTCTTGTAATATAGATGTTGTTCCCCTCTGGAGTTGAGTCTGTGTTACTTGTGTGTCTTACTTCCCATATAACCTACTTTTCTCTCTGCATTTATTTATCCTGATCTTTCATCTCTGCATGTAATTCCACAGACAACATGATTCTCATTTACACAACAGACAAGTTTTGTGTGTGAATTGGAACAGTGGATGGGGTTGTGTTTTCATGTTCAGTCACCTCTCTGAGAACCTGTGAGAATAAAGGACTTTAATACATTTCTCTGTATTTTTCATCCTAATAATCTTCTGCTGCCTTGGTTGTTTTTTCCTTTTTTCCGCTTTCCATTTCCTTTCCATATTTCCTCTCCACGCTTAAGCCTTTAAGTAAGTCAGTCTCTATTTGCATTATCTTTAGGAATGATACTTCCTCACTCAGTCTACTCTGTTTTCCCCCATCTGTTTCCCTTGTCTTATCTATTTATGTCAAGTATTTTGTTTTTCTTGCCCAACAAACAGAGGGGCCTAGTTGCTCGTTCTGTCTGTCAAACACTACAGTTCAGAGTAAGATTTCCTGATAACTGCCCAGATCACCATGAAATTTGTTAGGGTCATTTTTCATCCCCAGAGTATGACTAAGAATGATGTTGGTGCCACCGGCAGGTCAAATTCCCCTTAAACAACACCGCAAGGCATCTGGAAAAGTAATTCCTGGATTTCTATGAAATTTGCTGTGGATAGTGTGACGTCCTGGTTTTACCTTTCACAATTGTTTTTAATAATCTTTAGATATCCTGGGAAAGGATTTGCTTTTTTTTTCCAGTGCGAGTTCACATGCACAAATGCAGTTCATTGACAAACAATAGAGTAAAGCTTAAGAGGTCAAGCTCAACTTAGTTTTAAATTAGTTTTATAAGCTGTACCACTTTTATATGTGAAAGTAAAGCAGCTGCATTGACATAACCTGTATTCTGCCCTGGGGAAGGCACACTGGACTACCCAGAAAATCAAAAAGAAACAAACACTTTTTTTTAATCTGTAGATCAACAAACATGTTATTTTGTTTGTTTTGGAGGGAAATACTAAAGGTTTTCTAATGTAAATGTTTTTCAGTTAAACTCCACCAGCTCTTAGCGGCTGAACTCTACAAACATACAGAATGTGATGTAGGAATTACAGTTTCCCGATCTTAGTTTGTTTTTCCTTCAGAGGACTGAGGAAGTTTAGAGAAGCAGAAAAAACACTCTGCACAGAAAAGTTTATGCAAAAACCATTAGGTTAAAGGTGCCCTGCCACACAAAACCGTTTTTACTTGTATTTTTTGAAATGCGTTAGGTCCATATGTGTTTGTGTTATGTTGTGAATGTGAAAATGAACTGCTACCTCCTCTGTCAGCTCAAGCTACTGAAAAGAAATAAGCAGAGAAATCAGGCCAATTACAAAAGCTGGTCAGTCTGACGTAGTGTTGCCTAAGCTCATTACTATTCATGAGCTTGCCCAGTTACGCTGGGTAAAGGATGCTGATAGCCAGGCTCTCATTGCCTAGCTGTTAGCCAATCAGAGTCAAGCAGCTTAGCTCGTTGATTTTATTCTAAAACTGTAGTAATGACTGGATGTTTGATGTTGCGATTCTATAATTTGACTTCACAAATAGAGATATATTAAACAAATGTGAGACATGTGAGGAGAGCTGGGGACACAAGGACAATGACTCATTAAAATATAACTGTAAAGCAACACCGAACATAAATACAAATTCTGATATATACTCCTCTCTCTGTTTCCTTTAGTCTCTCAGCATGTCTCGACCAATTCATTTATTGCATTTCTTTTCCTCACCTCTTTAGCTTTCTTGCTCCTTGTTCTCTTGTCCTTGTCCTTGCAGCCAGCCTCAGGCCGGGATAAACAGGAAACACTTAGTGTTATCAGCCGACTCTTTGTGTGTCTTAATGAGACAGGCTAAAGACAGAGAGAGAACACACACTACCGTCCACACCCTGATCCCACTGTAAACACACTCATGGAACAGAAAGAGAGGGAGAACCTGAAAGAGAAGCAGGCGGACAGACAGAGAGAGTCCGGAGAGGACGGGGGCAGTCGGGGAAACAGAACTGAAAGCAACAGAGGAAGTAAGATCCTTTTCACTTCCTGATGGCACACACAGAACAACGGTGGTCTTACTGGTTTATAATCACAGGATTAGTGACCCATGACTTATTGCTTGTGCAAACCAATGTGGGCTAACCCATGCTGTCCAGTGCAAGCCAATGTAGGCTAAGCCAACATTGTTCAATACAATTATCCTTTAGAGTTCATGTGTTGTACACTGGTTTAGATGTTTTTCAATGTGTGGTGTTTGCACAGTATTTGACATGTAATTTGCTGTGTTATGTCCACATTATACATCATGAGGGGTAGGGCTGCAACTAATGATTGTTTTCATGAAAGGGGCTAGAATCAATATTCTATCAACACAGTATCATATGACAATGTGAAAGAGGTCGCTTGTATTGATGAACCTACAGAGAATTATCACCTGCATCTGCAGCTCCTCAGCTTTACGGCTCTTTAGCGCTCTCCCGGCGTTGTTTTCGACCGCAGGAGGCAGCTGTTTTTAGCCAAAAAAAAGTCAACTATACACTACCTGCTCAGGAGCAAACTGCAGACCGACAGTTAGAGACTAGCTGATGAACATATTGGAGCATTTAGCAGTTAAAGAGCCAGATATTTTCCTTATGAGTTGGTAGAGACCAAAACCAGCTAAAGCGTGAATATTGGACTTACATTCGATTCAGAAACACGACTCAAAATGAATGCTAATTTTGCTGCTAAGTGTTTAACCCTATTGTAACATCTGGCCAGGGACTGAAGATGAAAACTAGCCTTTTGTCTAATTCTGGCATATTTACAGAAATATGTATGAATATGCACTGTTCCTGTAAAATAAAAAAAATATTCAATATACAATCGCACAACACAACGAAAGTCAGCATATCCTCAAATCTGGGAAGTTGGAACATTATGTTTGGCTTTTTTACTTGAGAAATGAATGACTAATAGATTATCAAAATAGTTGCTGAATAATTTCCTGTGACTTATTGTTTCAGCTCTAATGAGTTTAGGGGTAATTCTGATGACAGGGGCCACGCCTGTCCTGGTATTATTGTGCTTTGGGTGTTTTTTGGACAATGATAGTAGGATATTAAAAATGAATCAAAGGTATCTCCTGAATATAACCTTTGTCAGCATGTTTTTAAGTTTTGAGTTCAAAACTAGTTCTCGAAATCTAACCCTATCGTCTACTTTTCCCCACACCTGTTTTCCCATCACAAAATAAAAAACCTTTTAGGGGCTTTCATACCAGCCTACTTCTCATCTCTTGTTGTTGAATGCTCATATGCATACCATACAAAAAAGCACCACATATTGTCATTTACTTTAAGGACATGACGATATTTTTTCTATTGGTGCACTTGGTTTGCTCTTTTAGAACAGGCAATTGTTACTGTATTATGCCCCTTTTCGGTTAAGAAAACTCCACACTTTCTTCAATCACTTTTTGTTGGAGCCGAGACCCGTGCTGATTTTGCACCATCTCTGCCAGCACTGATTATTTCATCAGCCTCCTGCAATGACACTATTTGTGTATGCAGACGAAACTGGAGCAGCGCATTCCGCTCCTCTAAACCCGTCTATTACATTGTACTGTAGTCTAATGCTATCGGTGTCATGCTGCTTTGTCGTGACGGCCCATCGTTTTTTGTTCAGCCTATTATCACTGAGGCCATTGGGCATGATTGTGCGATACAGTACATCAGTGTTTCCCTTGTAATTTTTTCTATTAGTGCTGGTCGGTAGGGGGTATTTGTGTCGGTAGGGGTTCAAAGTCCATTCCAGTTTTTCTCCCACATGCAGTTCTTGTTAATGAGACCACGACGGGAGCATTTACTGCAAATATCAACTACATACTTGTCAGTTTTTGGATAGAGGTGGGGGTTTTTTTTTAACAGTAATATGGTGTTCAACAATCAAAATAAGAGCTACCCACAAACTATTTACTTTGACCAAAAAAAGTCACCCATCTAATTTTAATTAAAGTATGGATAGTTGTAGAGCTGCAATGAGCCGATTAGACGATGGATGGACAGAAAATGTGTTCAAGCGTGACCAGTGTTATGCTTCAGTGTACAAAGAGGAAGTCCTGCTCAATGTGAAACAAGTGAAATTAATTATGAACAGTCATATAAACCCCTTTGGGTAATAATAAATGCCTTTTCTTTTTTTTTTTTCTTTTTTTACATATTTCTGTTTGATAGAGAAGGGGAGTGTTGACTCCACTCTCTAGAAACAATGGAGGTTGAGATAAGGTAAAACCTTTGGTAGTGTCCTACTTTTAGAGTGGGCCTGTCTTTTTCTTTGCCCTAAATGTTCTGCAGTTTCTTGATTCAAAGCACCTGACAACCAACCACAGCATGAACAAATCGTTACTGAAGCGAGTATACAGAGAACTGGCTGTCCAGTGTTTTGAATGATAGCAGAAAGCCCTGAACCAAGAAAATATAAAGTAGCCAGACCCCTGGACCTTAGTTTTAAAACGTTGAACTAGCTCATACCTTTTTTCTGGTTTTCCGTCTCCGTAAAACCACACTCTAACTTAGTAATTGCCAGGTTACTCCTCTTACTGCCCTCTTAGGTTGGACCGGGTTGTGTGGTTAACCATCTTTCATGGCAACTCTGCTAAGTCTCCTTTGGGTTTTTCTGTAAATCTTGGGTGGGTACATCTTCAAGGATAAACATTGATAGTAGTTTCATTGCACTGTGTATTTAAAAGCCTGTATCTTCTCACAGTGAGAAATTTTACCAGCATACTTCTGTAGGCTACTTAAAAAGAATACTCTTCCATCCAGGCATTGTACCAGTAATTTGTATCATTTGTGACATGCTCTTTCTTAAGCAACTCTGAAAATCATTTCATACCAGGAGTTAAATATTTGCTGCTTGAGTGGAAACCAGGAACCGGGATGTCTGATATCATAAGATCTAATTCCTGTCCTGCTGTACGCCAGTGTCTAGAAAACTTCCCTGAGAAAAGAATATTCAGTTATTCGAACAGACATTAGAAAACACAGCCTGTTGCGTCTGGTTTGATCAGATGGGTCACAAGGAAGCTGGAACCAACCACACCATGCACTAGGGGAAAAAAAGCAATGGGTAAGTGGCTAGTCAGTCACACCCACAAGTAATGTAGAGTTTACTTTCAGGGTTAGATATAGGAAATAAGGTTTAGGTCCATCTATTTCAATCAGCTCAGTTGGCAGACCTTTCATACAAATATCAACAAGAGTGTCAATACCAAGAGTAGTAGCAGTAGTAGCAGCCTGAATGAAGTCCCATTAAGTGACACTTTACCATTTGCAAGATGTGACTTCTGCTGTGATTCAATTGGTCATGTATAGGAGGGGATTGTTTTGCTGCTGTTCCCAGATTACAAAGGTACTCAATTACACCAGCAAGTTCCACCCTTCCTGATGTCCACAAAACATGATAAGTAGAGTACTGGGTACTGTGTTAAATAATATAAACAAACCACTCTCCAAGTTCCTTTTACACTCTCTTTGAAGATGTTGGTGAAACTCAGGCAACAGGAACACAGGGTATATTGTGTATTTCCTTTCTCTATTTTCTTTAGTTATGCCTCCGTTATGTATTTTCATATTTTTCTTTTCAGTTCCTCTACCATCTCTTAAGTGTACCTATTTTTAGTATTTGATTGCTTCAGTGCCTTGCATGCTGCACATGACTGGCTGTATGAAAAAATCATGAGACTTTTCAGACCAGCATACTGCGAGGCAAATCCAGCTCTGTGTAAACAACGAATCCTAAACTACACATATGGGATATGTCCTTTTTATAGCTTTAGTTATCTCCGGCTGTGTCATGTTTCACTGTCCATCAATCATAGAACAGACAGCACGTTCTCGGACTTCTCTGTTCCACTTTCACTTACCCCCCACAGTACCTTAGTGAATGTTTTGCTCGTGGTTTGCCCTAAGAAATAGTTTAGCAGAGGCAGCCATCCAGGTCTTTATGCAGCTCGTCTAATGATCAATTCAGTTAGTAGATGATAGCCTAAACATTTGCCACGCTCATTGTAATTATAGCATCCCCTGTGTGAAATAACTCACCTGCTCTTTTTTCCTGAAGATTAGGTTTTATTTTATAAAAGTGTATTGATTTTTTTCATGGGTGTTTGGTGACGTGACCCACCAAATGAATAACTCAATCCTGGAAATGGGATGGGTCTGACCAGATGGGTCGGACCGTTCTCTTAATACATCCCTGGGTCTGACCCATGAGTTTACTGTGCGGCAGGGGGAGCACTGCTCCCCTGGTGGCTGAAACGGGTAATTGCATTGTTTAAAAAATTTGTGGAATGGCATGACCAGATATTTTATAAATATCTTAAATAACACAAATCAACTAAATGGTGGTAGGTAATGCATCTGATTTCATATACTGCTTTAGTAAAAAAAAAAAATTTCCTGCCTGACGATGCGAGCAGCAGGACGTAAAAAACGAAAATGAATGTTGCTAGTCTGGACATCTTACCGTGCCAAGGTTGCAATAAATGTTTCCTAAATGCCACATTTGATGTCAGCACACTAATTGATTGCGGGTTTTGTGTAGATTTTGACTTTTATACGTTTATTCCACTTTGTTTAAATGGCGAAGTGGAGGAAGCCTACTGACGAGTCCATAGCAACCAGTTTGTGTGTTGAATGTTACCCAGTGTCCTTTGCTGGATGGTCTCAATGTTTTATTGTTTTATTTCATGTGAATACTAGTTTACTAGAGGAGTAACTTAGTATTTGAAGTAATGCAGGAAGTGTGCATTTAGTTTCCATGCTTATTGTGTTTCCACAACAACGTCAGTGAGTAAATCTACTAGGGATGCACCGATCCGACTTTTTCAGTCCCGATACCGATGCCAGGGCTTTGTGTATCTGTCGATACCCGATACCGATCCGATACCGTTGCTGAATTAATAATAAACTGTATACCTTCCACATCATACCTTCCTTCCACCATGTGGAAGACACTAAAGGCACCAGACCTTCCTAACTAAACATTACTTTCCTAACTAAGACAAAATAACATAGATGTAATGTATTGAATTCTTATTTATTTAAAAAACAATTGTGCATTCAAATCGAAAATATAATGTAATCAAACTTCTTAAAATAAATTTAAATACATAATAATGGGCCATCAACAATGGGCCACCTTCATATAGGTTTATAATGGCTTATTCTACTGTCAGGAGTACATAGAATAAACACGTTAATGTCATCATGTTTACTAAAAGCTTTGATTAAGGGTTTGCTTGGCTCCACGACCTTATACAATAACTTTGTATAAAGGGGAATCCATGAAACAGTTACAGAAGCTAAACTATTTGTATTGTGCAAACTGCAAAGTAGTAAAAAACTCAAATCGAATGAATAGCCTACACCTACAAACAACTTTAACACGGTTTCCCTTTCAAAACTAAATAGTTGTAAGCTAGTACTGTATAACCACTACCTTGGCCACAGGTAAGTTAGGTTGTAGTGTGGTTGTAGTGGGGGACTGAACGTAGCTCCGCTGTCAGCCTCCTTCGCTGTTTGAATAACGTTAGTAGGTTGGCGGACGTATTTCAGTGAGGCAAGACATCTTAAATCCAGAGTTTTAGACATTGCTCTGAACCCGTCTTTCTCAACGGTCTGAGGCGGGACCGGAGGTGGATTGCGTTCATAACGTTGCTCCGCTGCATGCTTGAAGTGACACGTTTTTAACGTTAGCACAGTAACGTTAGCACGGCCGAGTAACGTTAGAGCGATGGGCAACAACAGTGGCTAAATTATGTCCGATTTGTTAGAAAGAAAAAACTTGGGAACAACAGACGGCTCCTCTCTTGGGCACACGTTGTTCTGGTGTATCTCCGGTCTTTCTTCATCCTCTAGCTAACTTTCTTCTTGGTTCTTGTGTAGTAGCGACCGTAGCCTCTCCCAGCCTAACAGACTGTTATGCTACCTGGCTAGCTAGGCTAGCAGCTGTAATGTTACCCAGCATGCCATTCGGCAGTGTAGCTACATTTGTAAATGTAAAATTATTAGTGTTAGAAACTGTTTAAGTCTCAAATTGTTATATGCTTTGGTGTTTTATCCTTTTAAGAGAGTTAGTTGTGGGTTATTAATTGTTGTGTTATAAAGTTACTACCATGAGTGAGAAGGGTACGCAGTTAACAGGGGCCCCGGTGCTGCGACGGAGTGTGAAAAAAACCAAAACTGGATCGGCCCGTGGATCTGTTAATTTTTTTTATCGGGGCCGATATCCGATCCTGATATCGGATGGGTGCACCCCTAAAAAATACTGAAATGGCCACCACACCATAACAGGAGTGTGATGCGTCAGATGAGAAAGCAGAGGTTTAGCAAAGCCGGTCTACCGAAAGCCGTTCCACTCCCTATTCAGCACCATTGTTCCGATTTTGTTTGCAGTTCCACCAGAGTTCCAATGGGGGTGATCGCGGTCCAGTGCAAAATGAATGGGACTCTATGGAGCTAGACGGCTAAATGTGTCTCTTTTGCCTGATTGTCGTTGAGAAACCTCAGATTTGATTGTAGTTTTTGCAAGTTCAACATGGGTTATAGGTCAAAAGTTGAATGAACGAGTACTTATGTCCTTTTGATTTCTTACAGGGTGAGTCGTTGTAGCCCATAACACGCTAGCATTCTGCTAATGAATGCTGATTGGTCAGTGAAGGACTGACGGCATCCGAAGCAGAGCCTGAATGTCAGTGAATATTTCGGCGTGGTCTTTAAAACATTAGCAAACCTCTTCCTAGCATGTGTATTGACAGGGAGAGCCTAACCTGTCAGCTGTGTTGTCGATGTCTCGAGAGAACAAAGGAAGTGACTCAGAGCTTGCCGTGAAGCAGTATCTCTGGCTGTATAGGTGTATGACGTCATTGACATTTTAAAAGGCTTTTTAGAACAAAAAAACGACTTTAAAAAAATCTAACACCAAGTAGTGTGTATTTTCATAGCCTCCCCTTTCGAATTCAACATTCAGATTACTAGACAAAAAATTATATCCTGAGAAAAGTGGATTTTGAGGGGTATAGCTCCATAGAATCCCCTTCATTCTGCACTGGCCTGTGAGCCATATGGAACTGCAACCAGTTCAGAAGCCGGAAGTAACGAGAGAGTGGAACTTCTTCCTATATTAGAAATTCTTTGGGTTTAGTCACGTATGTCATTGCTGTAAAAAAACAATGGGAATCTGTATATCTTTGCCAATCGCAAACCAGTACAGAAGGTATCAATAAATTGTTGGGGGAGGGTCATGCATTTTTTTTCAAAATCGTTTTGGAGGGTCATAGAAAAATTATTATTGGCGAGGGGAGGGTCATGTCTATTTTGATTA
This sequence comes from Perca fluviatilis, assembly GCF_010015445.1. Lineage (NCBI taxonomy): Eukaryota > Metazoa > Chordata > Actinopteri > Perciformes > Percidae > Perca > Perca fluviatilis. Next base: position 17,560,972 of record NC_053128.1, on the reverse strand, counting down.
AAGGTCCCAAAACTCCTCCGGTGGCTCCTTAAATAAATAACGAACAGTCCCTTAATTTTTAAATTTAAAGTATGGTGGCTGAGAGTCGCACTGCAACTTAAAGGTGCCCTGTGAAATTTTCTTGTAAACTAACATTATGCTTACATTTAGTGTTTCTCACTATAATGCATTTTCCTTGAGCCATAACAAACATGTTGTATGTATATTTCTCCTCATATAACATTTGCTATCAGTGGAATAGTGGCGGCATGAATGTGTATCATGTTGCCTGCTGCACATGCATGGGTCCTCGTGCGTGTGCATGATACAAACAAAACTGATACTCACTAGTGAACACGTTGCTCCATAGCGTTACTAGTGGTAAAAAACTCCACTGGGTACCCTTTTTTATTTTTTTATTTTTTCAAATGAACTCCAACCTCCCTGTGTGTTCATCTGTTTTTTTATGATGACGTTGCTGAAATTCGTATGACTTGGTGTTCTAAAGGAAGGTTTTCCCTGATCCTGCATTTATTTTGTAGTAACTCTAAACTGGTCTTGGATATTTTTGGAAATACTTGAAGTATGCCCATCACTGCTCATCACAGACATGGAAGAGCACCTGGTAGATTCATATCTTTTTCACATGTCTCTGTCAGTGCTCAGCTGAGTGTTTTTATATCCAATCTGTTATTTCCAGTCTGTCAGAGAACTTTCTCATCTTACACTGCCTCCTAAATACTATCTCAGCTCTTGCAACATTTAGTGCTTTGGAGCCTGCATCACAAAGAGTGTGTGGGGGTTTACAACAATTTTCCAGAGCTCTTGGCCAGAAAAGAGAGAATATTACTCAGCTCTCAGTCATCTTAGACTTTGTTTTCAGTTTACAAAGCACCAACAATTTAGTATTTTTATTTTCCTTAGAGGTCCACATTAATGACACTGTGGATCTGGCTGCAGAGCTCAGTGGTCATCCTAGCTGTTTCAGTGACAGAAGGGATTTTTATAGCCCAGCAATTTTCCGCCAGCTGTGCAAAATGTATTGCAGTGATTGCAGTTGCGTGTTTGCCACGGAGGCTATTTACACCATGTATTGCTATGTTGGCTTTTTGCTCTCTCAAAATAGGCTACAGTTTGCCACCTCAAGTATTTCTGGAGTCAGAGAGTTCACCCCCTTATCACGTGTAGGTCAGTAGGCTATCAGGTCAAATCTAATACTGTGCTGTATCCTAATATGCACAGACGGTTTAAGGGAGAGCTGACTAATTAACTTGTGCTGCCAACTTGTTTGGGGCGCACAGGTTCAGTTCTGCCCCTCACTCTGTTATCAAATTAAGGAAACTAATTAATTTCCACACATTTTTTTTATGTCTTTAATATAATATGTTCTTCAAATAAGCAGCTACTTCTTTCTTAGTTTAATATTCCTGATTTTGGTTGATTAGGTTGTGGGTCCATCATCCTTTTTATATGGTTAATATACATGTGTTTTCATAATGTAAGCTTTGTTTTTCGCCAGAGGTAAATGCTGTTGTGGACAGCTCTTAAAGCTTACATTATGTATTTTGTGCCATCAGACTGCAGTGGGTGCACCAAGAAAGACTGTGGATGAGATCATACTTAAAGCTTTCAACCAGCTGACATTTCTCTATCTGAATAGCCTGTCAGTGATACAAACGTGGGGCCATTTGGTTTGTGTGTGTGTGTGTCAGTGTGTGTCCACATTAGATGTTGCGCGTGTGTGTGTGTGTGTTGTGTGTTGTGTGTGTTGTGTGTTGTGTGTGTGTGTGTTCTCACATATGGAGACAAATGTGTGTGTGCCACAGCAGAGCCAAAATAAACATTCTCCCTCTGAGAAGCATTACTCATATTAAAGCGCCCATATTATGCTCATTTTCAGGTTCATAACTGTATTTTAAGGTTGTACCAGAATAGGTTTACATGGTTTAATTTTCAAAAAACACCATATTGTTGTTGTACTGCACAGCTCTCTCTCACTGCTGCAGATCCTCTTTTCACCTGGTTTCTGTTTTAGCTACAGAGTGAGACCTCTTTTCATCTTCTTCTTCTGTACTATCTTTGATGGCACTCGCACATGCGCAGTAGCTCAGTTGTAGATCATGTCAGCTAGCTAACTCTAGAGACAGTAAAAGAAAGGCTGTTTCTCCAACTTTGGTCAGTTACAAGGCAGGATTAGCTGGGAGACTTCTAAATGAGGGCACACATGTAAGTAGTTCTTTTGTAGATTATGGTGAACTTGTGTGTGTTGTAGCAGTGCTTTGCTATTGAGAACAACGTAGCATGCTAGTGTTAGCATTAGCGTTAGCATGCTAATGCTAACGGTTAGCATGCTAACGAGCTAACGGTTGTGGTTAGCCAGCTCATTTCGGACTGTGACGTCACAGTCCGAGTCGATTTTGAACAGCTCACCAGGAGACTGAAGGCAGGACACATTCAGAAACTGTATCTCACTCAAAACACCATGGATGGATTTTTTTCAAAGTTTGTATGTGTGTGGAAGCACCAGAGACACAAAAGAACACCCCAAATCCCAGAAAAAGTGATTTTTTTCATAATATGGGCACTTTAAGGGCATCTCGGCCATTTTGGCTGCAGAGTAAGATTTACTAATGTATCTGTAAATGTCTAATGATGCACGTCCTTATTGATAAGGTATACATTATTATTATAGATAAAGTTAATGACTGATATAACATACTTTCTTAGAATTAAAACCACGGATACATACATAATATTTATTCCCGCAAAGTATGTTAAGTGTCTTGATGATGGTGATCCTAATGGCTTGGTTTTATCTTTGTCTCAATCATCCCTTTTAGGTCAATGAGTGGAACAAAAACGATGAGCGCCTGCTTGCTGCGGTGGAGCATGGCGAGGTGGAAAAGGTGGCCTCGCTTCTTGCCAAAAAAGGTGCCAGCGCTGTAAAGCTGGACACTGAGGGCAAATCAGCGTAAGCATTCCTACTATTATCTACAAAAGAATAAAGGAAGAATGGCTGTGGTACAACTTTAGCAATCATGAAAATTAACTTTTTAGCACAAAAATCCTCATCTAGAGTAATTAATTGATGGAGACAATAGTCAGCAGTGGCTGAGCTTGGGGAAGCAGCTTCAATTAAAAAAGAAAGGCACTTTGAATCAGATCTGCTGCACTGACAAGGCTGCAAACCAAAAACCTAAGTAGAATACAATGTGCAAATCTCCAGTTTGCAGCCTGGTTTAGTAATATCTGACAAGTAAATACAAGTGCAGCTATTCAATCGCTAATCTGGGACTTAGCTCACAATGGTGTGATAAGAAGTATCATGATTTTGATAAATAAAAGTGGGTCTATTAAATTTCAGGGAAACATTATCCCATGGATGTGATTTTTGTGTGTTCCTTTCAGTTTTAGCATGACTTATATACAGCTACAGCATCTGCTCAAACTCTCAAGTCTTGGGCTTATGAAACTACATTCATGCTCCACAACACTATGTTAAAAATGAATGACCAATCTAAAAATACAGCCGTTTTTCTTAGTTCCTGAAAGGTTGGCATTTTCAACCATTTATTCATCGTTTTTGAAAGCAGGTTAATTTCTGCAGAGGTGGGGAAGCTCGTTGCCTCACCAGTTGAGATTGTTGAAAACACAGGCTCAGGGTTAATATTTGACCTTTTTTCTGAAACACAACACCCACTGACCTCAATGTGTTGAGCAACTCACGCAGAGCCAGAAACCTCAAAACACGGGAACAAATGCAAGGAGAAACGAATGCGTAGATTCTCACATGCTAAAACAAACAGGCTTTTTTATTCCATCAGTAGTTCACATCCTTGACCTTTTCTCTGTGTGCGAATAGAACGCAGTAACACGCATACAGATGCATAGTCACAGCCTTTGTAAATCATGATGAATGTGGTGGTTTGGGATCTAAACACTCCAATGTTTTCAGGACGCACAAAGGAGGCGTCTACAGTATCTCTATGGTGATAAAACCTGATTGAAAGGCATGTGGGCATAGTTGTGCAAGTGTGTTACAGTGTGTGAATGTGCATCCTACACACACACACACACACACACACACACACACACACACACACACACACACACACACACACACACACACACACACACACACACACACACACAGAGGGAATGCTGGGCGTGTGTAGTGATTCTTTAATTTTGCTCACTGAACTGGAAAGGAGATGTATTGATTGCCTACTCCACACATATGCACAAACAGACATGAAACTGTTAAGAATTCAATGTTGTGGTTTTACAGTGTTATCTGCTGAATGCCAATGTAGATGCATTATTTTTAAAATTAGCCGTTTTCAAGGAAGTTCAAGTTCCCCTGTCATGAGATCTTTAATGTTACTCTGAAAACTAGCAAATATGTAAAATAGCTGTCCTACAAACATCTCTGCTGTTGGGATTTTATAACTACTGACAATTGGTGTGTTTCTAATTTGTTCATTGCTTTGGGTTTGTGTACAGTCTTCATGTGGCAGCTGCACGTGGACAGACAGACTGCCTATCTGTCATCCTGGCCCATGGAGCTGACTTGTCATTCACTGATGCTGCAGGTATGTACTGTAGTTATATACAGTAGTGATATAACAAATCAGGATTGTTTTTAGAATCTGTATTTCTTCATAAGTGGGCTTTTTTCCCTCAAATAAATCCTGTAAATAGAATGTATAATGTATAAACATATACATATGTATATGTCCACATACTTTGTAGTGCCACTTCTAAAATGCTTTCTTGTGGTTGTTTTCTTTTTCATTTTATTCAATTTGTCACAGAATTCTTTGGTCTAATGAAGATCTTAACTAAGGCCTTTTTTAATTAATGTTCAGGTTTCAATCCGTTACATCTGGCTGCCAAAAACAATCACACTGAATGCTGCAAAAAGCTCATTCAGGTAAGTGAAGGAGGCTTTAATAATTAACACATTATTTGTATTTCTAAAATTGCTTCGTCATATTTAATTCCCTGCAAATAATGTGACAATTTGCTGTTATCTATCAAGCCATGCTTTTACACACAATATGGTCCCACAGTGATAAGATACTACTACTTTTTTTGTATTGGTTTAATACAATGGCTGTACAGTATTTTAGGTTCAGTTAAATTTTTTTAAGATATGTTGTACAACAAAAAAGTGTAAGAAATATGAGCTAAGGATGTTTTAAAGGGAGAGCATCAGTTCACCCAGCAGGACTACTTCTTGGGCGCATTACTTGGTGTAGCCAAAACGGAATGTGTGAATGCAAGAGCATGAACCGTATGAAAACCTACACTCTGACTAATCTCGCTATTCTGTTAAGGTGTCTGAAACCAGACACTTTCACTGCTTCATTACTTCAGTCTGTTGATTGTGTGTGCACAGATCAGCAGAAGGCCACACACACACACGCACTAAATGTAATCACAGCAGTTTATCACATAACAAGCACTGAAACGTATTTCATATACTGACACAAAAAGGTATAGGTATTTATCAATGGAGCGTTCCTTTCATATTCATTCATAATTCATGTATAATTAATTGATTTGCACATCTAATACGTTTGTTTCCCCTGCAGAGTAAATGTCCTATTGATGCTGTAGACAGCTCAGGAAAGGCTGCTCTACATCACGCTGGTAAGTGTCTCACAGTCCTAGAGTTAATTGAGCAAAAGTGCTTTTATCCAAGATTAGTCTTCTTAGACAAGGACGTGGGAAAATTTCTTGCTAGATTAAGTTTAAGCTCTGAGTTTATTTGGATGAAATCCTCTACCATATTTTGAATTACGAGATTCAATGTGATTTCAGCTAGTTTGTTTCGATCAAAAGTTCGCAGAATACTCTTGCAGGTTTTTATTCAAACCAAACACTTTGTGAGAGTGATGGGGAGATTCTCACAGACCATGACGCTGCCACTTTCTATCTCTAAAAAATAATGTTTTTCAACATTGTCTGCCTTCAGAGTATGGCTTATCTCTTTTGAGCTTTTCTTCAGTTTATGTTACAATGCTGATGTTAGTTGACATGCATGTTTAGGTAAATTATTGGAGGTGTTATGTTTTTTTTATGAAAAAGGAAAGTAGACTGTCTAATCATTTTAAACACATTTTAAATGAATTTGGTCTTTTGGAAATCAGGAGATGAAGCGGATACATTCCTCGCTCATTTTGATCTTAGATAACTGATGTAGACCACACTGCTGTCTTCTTGTCATGACTGACTTTGTTTTATTTTATCCTCAGCTGCCAGCGGGAACATCCAGACCATTCAACTGCTGTGTGAACTCAAAAGTCCCATCAACCTAAAGGATGCAGTAAGTACTTTTTTATTATAACTTCCTCTTTCTGTCTTTCTTTCCCAGATTTATTTTTCCTTGCAGGATAGTAAGAGGGCTCTGAAACAGGATGAATACCAGAGAAATGCTACATTCAATTTCATTCATATCGCTTTCTACGGTGTTATTTCCAGAGAGGAATGTGTTCAAGGAAAGTTGATCACTCGTTGTATGCTTTGGATGTTCTTAAAGATGTATCTGTCTTTTTGGTCCTGTGTGTTCAACAAGATGCTTTCTGTATCTCCCTGTTTATAGTTTGGTCTGCATCCCTGCCTTTTAAATTTGTTAAGAGAGCAGACTGCAGTTGTCTCTCACAGCTGCAAATCTACTATATGAAGGATCCTCATTAATTTACATTTCCTCTTGTTTTGTCCTCTCTGTTTAAAGATTGATTAATTGTACACTATTGTGTGTATGTGTGTGAGGTAGGGGGTCAGTCTACTCTGGGAACTCTGCTCTCAAGCCGCAGACATGTGGTCTCCATTGCAGTGACGCTCCATACCTGTGGTTTTACCCAACGTGTGTGTGTGTGTGTGTGTGTGTGTGTGTGTGTGTGTGTGTGTTTAGAAAAAGAGCAAGTGAGAGAAAAAAAGAGAAGAGAATGTGTTTCCTAGTTATTTCTAATTAAAATGTATAGCCGGGTCATGCTCGTTTAAGCCTCTGACAAGTTGTCAGAGGCTTTTGTTGTGGCTTTCGAAACTGGTTCACGCTCCCACTTTGTACCACTGTCTGGCTGTAAGGATTTTAAGACTAAAGTATAGTGTTTCTGAAATCCAGTTACAATTATAGCCGGCCCAACAAGTCTTCTTTTTTTTCTTCTTTTTTTTCTGCAGCATTTCATGTGGTCTTCAAACATTTCTTCCTAATCGATCCAAAAGTTGTTTTTGTAGCTAAAAGACAATGCTTAGTGTGGTTTCCTCTTGAAAGGAAGAGAAAATGTGATCATTTATTTTTCCAGCTATAAACATCTGGACATTTGTGTGTGAGATGTAAGCAACTCTTTCTGCTGTTATAGACTGAGAATCACAAAGTCCTCTGGAACATATTGCTGTTTCTTTGCTGAGCAGAACATGCCAGCTTGTTAGCCTCAGGCATGCATCATGGCTTAACAAATATCTATACCTGATCTATATTTGACTTAGATAAACACACAGCAAGATAAAGACAGGAACAGAGGAACATCTGCCAGGTCTCACATATGTCAGACAAAGAATGTTTATAGAAAATCAAGTAAATGTAAACTTGTTCAGAGACAGCACTATGTAGTGTAAAAGCTTCCTTATGTTTTCAGTTGGAAAGAAATATATTTCTCAGTTACTTAAAACAAACTCAGCCTTGACACAATTCACAGATGTGGCCTGGTCATTGGCATCGATGTGTTTAGTTTGAATGGCTCAAAGAGTCTGGGAAGACTGCAAAAGGGACAATTTGGAATACACCTGATTCTATTTTCTTCAAACCAGGTGAGAGTCATGTATCTGGTAATATACAGAGTATAGCCCGATATTGATATTTGGGAGTTTGAAAAAATCCCATAACGATATGTATGCCGATAGTAATTTTCATTTAAATATATAAACAACATAAGCATCATATCTGCAATAATTTAATATCAGCCTGGACAATGTGTCTGTCTAGCTCTACTACAGAGTGTTGAATTAAGTATTGCAAAATTACATAATTTAAAGTCTGGAAATAACAACCATCTTTATTGCTGAACAATCAAAATGTTAGCCATCATCTTAGCTCAGCAGTTCATGTCATACAGGGCTCAAGAAGACCATCGTAATAAAAGTTAAGCTATGTGGGAGTGTTGGTTTTATTGGTTTATTCATGTTAAACACAGTTTGCAGTGTGCTGTGGTCTGATTGGGAGTCATATAATAGATGACCGACCGATAGAATGACAAAATAAATGGCAGTATGGTAAAAAAGATAAATGGGCATGAATCAGTTCTAGGCTGGTCCGGTGGACATCCACATACCAGGAAGAAGCTTGGTGAGTGATTTATTACCTTACCTAGTACTGAAATACAAATGTAGTGGTATTCAGATGGAGTTGTACAACCTGGGAGTGAGGACCTTGTACAGAGTTGCATGACAGGAAAGGAAAGAAGAAAAAAAAAAAATTCTGTCACACAACATTGTAAATATTCTTTAGGCCTCTGAAATTAAGTAAATGAAACAATCTAATCACATTTTGTTTCAACAGTTCACAGCTCAATGACATAATGCAACATGTGAAGAGGGGTCACAAATCGGCATTATTTATTTTTATAGGGTTGCATGCTAATGAGGTGGGAACCAGTGGTTTTTAGTATCGTAATCCTCATTCAGCAGCACATTAAGTGATAGAGCTAGCACGATCACTTTCATTTCCACTATCCTGTCATTTTTTTAATAAGAGGTGGTATGAAAACAATGCCATTTCCAAAGTAGTGGGTCACATGTACTAACTTGATAACCTTGTGAAATATTCATTCATAAGGCTGTTAAACACAGACACGTACTGTGTGTACAGTATCTATGTCTACATAGCAACCACCACAGAGTTAAGACATATTATGATTCTTCTCTCTCTGAAAATTCAACACTGGTCTATTTTGTTTCTCACAAGTTACAGTTTTAAAGCCAATTGGTGTTGTTGGTGTCCCATTAGGAGTGTATCAAGCTTTAAACGAGGACATGTTTGTTTGTGTGTGTGTTTGCTTTGATTGACAGGCCTCTCAAATGATCACACTTTGCTGTGATGGCTGCTGCTCTACGTCAACTCTGCCCAGTCTTTACCTCGTTTCCCAAATTTGGTATTCTGGCTTTAAACTGACAAGATGGCAGCAAGTAGCAAACACAACTCAAATAACAAAGTGTGTACAAATGTTTGTGCTCTCACATTCATCCACACAGACAGACATGGAATCTATTACCATGAGAAGACATTTTTCTGTCTTTTAGATTCCAGAGAAGAAACAGTTCAGTAGAAACACAGACTGAGCAGGGCAGACACAGGCCTGTTAAAGTCTTCAGCAGAGCTTAGAGGAACCCACAACATAGTTTTGTTCTCTGTGGTGTGTGGAAGCAGCAGCCTTGTAATATAAAACACAAAGCTATGCTGACACAGTTTACAGTTTCTTAACATTCTTTTGCTCCAGTTGGACATTACTTTGGATTTTTTTCACCCCTTTGTTTCACTCGCACAATTTAAATGACCTGTGGAGACGTCCATTCATACAGTTTAATGCTGAGTTTCTTAACTGTTGTTGTTTCTTAACAGTGGAGATGATGTTCTGGCCTTCCAGGCTGTACACCGCCCTCCACAAGCCCAGCCAATAAAATGTTTAGGTTCGATTTTAGGTCAGATGGTTAGGTTAAATGTCATGCTTGGGGTTACGATCTGTCAACCATGATAAAAAAATGTGTGATTATGTTGCATGAAATACTGCCTCAGTTGCCCAACTCAAGGCAATAAACTCTGAGTCAGCCCATTCATTTAAAACTGTACTGTAAATATATAATTTTAACGATTTTTCCAAAATCTACTCGTCTCTAGAAACTATATCAACATAGGCTCTTCTGTTTCTCTGCTGGGAAATTCATTTAGGAGACATCTACTCCTTTTTCACATGGATCTGAGATTTCTCTCACCACATAGACACTAACTATACTTCATGTCCAGGCCCACGTCCTGATGTCATGAGATAAGTTATGTAGGTGTGTCTGTGTTCTGTTGGATGGTGGGACCTCCATACTATGATCTAATGTTACAATGTCTGTTTGTTCCAAAGGACGGACTCACCCCTTTGCTGTTGTCAGCCAAACACGCTCATGCTGAGGTGTGCAGCACTTTGCTGGACTGCGGCGCTGAAATCAACACTTCTGACAACAGCGGCAGGTTAGGGTACACACAGTCAAGAACACACACAGAAAATCCAGATATGATGTGTAACAGTAGTGATGTCTTATTACAGACACTTGCATTTTGGATGATGGATAGATGTTACATTGGTGATCAATATTTGTTCTACTCTGTGTTGCAGGACAGCCTTGATGCTGGCCAGTGAGTCTAACGCCGTTTCTGTTGTCGAAGTATTGGTTCAGCGAGGAGCTGATCTGTCAGCTGTAGATTCACAAGGACATGATGTTGTACACTATGTCAAGCTATTGGGCAACTCTGAGGTCAAAACTGCTCTCACTGCTGCACTGAACAGACAACAGGTCTCAGGTAAGAGTTATGCAAAGAATCTCTCTCTCTCTCTCTCTCTCTCTCTGTGTGTGTGTGTGGCAAAGATGTGTACTGCTCTGGTTTCGACACAAAGTCAACACTGCCATCTGGAGGACTTCTCCCTTACATGCTCCTCTAAATGAATGCAATGCCACCTCTAATAGAGACATTTAAAATATCTAAAGAGTAAGCTCTATTATCACTTCTATTTGATTTTTTTTGTGTCAATTTTTTATGTTCTTCCTTTTTTTCCTCTGACAGATACAAAGTCTCCTACAAGTCCTCAGGTAACACTCCAGTCTGTGTTTTTCAATAGAGACAGAGCCCATTTAAGCCCCACCCCCACCGGAGGAGAAAACAACTCTCCGCTCTCTATTGACTTGTATTGCGTTAAGGTGCCTCCTTATCAATGCCGTCTGCTAGTAAACAACAGAAAAATGTCTGAAGGCTGCTGTGTGGTGATATGTACTACCAAAAATGTAAAGAACCCATAACTTAAGTTTTTATATGCTGCTAAACTGAAAAACTGAGCTTTTATTTAGACAAAAATCAAAATGTCATTTTTAAGGCTTACTATATATCTGTAAGTTAAGCTAAAGCATTTTGTACACAGTATGGAACAAGTGTTACAGTGGAATGTGGATAAATCAGAAAGCTATAATATTATGTTTGCTAATACATATCTAACATTAGCTTACTAACAGCTAACTTGTCCTCTCTGGTAGACAAAGATTGCTAAAATAATCAGGTACTTTCGTTAGCGTTTCAGCCATTAGTTGCATAATGGCGCAGATTGTTTTCCCCTCCGGTGGCGCGATACGCTCTGTCTATACTTTTCTCTGGAGGTCCTTACAAACAGGCTATTAAAGTTACTAAAACACCTGAATTTACAACAACTAATCAACTATTAATAGTGAAAGTCTAAATAAATTTTTAGTTCCACATAGTAAGGAAGAGCTGAAGCCAAATTCTGTCTAATTTTCTAACTACAACTCATGGGTTGTAGTTTAGTATCAGCATTTCTTATGTGTTGATATTAAATTTCATTAGCTTGTAAAAAAGCTATTTTTGGAAAACAAAACCTAAGTCTTACTGTAGCCTTCATTGATTGACCCTACTCCTACTAACCAGCACTGAATCACGCCTTTCTTTTTCTCTTTCCGTTGCCTTTTTTCTCCTATCTCTTTTGCTGGCTCCTCAGCATGATCAAGTAGCTAAACTAAGTGATGAACGGATCACAACTCCCAAAAAACGAAAAGCACCTCCACCTCCTATTAGCCCACTGCAGGTAAATGCACGTGTCTCTTTTTATCTGTCTGCTTGTATCAGTATGCCACTCTTATATTAATGCATGTCTGCAATATATTCATAAAATGAGTAGTCAGACCTGTATGTGTCTGTTTACATAATACCAGTTATATTATTGTTCTCTCTGTCAGTCAGTCTCTCATTAGTTTATTGTTGCCTAAGTATAACAAAGTATTTCACTCATGTAGTATGTTCATTTAATTTATGTACTAATCTGCATTTTGTTTTCCAGGGGTTAGGATTTAAAAATGTACTTAATATAAACATCTAGAGCACTTAATTGTTGTAGCAGTACATTAGCATTTTGTCCCTGGGGTTTCTGTACAAACAGATTATAAAGATACTGCCATCATTTGTTTTTAAAGCTGCACACGAACAAATCGCAACTTTTTTCCAACCAAGTCATGATAACGTTTTATGAGGAGAACAAATCCAAAAACCAATCAACTTCACCCTTCTATAGAGCTCTGGACCCTCTTCTCCTTCAGTCCTTACCTCTGCTGGGACCCCAGGATCTAACAAAAGTGACACTCCCAAAAGATTCTACTACAAGGTAATATAAAGCATATCCTGTCTTATTTATTAAAATAAAAAGTTCAATACATGTACAATTATTATTGTTGAATTATTGCTTTTGGGGACAGGGTGATGCAGGACTTGAATTAGGGTCCTGCATCACCCTGATGGGATTCTAATTTGCAATAATGACCGGCTCGCTCCTAATTATCCCGCGTATTACACGGCTACCTCATACAGAGGTTACCAGCTGCGACGCGGTCGGGACGGTTAACTTTACTGCTGATGAGCACGGCTCTCCAGCGGAAGCCAGGTCGCCCTGGTGAGTGAGCTAAACAGAGCTAACTAATGCTCTGTTTGCACTGTTGCCTTTAGCGATCCCTGTTTTCTTCTCTCACTTTGCGATTCACTGATCAGCGGTATGAGCTCCGTATGAGCACGAAAATGTATTTAAAATCTTTTTATTTATATATTTATATTTTATTGATTCAAAAATAGTCTGCCAGAGTCTATCATTAGAACTCCATCCATTTCTGTTATACAGAAATAACAGACTGTGGATGCCGGGATTGACCAATCAGAATCAAGTATTTAACAAGTCCGTGTAATCAAAAATATTCAATAAGACCCAAACCTGCAGTAAATGCCTTTGACCCTGTATCAGTGGTAATAGGAAGCAGACCCACAGGATCCATAGAAAAAATACAGCATATTATGTAGCAACTTCAACTTCTACATTAAAAGGTGTAAATACGCAATTAGGTATGGTACATTTATAAGTAGGTTAAATCCCAATAAACAGACAATCAATGTGACATCAAATATGCAACATTCCTAAAATTCAACTCCAGAGAAAGACATTTTGTACATAACTAACTCATGATTTATGATCAGTAGCATCTCAATAAGCTAAATTCTTGCCTTCAACCTTCATACCCTTTTCCCTCTGTTTTCCTTCTTCTCATACCTCTACTCTTTCTTCTCCTTGTCAATCATTTGCTCTTCTCCCCTCCCACTTCTGTCCCGCCACACCTCCTTTTTCTCATTTCAAAAGGAGGATGAGTTGGTTAGAGGAACGACACTGAGAGAGGAGGTCGAGAAGCTCCATGAGGAGAGAAACATGTTGCTGGAGACAATCGAAGACCTGAAGCAGTCGGTGGAGCAGACGGCGACCGGTGCCGAACTGGATACAAAGGTGATTAATGACTAAGCAACACTACAGTGACTGGATTTATATTACAGATGAGCAGATTTGAAAACAGATGTGGTGACTCGAGCAGTCTAAGTAAATGACGTCAGACTTTTAGTTTGAAAAGTAGAGCATTAAAACACAGTGTAGACAGCACATGCATTGAGTATAATTACTGGTGTATAAACATATCGTAAATGAATCTTCTACCCAATCCAACTCAAATTTCTTCCTATTTGGATGAAGAGAATTCAAAAACATTTGCGCTAGATATAGAAGGATATTTCGACATGGTGGCTATTTTGATTCATTTTTAGCTTTTTTCTTCGTATCACAAGTTTCCTAAAAGTCTTTCTGTTTGTTAAAATCTTAAATTATCACTGCTTTTGTAAGTGTAATACTATACTCTGACAAAAGACAGGTGTGTATTGCTGAACCTTTTCACCTTGGGCATTCTTGAAGGAGGTCTAACCAAAGCTTTAGACGTGTCATAACTCGTTTTGTTTTTCAGTAGGTAGCTTGTGGTCCTTAACGTTGCTTTTCTGTCTCTGTGTGCCCCTGCATGTAAATGTATGTTTGTGTGTATGTGTTGACAGGTTGAGCACAGTTTTACAGCATCTGCAGCTCTGGTTTCTGCTCTTCAAGCCAAGATTAACGCTCTGACTTTGGAGAATCAGCAACTTGCAAGCAAACTCAAGGTATGCAACCCATTCATTCATGGTCCTAAGGTTAACCATAAATTATATAAATATAAAACTGTATATAAGCAAAGATTATGTTTAACAAGGTAATGCACAAATAGTGTTGATATTATACAACAATAACAATCATAACAAATTAAAATAGTCCAAAATACAAGCCCAACAGGTACATATTTCCAAGTCTGTCTTAAATAAAACAATACTCACATGTCATGTGTACATTTAAAGACTTACTGGTCAATGTAATAATCCCTAATGTCCATGCTGGCTTTGAAGAGATCTTCCTCTGATAATATTCAAATATTGGAGTGATGGGGGACAAAATCCACAGTCCTCCCTCTGTGCAAAAGGAAAAATAAAAGTTTAAAAGATAATAGAAGTCTGAGTTATGTGGTCAAGTCAACAGGTTATCTTCCAAAGTTACTGTGATTTTAGTATAAAATTCACTCTTCATTTTCTCTATTAATCGCCTATAAAAATAAAAATTTCCTGCAACCCAAAGTGATCTATTTAGATAGCTTGTTTTATTCAACTGACAGTACAAAACCCAAAGATATTACGTTTGCTATTATATACGTAGAGCTGGGCAATATATAGATATCGTGATATAAGACTAGCTCTCGTCTTAGATTTTGGATATTGTAATATCGTAATATGGCTTAAGTGTTGTCTTTTCCTGGTTTTAAAGGCTGCATTACAGTAAAGTGATGTCATTTTCTTAACTTACCAGACTGTTGTAACTGTTCTATTATTTGCTTTTACCCACTTCGTCATTATATGCACATTACTGATGATTATCTATCAAAAATCTTATTGTGTAAATATTTTGTGAAAGCACCAATAGTCAACACTACAATATTGCTGCGGTATCAAGGTATTTGGTCAAAGATATTGTGATATTGGATTTTCTCCATATCGCCCAGCCCTATATATAAGATATAAAAATGAAAATAGTTGCAGACTAATTTACTGTCAATCGATTAACTATGACCTAAATCCATGACCTTAATTTAAACTATTAATTAATTTAAAAAATATATAAAAATGAGAAATAACATCAAATCAGAAACTTACAAAATGTGTAATTAGTTATTTCACAGAACCTCAAATTAATTAATTCTAACCCATCATAAAAGTACCGGAAATAATATTCATTTCAAATTGTCCTCTCTTCCCTATTTCGGTTTTATATGCAGTAAATTCCTTTTTCTTTATATTAGTGCTGCAATGATTAATCTAATGACAGACTTTAGTCACAAGGTTTTAGCTGATTTGCTTTGTTAGTGAGATTTTCTTCAGTTTCAATCCCTCTCCTCACAGAAACATCCGTCCCTTCAAGGAAGTGAGGAACTAAAGGACACCAGTCGCCCAAACAGCATGGCCTCCAACTCCTCCTTCCACTCCACCCAGGATGAGTTTGATTCACCGCCACAAGTGGAAAGGGAAGACGGTTCAGGCAGCGTTTCTGTCAGACGGGAGGAAGAAGAGGGTGAAGGAGGGAGAGGAGGGAGCAAAGAGGAGATCACACTGTTGCGACAGGCGCTAGAGAGTGTTCAAGTGAAACTGCTGGAAACCAGGAAGGAAAACCGCTCGCTTCAGGCCCAGCTGAAACCTGAGCGAGGCAGAGAAAGAGAGGAGGTAGAAAGCGTGGGTGAGAAAGGAAGAGAGGAAGAGTTGATGGAGAGTCTCGCGGAGCTTCAGGCAAAGCTGACAGACACTCAGGAGAGGTACCACCAAGCTGTGGAGGAGGTGGAGGAGCTGAGGGTGCAGATGGGAAGAGGAGGAGGTGAGCTGATGGAGAAACAGGAGGTCCAGAAACATACATCATCCACACTTGAACATGAAGTGAACCAGCTGAGGGCCCTGCTCATCCAATCAGGATCTGAGCAGGAAAAAGCAGCTGAAAGAATCCGACAGCTGGAGGGGGCGCTGAGTAAGGTGGAGGCGGAAAGACGGTGCGTAAAGGAGAAGGAACAGAAGAAAGCACAGATTGAGGAGCTGTACAACGAAGCACAAGAGGAGATTAGGATACTCCAGGTGAAAATGGGCCTTTTTTCTCTCTTAACTTCTGTATGACTGGAAGGGCAACTTCAACAATTTTACACATCAAAGCCTGTTTACATATCTCAGGGAAGTACTACTGCATCTAGAGGCTGCACAAACTCTCCTAAATTGACTCAAGTCATGTCACTGGCCTGGCTTTTAAAGGGAATGAGAGATGACACTGATTGTTTATTGCATGTTACGCCCAAAACACACCTATGATTATTAAGGACACTAAGTACAACCCTTTTGAACCATGCGCCTGGCACACTGACCCTTTTTTCCGCCGTTAAACTAGCAAAAGTGGATTCGTACACGCCCTAAACGCACCTGCGCCAGGCACTTCACACCATGCGCTTAGATCGTTAAAATAGGGCCCTACAAGTTTAAAAAATGAAACCTATCTGGATGTGTGGAGTTAAAAAGAAGTGAGCTTAACCAGATCTCATCTCTGCTTAAAGCTAGTGCCTCGAGGCTACGTTAGCCACTACTAGCACAACACACCTAAATCCGACTGAACTGTTGACGAAGTTGCATTGTGGATAATTTACACTAAATTGGTAGAGAACTCTTTGAATATATAGAAGAGCACAGATGAAACTGCTTCAACCTTGATTTATCCATTTTCATTATCTTTCAATTATTCTTTTTAATCTATTTACTGAGCCGAACTTACTTCTTGAAGTCAGTGACACGTTTAATACTTTTCCTCTTTAATTTGTCCCTTCTTGTTGTTTAGGAGGCTCTGAGGGGCACAGTGCCAGTTGAAGCTGCAGCCAAAGACTTTGAAGAAATGAAAGCTGAGCTAAATGAGGTAACTGCTGGGCTGCAGCGCCGCTTGCTGGAACTCTCACACTCCTACAGTGAAACCAAGAGTCAGCTAAGTGCTGCACAGAAACAGCTGGCTGAGAGCAGTGCAGCCTCATCTCCCTCCTCAGAACAGCAGCAGGTCCAGGTGCTGAGCAGCAAGGTGGAGGAGCTGCAGACGTTGCTAGCTGAGACAGAAAAGAAGCACTCGGCTGCTCAAGAGGAGATTTCACTGCTGAGGCAGGAGGCAGAAGCTCAGGCACAGAGCTCTGTGACCCTCGCTGACCACACACAGGTGATGTCATCTCTGGGAAATGCCATCAAAGAGTTGGAAAGCCAGTCAGAGGCCCTGAAAGAGCAGCTACACCAGAAAATCTTGCAAGTGGAGGCCCTTCAGAACAGGTGAGGAAGAAAACTGTGATGTCACATGCGGTTGATAGATGCATCTTTTTTGCTTTTACTAGAGACTACAGCAATTAGAATAGCACTGGAGGACTGTAAATAAGTACACTTGTTTATGTACAATCATGAGTTTACCTGTACTTTATTTGAGTATTTCCAATATATGCTACTTTATACTTCTAATCTATAACTATTTTACTTTTTACTCCATAACTTGTTTACAATCCAGTGTATGGGGCTACAAGGTGATTGATATGAAGATTGGTTCTCCTATTGTAGTGATATTGTAGGCTGATAAAGTTGACCAAAACTACTTTGGCAGCTTTAATAGTTTTCTTGTCTGCTAGAAATTGTTTTACTCCAATACTAGTTGTCACTACATGGTTCTTGTGTCTATTTCACAAAAAGGCTGACAGCAGAGAAAGATGTCACCCCGGATGGTTCAGTCTCCCGCTTGGAGCATGAGACCACACGAGAGCAACTGGAGGGTGAGGTGAACCGCCTGACGCAGCTCCTCCAGGGGGCCCTCAGGAAGCAGGACGAGATGGCTCTGGAGGCTGCTGATGCCTGGCAGAAGGTGAGAAGAAAGAGGAGCCTCAGATGTCCACAGAGGAGGACTGTTAATTATCTCTCCTGAGATCATTTTGAACCACAAATTTCTCACAACATACCTATCAACTAGGGGTGGTACGGTTCATGAAAAAACACCCGAACCGCTCGGTTCGGAGCGTGTGTGTACCGCACGGTTCGTCAGTACACTGTTAATGTGCACTAACCTCTTACTGCCGTAGTGCCCACTTTCGACACCTATGTTAAAACAGTTACTGGAAATGACGAGCGGGATGGGCGTGACAAACGCAACCCATGGCAGCTGATTGGACGATTGCGTCACATGGGTCTGGCTGGTCCCAAATTTCAAAGCCAGACTGTCATGGCGGCTTGTTCAGAATCAGAATACGATCTCATATTGTACTAAAATAGTTCACCGAAACGTGTTTCTGAAAACATTTTAAGCGAGAAATAGGCCATGCAGTTGCTGAATCTGTCTTCATTTCAGATCGACAAAGGTCAGTTTAAAAGATTTTCATCAGATTTTGAGAGACACCGAGCCGACCGCTCCTCAAGTGGAGGTTGCGCGCTGCAGGTCACGTCACGTCACCTGCAGAAATGTCAAGTGGGAGAGAGGCTGCCCAGAGCTGGAGGATGCGCCAGCGTCGTTTATAGTCTGGTGTGTGGGAACATTTTGGATTTCACGTTACCTATGATGAAATAAAACAATATAGAACTGCCACTGTGTGCACGTTTTGTGCAACATGCATTCAATATGCTAATTTTAGCTATATGCTGAAGTATATTCTGGAGTGATAAAGAAAAAATAAGAACTGTACTGAACCGAAAACCGTGACCCTAAAACCGTGATACGAACCGAACCGTGGGTTTTGTGAACCGTACCACCCCTACTATCAACACTCATATCCATCCTTCAGGCACGGGAGAATCATGCAGAGTGGGAGGCCCTGCAGGAGCTGGTGATGTCGAGGGAGAAGGAGAAGCAGACGCTGACCACCAGGCTGGCTGAGTCCCAGGATGCTGTGTGTCAGCTCAAACAGCTGGTGGAGAACCACGTTGCCTCAGAGAGAGAGAAGAACAAGAGGGTCAGTAATAACCTGGTAGCCACTGTAGAAGTACCATCACTATTGCAGTACTTTACACTAGCAGTGTCTGTCCAACTCTGCACTGCTAGAAACATGATTTAGAAATTGGTCGTGATATATTTTGAACTACAAGTCAAACTAAACTTGAGACAGTCTAATCAGGGCTCTGTTTTTTCCTGTTATCATACTGTTTTATTAGACATAGAAATAATCTCTTTAAAGTTCATTGTTATATTAACTGCATGTTTTATGTTTTTTCCTCTCAGATAGATGACCTGTCACGGGAGGTGGGGAAGCTGAAAGATGCCTTAAACAGCCTATCACAGCTCTCCTATAGCTCTGGTTCTCCCTCTAAGAGACAGCAGCAAAGCCAGCAGCTGGAGACGATGCAGCAACAAATCAAACAACTACAGTACCAGCTAGCTGTAAGATTTGGTCAACATATTTTTTTTAGATAGAACAAATGAGCGTATTGTACTTAGAATGTAAAGTGTATTTACCTCATGTCTTCTTTGTAGGAGTCGAAGAAGCAGCACCATGAGATAGTCTCAGTCTACAGGATGCACCTCCTCTATGCTGTCCAGGTAAATCGATCCATTAGTTTGCCGAAAGCATACAAGTTTTCAACTCAAATTGTAAAGGGTTCACCCGAATGATGAAGAAATATATTGTTCTCACTTACCATTTGTGGTATCTAGCCATGCAGATAGTTTGGGTTTTATTTGCCAAGGTTTTGAAATAAATCTTCTGCCTCCATGTGTCAGCAGAAATCTCAGATGGCCTTTTTAAAATCTGGACAAATCAACCAAACCCAATTTTTGTATTGAACAGGCCCTTTAAATCTCATAGTAATTTGGGTTTCACATACTGTGTATTTATTTTAGGGTCAGATGGACGAGGATGTCCAGAAAGCCTTGAAGCAGATCCTGATGATGTGCAAGATGCCAAGCCAAGCCAAGGAGGCCTGCTAAGACCCACTGGGCCTGGTTTCCCAAAAGCATGTTGTGAACGAAAATGGGAAGTGAATTGCTGCTGTCACCACACGTCCTTCCATCTGAATTCACACGTTGCTTGTGCTATGTGCCAACACATAGTGCCTCTGGATAAACCTTGAGTATTTGTTAATGAGGAACAGGTTTACAATCACGTTCATTGCCTTTGCTAATGTCATTTTAACCGACCTTGATCTAAAGGTCATCAATCTTATTATGGAAGATGTTTTTGGGAAACCTCAGCCCAGCATACAGATATTGTACATCAGCCAACAAATGAATGAGTGTACCAAGTGGTTCCAGCCAAACGTATAATCTCAGAATGTGCATGTTAACACTAAACTGTCAGTGTGCAGTAACCTTCAATCACATGCAGTTGAACAAGCGTGAAATGCAAACATATATGTACTCTGACATAAACATACATGTGCGCACTAATCTGAAAACAGTGAGTTTGATGTGGTTGGTTTTCTGTTACAATGTGCGCTTAGAGAAATAGACTTAGTTGGCACTGCTGTTGCAAGTATTTTTTTTAAGATACAACAGTGCTAGTATTATTTTACATGTTGTCTAAAGGTTTCACGGTTGTCAACATGTTCCTGTTACAATCTAAATTATTTGTGTCCTCTTAACAATGCATGTGACTTTGCTCAACGCCAGCCCAAAAATCACATAGAAATGTTTTTGTGGTCGCACTTCTATGAAGAAAAAGCTCAATACTGTTTGTATTGCTATTTTCCCGTTAGCACAAACATTTATAAAAAAATATGTATTTTACTGAATTGTATTACCATGCCATGTTTTCTAAAATACTGTACTTTATTGAAGAGGTTTGATAGCTGTATTTTTGATGGCCTTGTTTTGTGTGAATGAAATTTCTTTTTCCTTGAGTATAACGCATTATTTGATCTAGTGACACCTGCATTAGTTCATTTTCCTCATTTAACATAGAAGGGGTTGAATGTGTTTACTGTAATACAAAAAAACAAAAATTTCAGTTCTAACAAATGCCCAACAGTATGGGCTCAATATTTAGGAGGAGAGTTAGGAGGTAAGATTTGTAGTTCTTACACTTCCTCTTGTCTAGTCTTACACTTTAGGTCTTCTGGTCAGCAATTTCTAACTTGAAAAGCAAAATGTGTTGTCTGAAAGCAAACGGTTGAGTCTGCTGTCATGTGCCTGTAATCACAGTATTTTTCAGGCGCTGCAGTACTTTCAACTGAGAATTACCATCAACATCAGTAATTCTCCATTGTAGATGCCAATTTCACCAGGCTTCCTTGTACTTATTTATTTACATTTACCAGAAATATTTTTTTCCTGTCTTTCCATTTGTCATACTCCCATCTCTTTCAGGGTTTCTTTGTAGGTACGGATATACACTGTACAGAATACATTTCAAATGCATTCTAGTCTTCTAGAGGCTTTCACATCACACTCCTTTGCCTTAGTACTTAGAGCCATACACACTTGGATATCACCCTTCTTCTAAACAGTGTTTGAACACACCCAACACTAACGCTGTTAAACTTTTGTCACAGTCATTTGTATATGACTGACTGAAGCTCCCTCCCTTGTCAAACACTCAGGAACTTTTTTTACTGAACTGATTTACTCCTGACTGAGATTTGTTAGAACCTGAGTAGTCTGACCTAACAGATGTACATTGCTAGGATAAAGCCTGAAGTCCCTCCCCTCTCGTTATCTCCGCTATTGGGGCTCAGCGCCGCCCAGGACTGAGAAATACCAACAAGCCAAGCGTTATTCCCCCTATCCCAGAATAGATGGGCAGTGTATCTAGACCATACTCCAGCACTGACACAGCGCTGTGGTGATAGGTCTGGCAATGTGAGACTAGATGCTCAGTAGAGCTTTTTAGGGCTGCTCGATTATGGAAAAAAAATCATAATCACGATTATTTTGGTCAATATTGAAATTACAATTATTTAACACGATTACTCATTGACTTTTGAAAAGATGTCGCAATTACTGAACTTTAAAAAACAGTGGAAAAAAAGTTAAACAAATCAACAGTGAAAACACCTAGAACTGTGAAATTTCAACAACAAAAACAAGACAAAATGAAATATATATATGCAAAATAAACGTTTTTCGATTATTCGGTTTTTGTGATCATTAGGAGCCGGAATTGTAATCACGATTAAAATTCTGATTAATTGCTCAGCCTTTGAGCTTTTGCTTCATTTCATAGGTTGTAGAATATCAAACAACCTCTCCCTCTTTTTCCTCTCTAGGCCTTGACTGAAATGTTTTGTAACAAGAAAAGGAAGAAACAACTCTTCTGTTGGTTGTTTCTTCACTGTTTTCTAGTGACATGAAAAAAGCTTGTTTGCCAGCTGCTTTGTTGTCCAGATTAATAAATTTTCAAGATACTGTACAATCATGTGTCTGTTTTTGTTTCGCATGTCATATCAAAACATGCAGACCTAGCCTCATGATTATCGCAAGGTAACGTTAGTTCATTTGAAAGCTTAACAGCATTTTAGCATAAAATGGAAAGTGACTGAAATTAAGTTTTTGTGTCACGCATGCAACTACAGTACACCAAGCATGCATACAAGCCACCACAGATGAATATAAACCGGATTCAGAATGCCACATATACATTTTCAAACACAACATTGCCTTCCTTTGCAAGCTTTTGAGACAAAGTTGGCCAATTTAAAGCAGCAAAACTAAGTAACCATTACACACTTACATATTTCAGGGTTGTGACGCTAAATTATAATGCATGTCCTGCACAAAAAAATGGGACACACTTATCCCAAATCACACAGCTCACACAACCTATTTTCCTCCTGAATTTTTTTATTCTGCCACCCTCAATGACCACAGGAACAATACCAGTTGTCAACTGGACAACTATAAAGACCTTTAGCATCTTGATAAATAAGCAAGATACAACAAATGACTCAAGGCTTTATGTCAGAAGGAGATTGTTATAGGCCCGTTACATGTTTGATTACCTTTCCTAGCACAGACAGAAGGTGTTCCTCTGTTAGCCTAAAATGGGCCACAATGTTTCTTTGTTTATTATAGTCAATTCGGATTTATCTAAATATACTTCTGGCAAGTGTTTGGCGATACATGACCACAGGATGGCAGCCTCGGCCAAAATTGGATCCCTTATCTCTCCCATAGGGCTGCCTCACTCACACTTTACAGATGGGTGACAAATTATAGGAAAAAAAGCTGAATAAATAAAATTAAATGATTTTGAGTATGGAAATGATGTGAAAAGGGCTTTCACAGTAACAATCTATCAACCTAATTGAACTCCTTTGAGATATTTGTGTTACACTACCATCATCAAAACACCAAATGAGGGAATATCTTTCATAAGAATTGTATTTTATCCCTCCAGCAGAGTTAAAGATACTTTTAGTAGGCATTTGAAGTGGTTCCGCTGGATCAGGGGTATTCCAACACCTAGTCACTTTATGTTGTTGTTTTTCTTTAATTAGTTCTAATATATACATACATACATACATACATACATACATACATATCTAATGTTCAGTTTCTGTTCTCGTTCTCTAAGTGCATGCATTTACTATACCCTCTTTCAGATTCAGAGTAAGAAAAATACACTTTAAGTTTGAAATACGGGGTGAATAAAAAAAAGAAATAAATATCAGATGCATTGTTTATCTTCCTGTTGGGTTAGGCACATCGTCAACCATGTCAACACTCTGTCCTCCCCCAATGTCCACTCAGCTTTGGCTCTCAGATGTCCTGCCAGCCCGACTCTGGGTAATTCATCTGCCGTTTGGTTTCCTCTAACCAATGGCACAACCACTTCGTTTCCTGACCTGGCCCTGTGTTCTGCCCGCTGGGCAAAAACACACAGACACATATGCACGCAAGAAACTACTCACATTCTCTCTCTCACTCTCTCACTCTCTCACACACACACACACACACACACACACACACACACACACACACACACCTCTGCCCTTACACGACAACTTCCTGTCAATCTTGCTTTCCCACACGTTCTGGCCTCAGGCCTCGGGGGTTAGTGGAGAGAGATCTAGTGCTGTGATCCTAATCCAGCTAGGACCCATATTTGTCTGTGAGTGACAGGATAAACCCTGCTTGGCTAAACGGATATATTCAATTTGACTTTACTTAATGAGAATGTTTAAAGATAGGACTACTTTATAGTCATTTCTGTTGCTTATTAACTAAGGTTGAATTGGCCTTTTTGTGTGTTCCTGTCTAATTGGTTTTTGATGGCTTCAAAGTTAGATTTAAAAATAAAATCACACAATGTCACATGTTCTTTATCTGCTTGTTCCAATAAAAGCCGAAATAAAACAATTAGCCAATTAACAGATTATTGATGGACAGAAAATGAATCATCTAAAACTTGATAATTAATTAATTGTTTAAAATATTTTCAAGCCAAAATGAAAAGAAATCTCTCTGATAGTAAATTGAATTGGGTTTTGGACTGTTGATCGGAGAAACAAGTAATTTGACTAAGTTACCTTTGGCTTTGGGAAAATGCCAGAACACTTTTTAACATCTAAAAAATAAAATCAGTAATTGAGTTACTGAGAAAACTGCTGCCCTACTTCAAAGCAATATTGTCTTGATTTGAATATTCTAAACCAGATGTTGTGATGAAGGTATTATTACATCCAATCGCAAAGTATAAAAATCTTGCATGTAATTTGATGTTTCTCTGTAATCTAGGACACTGTTTCTTATGTTTGCACACTTGCTGATCTGGACTAGAATTAGAAATACAAATAGAAATAGAGCCTTTGTAATGATGACTTGTAGTCTGGCTATCACCAGACCAAGCTCAAATTTTTAAGATTGAACATTAGTCTGGGGAGTCTGCTCTGTATTTTCTACTGCACAAGAGGCGTGATCAACGGGCATAGTTCAAATGACACTGTACGCAACTGGATATTCCTTCAACCAATCAGACCAACGATCCGGGTGACGTAGCAGCGACAGCGGCATCAACGGGTTGCTGCGCTTCGGTGGCTGCTATGTTGAATGTAAACAAGAAGCTGCTCGCCGTCGCTTCCCTATCGTCATTGTGTTAAACCCGCCAATAGCGCGCCAGGTGGATAAGCCAGTTTGTGATTGGTCCCCGCAGATTTGTAACATAAGCAGGATAGAAAAATGTACAGGGTTCCAGCCTGAGCTGCAGGGTGAAATCAAATCGCCGGCAGATTGGGCTGGGTTTACCCAGTCTAGATGACTCGCCCTTGAGACAGTGAAGTTCAAGGGGGTCAATAGATTTAGCCCATAGAATGCCAAAAGACAGCGAAGGATGAGGGGACCCAGAAAGGAATCCTGAGGAACCCCAGAGCACAGATAAGGTATTTTATGACACTTTCCATAAAAAGGAAAAAGAAAGACAGCTTATAAGATATCAATACCAAAAAGTAAGTGAATTGATTCAGAATGATTCTATGTAGGGAATAAATAGTTCAGAAATGAAGAGTGGAGAGTTGTAGACAATGTTAAGAAGTCATAACAGAAGGTCAAAGCCCAGGAAAGGAAGAGTGCGGCTGAAGGAGCCCATTCTATAAGGAAATGAGAAGAGGTTGTGGCCAAGAGAATAAACATGGAGAAGCAAGAGTAGCAGATCAGGGAGAGAGGGACAAGTGTATGTTGAATCACTGGAAGGATGACTAATCTGCCACTACTCCTCTGAAGTGGCGCACAAACCTGTATAAGCTGCCAGAAGCATGAGAGGAACAGGAAGAGGGGAAGAGGAAGTTGCTGATGAAGAGGTGACTTTTCTAGTTAGTTTAATGACAACCATGACTCACTAGAGATTAAGCACGCAGCAATAAAGTAGTGCCGTTTCAGCTGCCAAGTTGCCACTTTTAGAATTTTTTTTTAAATTTGCTAACTATTTGTTATATATACTGTGTATTTCCTACCAATCAAGGTTTGTGGGCTTAGTAAATATTGTTGAATGGCTTTTCACTAATGTGCGTCATAGGCCATATGCTTGGTCTCAGTGTGCAGGCCTGCCTTATCTGCTCAAGTGTTGGTACTTCTATCTGCCAATATGTGTTGTTTCTGCTGTTGCTTTAATTACGTATTTCCTAATAATTTGGCTGCTATTAAAAGATATCTTGACTGGGTAATCCTTTAAGTATGACACAGAAATAGTTATTAACGCACATTGTTGCGTCTGTTACAAGTTGTGAGACAAAGCTGACGTATAAGCAGCTGCTGCAACCTACATGTAAAGCCTTCAAAGCTGAGAGGTTCCTCTGCCTGGTGACAACCTTCGACATGTCTGGGCTGCAGCTGAACTCTGCTCTGTGACAGATCAAACGGTGTGCAACTGTAGTTATACCTACAAGAAAATGTAGTACAAAAAAAGACTAACCCTAACCCTTTCTGAGTTTTATGTACTTTTGGTCTGGTGCTGGATTTCTGAAGAATTGGACTAGACTGCACAGAGCCCTGACCTCAACCCCATCAGACAACTTAGGGGTGAATTCAAACACTGACTGCAAGCCAGGCATAGGCGGTGCTAGGGTGGGGCTAGGTGGGGCTGAAGCCCCATCAAGAAATTACCAGAGGTTTAACATAAAAAATAAAAAAAAACAACCTTGTTGATTTCCTAAATTTGGCTGCAGTTTCCCCGATTCACCAGTTGATCCAGTCCAATAGAGCCCCCCCAACTGCTATAATAACCTGCTATGCACTAGAATCACTTGGGTGAGTTCATGTTGCTTATTAGCAAGATGTATTTATTAAAGTAAACTGTTTTTATTAATTTTCAAATGTTGACAGTGGTCTATTTCTGCATTATTCTACTCTATTCTATCTACCAGTCCTATCAATGGGGTGGATATTGTTTTATCATTTGAAATTTTTGTAGTAGGTATTTGATATATTTCGAAATACATCTACACCTGGCCTCATTTATTCGTGTGTTTACGAAAAGCCCCAGGAAGAAAGAATCTCTGGTGCCGCCTACAGAGCCAGGCCTCACTGCCCAACATCAGTGCCTGACATCACAATCTTGTGGGAAAGCCTTTCTGGAAAAGTGGAGGCTATTATAGCAGCACACGTTTTAGAATCAGTTATTCAACAAACGCATACGTGCGTAATCTGCAGGTGTCCACATATTTTTCACCATGTAGTGAAGCTCATGGTTAAGGTTATCAACTGGAGACCAAACCTCAATTTACCAATGAATGTCAAGCATAAAATTTGTTTCAATTTAATGAAATACTGGCAGTTTATTAAACACTGGGAATATAATACGCAAATACCTTCATAGGGCAGCGTGTAGAACTATCTACTCATTTCAACTACACATCCACATACAGTAGAGCTGGCCCAGGCCTTTTCAGTACGCTCATTTTCTATATAAACAATACTTACGTGAGTCTACATCTACAAGAGAGTATTTGTTTGTTGACTATCTGTTGAACTGCAGTTTAAAATAATTGTATTGTGACATTTAACTGTGCTAACTGCCTCTTAGCAATGCTGGTACAATTGGCTTTTGGCATCAAGGCTCCTATAAACAGGGGGAGGTTCTGGTATGTCAGTAATATCTGCGATGATAACTACTTGCATGGTTGCAGTCATGTTGTCATCAGGGAACTTTTAAGTGTCACTGATCCGCGGCTCTCTTCCTTGGCAGAACATTGTGTGTTTACATATGTATTTTTATGGGAGGTCTGACGATAATGAACACTGTGGAAGTGGTGGAACGAAACCGAGAAATGAATTGAATTGAAACGTTTCAAGATTCAAATTTTCGTTCCAGGTAACTATTTTTCAGCAACTGTCATCACATTACAGCCTTCACCTAATCACTCACTTCACCTCTCTCTCTTTCCCCTTCACTCCCTTTTTCCTTTCTTTCCTCCTCCACTTTCATCTCTCCCTTCTGCTGCACATCTCTATGGTTTGTCAACATTGTTAACATGCTTACGTTCCATCTAAATCGACCACATTTTATTGTCATATAATTAACTGATGTGTGCAACATGTTGTTGCTGTGTTCAACCATCAAGCCGTCAAATGTTCTCAGTTTGTCTAATGCCGGCTTGCCTGGAAACAAGACTCTGTAGTAGACGAATGGAGGGGCGTAAGAGACGCATGCAGCTTAATTGCTGCAAGATGTAACCTCGCCTGCAGCCTACTGTGGCCCACAAACACACTCATGCACATGAAAGCATGCGCATACACACATTTTAAAAAAAGCACACAAACACACAATCAATTATGTGTACACATAGTATATGCAGTAAAGAAAACACAAACCGCTTTTAAGTGTTTTACTAAATTACAATTACGGGATTTGTTGCGCCACGTCACAGACCCAAACTTCATAGTCACATTTTTGATTTGTTTGCTGGTGAAAAACAAGGTTTAAATTCTACTACAAGGCTATCCTTTGATGGAGAACATTCAAAAGTCCTTCTCTCTGAAGCAAACCAAATAGAATCAAAACAAATTGAAATAATTCAAAAAATCTACGGGTTTCGTTTCCTTAAGGCATTTTAAGACGGTCTTTGAACCAAAGTCTAATGGATAAAAGATGATATTAATGCAAAGATGCTTTTGAGTAATCTACATTTGGCTCTTGCTAGAATCCCATGAAGCATACTGAATAGAAATGATGAGAGGGATCAGAGAGTAGAGAGACAGACAGGAGAGAAGTTCTGGCCTGATTTGGTCTCACATAGAGGAGCTGAAGCCACAAAGGGAGCTCCTTTGAATTAAACCATTACAATATAATATTTCTAGGATTGCTGAAGCCATGTACTGTATGTGAACATTTAATGCAGTCAGAAACGATAACGAATCTGTGACCAGTGCACAGCCCCATAGAGAATCAATTGGAAAAGTTGGAATAAGTGACTGTAACAGTACGCTGGAACATTTCCTCTGGGAAAACGTAGACTTTGACTCAACTTCAGCGAAAGATCACAAAATAATTCACAATATTCAGTCTCATCTTGATTGTCGCTCCGGGCAGCACATCAGGATGACATCACTTATTACAGCCTCGGTTCTCTGGTTTCTCGCTATTCGATTCCCCTAAATAAGAGATTTGATGGTG
Organism: Perca fluviatilis; assembly: GCF_010015445.1. Taxonomy (NCBI): domain Eukaryota; kingdom Metazoa; phylum Chordata; class Actinopteri; order Perciformes; family Percidae; genus Perca; species Perca fluviatilis. The sequence continues at coordinate 17,531,716 of NC_053128.1, read as the reverse complement.
CTACGCCGTGATGATAGCAGATGTGATTTTTTTTTAAATTGATTGGTATTCCCCTGCAGCCACTACACCATCTCTGGGCACCGCTGGTGCATTCCCTGACATCACTGAGCTGACGGCAGAAACCCAGGTCACTGAGATACAATTACACACTCACAACTGTGGAAGACCACAACACAGCAGCCCACAGAGGTTCACCAGCAAAGTCCTGCACATAAACACTGCAAGTGGTGTATTGTGAATAGCAGTAAGAGCCACGGTTATTTGTAATTATATGATAATTACAAATAGTTAGATGCGGAATGTTTCTGTCCCTGTTGATTTAGGACGGAGGGAAGTTGCAATAAGAATTTAAAGACAAGTGTTTACATATTTTTCCTCATGTTCCTAAACATCATTTAGTGCAGCAACAGTTTCACGATCTACTGACTTCTGTCTTCAGTGTCTACAAACCTCCAATTGTTGCATGTGTATCGTGGATATTTAATAATACATGATCATGTGCTGCATCCCAGATCAGAAGTGCTCTTTTCCTCCGTCTAGATGTGGGGTAGTTGGATGAGATCCCTGATCTGAGAGAGTTTTGGCTACAGATCCAAACCCCAGAGATGTTTATTTCTGCATCTGATTTTGCACAGATTGATTGCAATAATATTGTCTGGAGGTGGGGTAATAGTAGTGGGCAGAACAAAGCCTTTGATTTTGTTGTTTGTGTTTTACATTATGGCATCTTACAAATATGTTAATAGCGATGTCAACTTATTTGTGTCCCAGGGCACCTACACTTTACAATCTAATTATATGATCACTTGTATATTGTAAGAAATGTGTGCATGTAAACATTTGGCAGGGAGCCATGAAACAAAAAAAAAAAAAAGATAAATTTTTTTTTTTTTTTTTTTATTATTATAAAAAAAACAAAAAAAAATTTTTTTTTTTACTTTTTTTTTTTTTTTTTTTTTATTTAGTATTAAGTGAATATATGTCTTTCCTTCATTTTTCACCCTCATTATATACTTTGATGTTTTCCATTTCCCCTATTGCACACCTGTCTTCCAGGTGTCCACCATTCCCTCCAAATTAAATCCTACTTCCTTCCTTCTCCACCTTCTCCCCCAAATGTTTCATCCCTTTTTTCTTCCTTGCCGCCCTCCACTTGGGGTGGTTTTGTCTCACTGCTTTCCTCCACCCTTTCCGGTCTCCACACATCTATATTTATCCTCTCTTTCCACTGGCTTAGCCCCTCCCTCAACCCCCCAACCCTCCCTCATCGTTTCCACACTCTTAATTTTTTTTTTTTTTTAGTTATTCACTGTTTAGTGTCAGTTCTTCTTACAATCAATATTACATCTCTAATACCTTCCAGGTTAGAGAAACCACACTGTTTCGACTCAAACTATACATACTCACACACACACACACACACACACACACACACAAATAATACATACACACATATACATATACATATATACATATATATATATATATACATATATATATATACATATATATATATATATACATATATACATATATACATATATATACATATATATATATATATACATATATATATATATACATATATATATATATACATATACATATATATATATATATACATATACATATATACATATACATATATACATATACATATACATATACATATATATATACATATATATATATATACATATATATATATATACATATATATATATACATATATATACACACCACACACATATATATATACAGTGCCTTGCGAGTATTCGCCCCTTGTAACGTTTCGACCTTTTGCCACATTTCAGGCCTCAAACATAAAGATATAAAACTGTAATTTTTTGTGAAGAATCAACAACAAGTGGGTCCCAATTATGAAGTGGAACGAAATTCATTGGCTATTTCAAACTTTTTTAACAAATAAAAACTGAAAAAGTGGGGTGCAAAATTATTCAGCCCCTTTACTTTCAGTGCAGCAAACTCTCTCCAGAAGTTCAGTGAGGATCTCTGAATGATCCAATGTTGACCTAAATGACTAATGATGATAAATAGAATCCAGCTGTGTGTAATCAAGTCTCCGTTATAAATGCACCTGCTCTGTGATAGTCTCAGAGGTCCGTGTAAAGCGCAGAGAGCATCATGAAGAACAAGGAACACACCAGGCAGGTC